>NW_028234019.1:0-547226 GCF_037954325.1 Fistularia commersonii
AAACAACAAATTTCAACAGCAGAAACCAGCTTGATGAAATTCATTAGTTATTTCCAATACTAATCAAAAACTCTTCAACTCGGTCTCATAAGCACGTTTTGAACGGATGGCTATATCCTTTCAACCTGTAATGGGCTCACAAGAATTTGACGTATATTGTGCAGAATCATGTCCTAAACAACAAATTTCAAGAGCAGAAACCAGCTTGATGAAATTCAAAAGTTATTTCCAATACTAATCAAAAACTCTTCAACTCGGTGAGATAAGTACTTTTTGAACGAATGGCGATATCTTTTTAACGTATGAAGGGATTACACTGAATTTGACATATATTGTGCAGAATCATGTCCTAAAAAACATATTTCAACAGCAAAAACCAGCGTGATGAAATTCAAAAGTTATTTCCACTCCGATTCAAAAATGCTTCAACTCGGTGAGATAAGCACTTTTTGATCGAATGGCAATATCTTTTGAACTTGTTGCTGGATTATACTGAATTTGACATATTTTGTGCAGAATCATGTCCTAAACAACGTATTTCAACAGCAGAAACCAGCTTGATGAAAGTCATTAGTTATTTCCACTCCTAATCAGAAACGTCTCAACTCGGTGAGTTAAGCACTTTTTGAACGAATGGCTATATCTTTTGGACTTTTGATGGATATGACATATATTGTGCAGAATTTTGACCTAACAACATATTTCAACAGCAGAAACCAGCTTGACGTAATTCATTGGTTATTTCCAATACTAATCAAAAACTCTTCAACTTGGTGACATAAGTACTTTTTGGACGAATGGCTATATCCTTTGAACCTGTAATGGGATTACACTAAATTTGACATATATTGTGCAGAATCAATTCCTAAACAACATATTTCAACAGCAGAAACCAGCTAGATGAAATTCAAAAGTTATTTCCACTCCTAATCAAAAACGCTTCAACCCAGTGAGAAAAGTACTTTTTGAACGAATGGTTATATCTTTTGAACTTGTGAAGGGATTACACTGAATTTGACATATATTGTGCAGAATCATGTCCTAAACAACAAATTTCAACAGTAGAAATCTACTTGATGAAAGTCATTAGTTATTGCCACTCCTAATCAAAATTGCTTCAACTCGGTGAGATAAGCACTTTTTGCACGAACGGCTATATCTTTTGATCTTGTCGCTGGATTACACTGAATTTGACATGTGTGGTGCAAAATCATGTCCTAAACAACATATTTCAACAGCAGAAACCAGCTTGATTAAATCCATTAGTTATTTCCACTCCTAATCAAAAACGCTTCAACCCGATAAGATAAGCAGTTTTTGAACGAATGGCGATATCTTTTGAACCTGTGATGTGATTACACTGAATTTGACATAAATTGTGCAGAATCATATCCTAAAAAAACATAATTCAACAGCAGAAACCAGCTTGATGAAATTCATTGATTATTTCCACTCCTAATCCAAAAACGCTTCAACTCGGTGATATAAGTACTTTTTGAACGAATGGCGATATTTTTTGAACCTATGAAGGGATTATACTGAATTTGACATATATTGTGCAGAATCATGTCCTAAACAACATATTTCAAAAGCAGAAACCAGCGTGATGAAATTCAAAAGTTATTTCCACTCCTAATCAAAAATGCTTCAACTCGGTGAGATAAGTACTTTTTGAACGAATGGCTATATCCTTTGAACCTGGAATGGGATCACACTGACTTTGACATATATTGTGCAGAATTATGTCATAAACAACATATTTCAACAGCAGAAACCAGCGTGATGAAATTCAAAAGTTATTTCCACTCCGATTCAGAAATGCTTCAACTCGGTGAGATAAGCACTTTTTGATCGAATGGCAATATCTTTTGAACTTGTCGCTGGATTATACTGAATTTGACATATTTTGTGCAGAATCATGTCCTAAACAACATATTTCAACAGCAGGAACCAGCTTGATGAAATTCATTAGCTATTTGCACTCCTAATCAAATACGCTTCAACTCAGTCTCATAAGCACGTTTTGAACGAATGGCTATATCCTTTCAACCTGTAATGGGCTCACACGAATTTGATATATATTGTGCAGAATCATGTCCTAAACAACATATTTCAACAGCATAAACCAGCTTGATGAAATTCATTAGTTATTTCCACTCCTAATCAGAAACGTCTCAATTCGGTGAGTTAAGCACTTTTTGAACGAATGGCTATATCTTTTGGACTTTTGATGGATATGACATATATTGTGCAGAATCTTGACCTAACAACATATTTCAACAGCAGAAACCAGCTTGACGTAATTCATTGGTTATTTCCAATACTAATCAAAAACTCTTCAACTTGGTGACATAAGTACTTTTTGGACGAATGGCTATATCCTTTGATCCTGTAATGGGATTTCACTAAATTTGACATATATTGTGCAGAATCATGTCCTAAACAACATATTTCAACAGCAGAAACCAGCTTGATGAAATTCAAAAGTTATTTCCACTCCTAATCAAAAATGCTTCAACCCGGTGAGATAAGTACTTTTTGAACGAATGGCTATATCTTTTGAACTTGTGAAGGGATTACACTTAATTTGACATATATTGTCCAGAATCATGTCCTAAACAACAAATTTCAAGAGCAGAAAACAGCTTGATGAAATTCATTGGTTATTTCCAATACTAATCAAAAACTCTTCAACTTGGTGAGATAAGCAATTTTTGAACGAATGAATATATTTTTTGAACCTGTGATGGGATTTCACTGAATTTGACATATATTGTGCAGAATCTTGTCCTAAACAACATATTTCAACAGCAGAAACCTGCTTGATGAAATTCATTAGTTATTTCCACTCCGAATAAAAAACGCTTCAACTCGGTGAGATAAGCACTTTTATGACGAATGGCTATATCTTTTGATCTTATCGCTGGATTACACTGAATTTGACATGTGTTTTGCAGAATCATGTCCTAAACAACATATTTCAACAGCAGAAACCAGCTTGATGAAATTCATTGGTTAATTCCACTCCGAATCAAAAACGCCTCACCTCGGTGAGATAAGTTCTTTTGGAACGACTGGCGATATCTTTTGAACCTATGAAGGGATTACACTGAATTTGACATATATTGTGCAGAAACATGTTCTAAACAACATATTTCAACAGCAGAAACCAGCTTGATGAAATTCAAAAGTAATTTCCACTCCTAATCAAAAACGCTTCAACTCGGTGAGATAAGTTCTTTTGGAACGACTGGCGATATCTTTTGAACCTATGAAGGGATTACACTGAATTTGACATATATTGTGCAGAAACATGTTCTAAACAACATATTTCAACAGCAGAAACCAGCTTGATGAAATTCAAAAGTAATTTCCACTCCTAATCAAAAACGCTTCAACTCGGTGAGATAAGTTCTTTTGGAACGACTGGCGATATCTTTTGAACTTGTTAAGGAATTACACTGAATTTGACATATATTGTGCAGAATCATGTCCTAAACAACATATATCAACAGTAGAAATCTACTTAATGAAATCCATTAGTTATTGCCACTCCTAATCAAAATTGCTTCAACTCGGTGAGATAAGCACTTTTTGCACGAATGGCTATATCTTTTGATCTTGTCGCTGGATTACACTGAATATGACATGTGTTGTGAAGAATCATGTCCTAAACAACATATTTCAACAGCAGAAACCAGCTTGATTAAATCCAATAGTTATTTCCACTCTCAATCAAAAACGCTTCAACCCGATAAGATAAGCAGTTTTTGAACGAATGGCTATGTCTTTTGAACCTGTGATGTGATTACACTAAATTTGAAATATATTGTGCAGAATCATATCCTAAAAAAGATATTTCAAGAGCAGAAACCAGCTTGATGAAATTCATTGATTATTTCCACTCCGAATCCAAAAACGCTTCAACTCGGTGAGATAAGTACTTTTTGAACGAATGGCGATATCTTTTTAACCTACGAAGGGATTACACTGAATTTGACATATATTGTGCGGAATCATGTCCTAAACAATATATTTCAACAGCAGAAACCAGCGTAATGAAATTCAAAAGTTATTTCCACTCCTAATCAAAAACGCTTCAACTCGGTGAGATAAGCACTTTTTGAACAAATGGCTATATCTTTTGAATTTGTGAAGGGATTACACTGAATTTGACATAGATTGTGCAGAATCATGTCCTAAACAAAATATTTCAACAGCAAAAACCAGCTTGATGAAATTCATTAGTTATTTCCACTCCTAATCAAAAACGCTTCAAATCGGTAAGATAAGTACTTTTTGAACGAATGGCTATATCTTTTGAACATGTGAAGGGATCACACTGACTTTGACATATATTGTGCAGAATCATATCCTAAACAACATATTTTAACAGCAGAAACCAGCTTGATGAAATTCATTAGTTATTTCAACTCCTAATCAAAAATGCTTCAATTCGGTGAGATAAGTACTTTTTGAACGAATGGCGATATATTTTTAACGTATGAATGGATTACACTGAATTTGACATATATTGTGCAGAATCATGTCCTAAACAACAAATTTCAAGAGCAGAAACCAGCTTGATGAAATTCATTAGTTATTTCTATTACTAATCAAAAACTCTTCAACTTGGTGAGATAAGCAATTTTTGAACGAATGAATATATTTTTTGAACCTGTGATGGGATTTCACTGAATTTGACATATATTGTGCAGAATCTTGTCCTAAACAACATATTTCAACAGCAGAAACCTGCTTGATGAAATTCATTAGTTATTTCCATTCCGAATCAAAAACGCTTCAACTCGGTGAGATAAGCACTTTTATGACGAATGGTTATATCTTTTGATCTTATCGCTGGATTAAACTGAATTTGACATGTGTTTTGCAGAATAATGTCCTAAACAACATATTTCAACAGCAGAAACCAGCTTGACGAAATCCATCAGTTATTTCCACTCCTAATCAAAAACGCTTCAACCCGATAAGATAAGCAATTTTTGAACGAATGAATATATTTTTTGAAGCTGTGATGGGATTTCACTGAATTTGACATATATTTTGCAGAATCATATCCTAAAAAACATATTTCAACAGCAGAAACCAGCTTGATGAATTTCATTGGTTATTTCCACTCCGAATCAAAAACGCCTCACCTCGGAGAGATAAGTTCTTTTGGAACGACTGGCGATATCTTTTGAACATATGAAGGGATTATACTGAATTTGACGTATATTGTGCAGAAACATGTTCAAAACAACATATTTCAACAGCAGAAACCAGCTTGATGAAAATCAAAAGTTATTTCCACTCCTAATCAAAAACGCTTCAACTCGGTGAGATAAGTACTTTTTGAACAAATGGCTATATATTTTGAACTTGTGATGGGATTACACTGAATTTGACATATATTGTGCAGAATCATGTCCTAAACAACATATTTCAACAGCAGAAACCAGCTTGTAGAAATTCATTAGTTATTTCACTCCTAATCAAAAACGCTTCAACTCGGTGAGATAAGTTCTTTTGGAACGACTGGCGATATCTTTTGAACCTATGAAGGGATTACACTGAATTTGACATATATTGTGCAGAAACATGTACTAAACAACATATTTCAACAACAGAAACCAGCTTGATGAAATTCAAAAGTTATTTCCACTCCTAATCAAAAACGCTTCAACTCGGTGAGATAATACCTTTGGAACGAATGGCTATATCTTTTGAACTTGTGAAGGAATTACACTGAATTTGACATATATTGTGCAGAATCATGTCCTAAACAACATATTTCAACAGCAGAAACCAGCTTGTAGAAATTCATTAGTTATTTCCACTCCTAATCAAAAACGCTTCAACTCGGTGAGATAAGTTCTTTTGGAACGACTGGCGATATCTTTTGAACCTATGAAGGGATTACACTGAATTTGACATATATTGTGCAGAAACATGTTCCAAACAACATATTTCAACAGCAGAAACCAGCTTGATGAAATTCAAAAGTTATTTCCACTCCTAATCAAAAACGCTTCAACTCGGTGAGTTAAGCACTTTTTGAACGAATGGCTATATCTTTTGAACTTGTGAAAGGATTACACTTAATTTGACATATATTGTCTAGAATCATGTCCTAAACAACAAATTTCAAGAGCAGAAACCAGCTTGATGAAATTCATTAGTTATTTCCATTACTAATCAAAAACTCTTCAACTTGGTGAGATAAGCAATTTTTGAACGAATGAATATATTTTTTGAACCTGTGATGGGATTTCACTGAATTTGACATATATTGTGCAGAATCTTGTCCTAAACAACATATTTCAACGGCAGAAACCTGCTTGATGAAATTCATTAGTTATTTCCACTCCGAATCAAAAACGCTTCAACTCGGTGAGATAAGCACTTTTATGACGAATGGCTATATCTTTTGATCTTATCGCTGGATTACACTGAATTTGACATGTGTTTTGCGGAATCATGTCCTAAACAACATATTTCAACAGCAGAAACCAGCTTGACGAAATCCATCAGTTATTTCCACTCCTAATCAGAAACGTCTCAACACGGTGAGTTAAGCACTTTTTGAACGAATGGCTATATCTTTTGGACTTTTGATGGATATGACAAATATTGTGAAGAATCTTGACCTAACAACATATTTCAACAGCAGAAACCAGCTTGACGTAATTCATTGGTTATTTCCAATACTAATCAAAAATTCTTCAACTTGGTGACATAAGTACTTTTTGGACGAATGGCTATATCCTTTGAACCTGTAATGGGATTTCACTAAATTTGACATATATTGTGCAGAATCATGTCCTAAACAACATATTTCAACAGCAGAAACCAGCTTGATGAAATTCAAAAGTTATTTCCACTCCTAATCAAAAATGCTTCAACCCGGTGAGATAAGTACTTTTTGAACGAATGAATATATCTTTTGAACTTGTGAAGGGATTACACTTAATTTGACATATATTGTCCAGAATCATGTCCTAAACAACAAATTTCAAGTGCAGAAACCAGCTTGATGAAATTCAAAAGTTATTTCCAATACTAATCAAAAAGTCTTCAACTTGGTGAGATAAGTAATTTTTGAACGAATGAATATATTTTTTGAACCTGTGATGGGATTTCACTGAATTTGACATATATTGTGCAGAATCTTGTCCTAAACAACATATTTCAACAGCAGAAACCAGCTTGACGAAATCCATCAGTTATTTCCACTCCGAATCAAAAACGCTTCAACCCGATAAGATAAGCAGTTTTTGAATGAATGGCTATATCTTTTGAACCTGAAATGTGATTACACTAAATTTCACATATATTGTGCAGAATCATATCCTAAAAAACATATTTCAACAGCAGAAACCAGCTTGATGAAATTCATTGGTTATTTCCACTCCGAATCAAAAACGCCTCACCTCGGTGAGAAAAGTTCTTTTGGAACGACTGGCGATATCTTTTGAACATATGAAGGGATTACACTGAATTTGACATATATTGTGCAGAAACATGTTCAAAACAACATATTTCAACAGCAGAAACCAGCTTGATGAAATTCAAAAGTTATTTCCACTCCTAATAAAAAACGCTTCAACTCGGTGAGATAAGTACTTTTTGAACAAATGGCTATATCTTTTGAACTTGTGAAGGCATTACACTGAATTTGACATATATTGTGCAGAATCATGTCCTAAACAACATATTTCAACAGCAGAAACCAGCTTGTAGAAATTCATTAGTTATTTCCACTCCTAATCAAAAACGCTTCAACTCGGTGAGATAAGTTCTTTTGGAACGACTGGCGATATCTTTTGAACCTATAAAGGGATTACACTGAATTTGACATATATTGTGCAGAAACATGTTCTAAACAACATATTTCAACAGCAGAAACCAGCTTGATGAAATTCAAAAGTTATTTCCACTCCTAATCAAAAACGCTTCAACTCGGTGAGATAAGCACTTTTTGAACGAATGGCTATATCTTTTGAACTTGTGAAGGAATTACACTGAATTTGACATATATTGTGCAGAATCATGTCCTAAACAAAATATTTCAACAGCAAAAACCAGCTTGATGAAATTCATTAGTTATTTCCACTCCTAATCAAAAACGCTTCAAATCGGTAAGATAAGTACTTTTTGAACGAATGGCTATATCTTTTGAACATGTGAAGGGATCACACTGACTTTGACATATATTGTGCAGAATCATATCCTAAACAACATATTTTAACAGCAGAAACCAGCTTGATGAAATTCATTAGTTATTTCAACTCCTAATCAAAAATGCTTCAATTCGGTGAGATAAGTACTTTTTGAACGAATGGCGATATATTTTTAACGTATGAATGGATTACACTGAATTTGACATATATTGTGCAGAATCATGTCCTAAACAACATATTTCAACAGCAAAAACCAGCGTAATGAAATTCCAAAGTTATTTCCACTCCTAATCAAAAATGCTTCAACTCGGTGAGATAAGCACTTTTTGATCGAAAGGCAATATCTTTTGAACTTGTCGCTGGATTATACTGAATTTGACATATTTTGTGCAGAATCATGTCCTAAACAACATATTTCAACAGCAGGAACCAGCTTGATGAAATTCATTAGCTATTTGCACTCCTAATGAAAAACTCGTCAACTCAGTCTCATAAGCACGTTTTGAACGAATGGCTATATCCTTTCAACCTGTATTGGGCTCACACGAATTTGACATATATTGTGCAGAATCATGTCCTAAACAACATATTTCAACAGCGGAAACCAGCTTGATGAAATTCATTAGTTATTTCCACTCCTAATCAGAAACGTCTCAACTCGGTGAGTTAAGCACGTTTTGAACGAATGGCTATATCTTTTGGACTTTTGATGGGATATCTCTGAATATGACATATATTGTGCAGAATCTTGTCCTAAACAACATATTTCAACAGCAGAAACCAGCTTGACATAATTCATTGGTTATTTCCAAAACTAATCAAAAACTCTTCAACTTGGTGACATAAGTACTTTTTGGACGAATGGCTATATCCTTTGAACCTGTAATGGGATTTCACTAAATTTGACATATATTGTGCAGAATCATATCCTAAACAACATATTTCAACAGCAGAAACCAGCTTGATGAAATTCAAAAGTTATTTCCACTCCTAATCAAAAACGCTTCAACCCGGTGAGATAAGTACTTTTTGAACGAATGGCTATATCTTTTGAACCTGTGAAGGGATTACACTGAATTTGACATATATTGTCCAGAATCATGTCCTAAACAACAAATTTCAACAGCAGAAACCAGCTTGATGAAATTCATTAGTTACTTCCAATACTAATCAAAAACTCTTCAACTTGGTGAGATAAGCAATTTTTGAACGAATGGCTATATTTTTTGAACCTGTGATGGATTTAACTGAATTTGACATATATTGTGCAGAATCTTGTCCTAAAAAACATATTTCAACAGCAGAAACCAGCTTGATGAAATTCATTAGTTATTTCCACTCCGAATCAAAAACGCTTCAACTCGGTGAGATAAGCACTTTTTTCACGAATGGCTATATCTTTTGATCTTATCGCTGGATTACACTGAATTTGACATGTGTTTTGCAGAATCATGTCCTAAACAACATATTTCAACAGCAGAAACCAGCTTGACGAAATCCATCAGTTATTTCCACTCCTAATCAAAAACGCTTCAACCCGATAAGATAAGCAGTTTTTGAATGAATGGCTATATCTTTTGAACTTGTGAAGGGATTACACTGAATTTACATATATTGTGCAGAAACATGTTCTAAACAACATATTTCAACAGCAGAAACCAGCTTGATGAAATTCAAAAGTTATTTCCACTCCTAATCAAAAACGCTTCAACTCGGTGAGAAAGTACTTTTTGAAGGAATGGCTATATCTTTTGAACTTGTGAAGGGATTACACTGAATGGGAAATATATTGTGCAGAATCATGTCCTAAACAACATATTTCAACAGCAGAAACCAGTTTGATGAAATTCATTAGTTATTTCCACTCCTAATCAAAAACGCTTCAACTCGGTGAGATAAGTCCTTTTTGAACGAATGGCTATATCCTTTGAACCTGTAATGGGATCACACTGACTTTGACATATATTGTGCAGAATCATGTCCTAAACAACATATTTCAACAGCAGAAACCAGCGTAATGAAATTCAAAAGTTATTTCCTCTCCTAATCAAAAACGCTTCAACTCGGTGAGATAAGCACTTTTTGAACAAATGGCTATATCTTTTGAACTTGTGAAGGGATTGCACTGAATTTGACATATATTGTGCAGAATCATGTCCTAAAAAATATATTTCAACAGCAGAAACCAGCTTGATGAAATTCATTAGTTATTTCCACTCCTAATCAAAAACGCTTCAAATCGGTAAGATAAGTACTTTTTGAACGAATGGCTATATCTTTTGAACATGTGAAGGGATCACACTGAGTTTGACATATATTTTGCAGAATCATATCCTAAACAACATATTTCAACAGCAGAAACCAGCTTGATGAAATTCATTAGTTATTTCCACTCCGAATCAAAAACGCTTCAACTTGGTGAGATAAGCAATTTTTGAACGAATGGCTATATTTTTTGAACCTGTGATGGATTTCACTGAATTTGACATATATTGTGCAGAATCTTGTCCTAAACAACATATTTCAACAGCAGAAACCAGCTTGATGAAATTCATTAGTTATTTCCACTCCGAATCAAAAACGCTTCAACTCGGTGAGATAAGCACTTTTTTCACGAATGGCTATATCTTTTGATCTTATCGCTGGATTACACTGAATTTGACATGTGTTTTGCAGAATCATGTCCTAAACAACATATTTCAACAGCAGAAACCAGCTTGATGAAATTCATTGGTTATTTCCACTCCGAATCAAAAACGCCTCTACTCGGTGAGATAAGTTCTTTTGGAACGACTGGCGATATCTTTTGAACCTATGAAGGGATTACACTGAATTTGACATATATTGTGCAGAAACATGTTCTATACAACATATTTCAACAGCAGAAACCAGCTTGACATAATTCATTGGTTATTTCCAAAACTAATCAAAAACTCTTCAACTTGGTGACATAAGTACTTTTTGGACGAATGGCTATATCCTTTGAACCTGTAATGGGATTTCACTAAATTTGACATATATTGTGCAGAATCATATCCTAAACAACATATTTCAACAGCAGAAACCAGCTTGATGAAATTCAAAAGTTATTTCCACTCCTAATCAAAAACGCTTCAACCCGGTGAGATAAGTACTTTTTGAACGAATGGCTATATCTTTTGAACCTGTGAAGGGATTACACTGAATTTGACATATATTGTCCAGAATCATGTCCTAAACAACAAATTTCAACAGCAGAAACCAGCTTGATGAAATTCATTAGTTACTTCCAATACTAATCAAAAAGTCTTCAACTTGGTGAGATAAGCAATTTTTGAACGAATGGCTATATTTTTTTAACCTACGAAGGGATTTAACTGAATTTGACATATATTGTGCAGAATCATGTCCTAAACAACATATTTCAACAGCAGAAACCAGCTTGACATAATTCATTGGTTATTTCCAAAACTAATCAAAAACTCTTCAACTTGGTGACATAAGTACTTTTTGGACGAATGGCTATATCCTTTGAACTTGTAATGGGATTTCACTAAATTTGACATATATTGTGCAGAATCATATCCTAAACAACATATTTCAACAGCAGAAACCAGCTTGATGAAATTCAAAAGTTATTTCCACTCCTAATCAAAAACGCTTCAACCCGGTGAGATAAGTACTTTTTGAACGAATGGCTATATCTTTTGAACCTGTGAAGGGATTACACTGAATTTGACATATATTGTCCAGAATCATGTCCTAAACAACAAATTTCAACAGCAGATGATGAAATTCATTAGTTACTTCCAATACTAATCAAAAACTCTTCAACTTGGTGAGTTAAGCAATTTTTGAACGAATGGCTATATTTTTTGAACCTGTGATGGATTTAACTGAATTTGACATATATTGTGCAGAATCTTGTCCTAAAAAACATATTTCAACAGCAGAAACCAGCTTGATGAAATTCATTAGTTATTTCCACTCCGAATCAAAAACGCTTCAACTCGGTGAGATAAGCACTTTTTTCACGAATGGCTATATCTTTTGATCTTATCGCTGGATTACACTGAATTTTACATGTGTTTTGCAGAATCATGTCCTAAACAACATATTTCAACAGCAGAAACCAGCTTGACGAAATCCATCAGTTATTTCCACTCCTAATCAAAAACGCTTCAACCCGATAAGATAAGCAGTTTTTGAACGAATGGCTATATCTTTTGAACATGTGATGTGATTACACTAAATTTGACATATATTGTGCAGAATCATATCTTAAAAAACATATTTCAACAGCAGAAACCAGCTTTAATAAATTCATTTGCAATTTCCACTCCTAATCAAAAACGCTTCAACTCGGTGAGATAAGTTCTTTTGGAACGACTGGCGATATCTTTTGAACCTATGAAGGGATTACACTGAATTTGACATTTATTGTGCAGAAACATGTTCTAAACAACATATTTCAACAGCAGAAACCAGCTTGATGAAATTCAAAAGTTATTTCAACTCCTCATCAAAAACGCTTCAACTCAGTGAGATAAGTACTTTTTGAACAAATGGCTATATCTTTTGAACTTGTGAAGGGATTACACTGAATTTGACATATATTGTGCAGAATCATGTCCTAAACAACATATTTCAACAGCAGAAACCAGCTTGATGAAATTCATTAGTTATTTCCACTCCTAATCAAAAACGCTTCAACTCGGTGAGATAAGTTCTTTTGGAACAAATGGCTATATCTTTTGAACTTGTGAAGGGATTACACTTAATTTGACATATATTGTGCAGAATCATGTCCTAAACAACATATTTCGACAGTAGAAATCTACTTGATGAAATTCATTAGTTATTGCCACTCCTAATCATAATTGCTTCAACTCGGTGAGATAAGCACTTTTTGCACGAATGGCTATATCTTTTGATCTTGTCGCTGGATTACACTGAATTTGACATGTGTTGTGCAGAATCATGTCCTAAACAACATATTTCAACAGCAGAAACCAGCTTGATTAAATCCATTAGTTATTTCCACTCTCAATTAAACACGCTTCAACCCGATAAGATAAGCAGTTTTTGAACGAATGGCTATGTCTTTTGAACCTGTGATGTGATTACACTAAATTTGACATATATTGTGCAGAATCATATCCTAAAAAAGATATTTCAAGAGCAGAAACCAGCTTGATGAAATTCATTGATTATTCCCACTCTGAATCCAAAAACGCTTCAACTCGGTGAGATAAGTACTTTTTGAACGAATGGCGATATCTTTTGGACCTATGAAGGGATTACACTGAATTTGAATTATATTGTGCAGAATCATGTCCTAAACAACATATTTCAACAGCAGAAACCAGCGTGATGAAATTCATTAGTCATTTCCACTCCTAATCAAAAACGCTTCAACTTGGTGAGATAAGTACTTTTTGAACGAATGGCTATATCTTTTGAACTTGTGAAGGGATTACACTTAATTTGACATATATTGTGCAGAATTATGTCCTAAACAACATATTTCAACAGCAGAAACCAGCTTGATAATATCCATTAGTTATTTCCACTCCTAATCAAAAACGCTTCAACTCGGTCTCATAAGCACGTTTTGAACGGATGGCTATATCCTTTCAACCTGTAATGGGCTCACAAGAATTTGACATATATTGTGCAGAATCATGTCCTAAACAACTTATTTCAACAGCAGAAACCAGCTTGATGAAATTCATTAGTTATTTCCGCTCCTAATCAAAAACTCTTCAACTTGGTGAGATAAGCAATTTTTGAACGAATGGCTATATCTTTTGAACTTGTGATTGGATTTCACTGTTTTTGACATATATTGTGCAGAATCATGTCCTAAACAACATATTTCAACAGCAGAAACCAGCTTGATGAAATTCAAAAGTTATTTTAACTCCTAATCAAAAACGCTTCAACTCGGTGAGATAAGTACTTTTTGAACGAATGGCGACATCTTTTGAACATGAGAAGGGATTACACTGAATTTACATATATTGTGCAGAAACATGTTCTAAACAACATATTTCAACAGCAGAAACCAGCTTGATGAAATTCAAAAGTTATTTCCACTCCTAATCAAAAACGCTTCAACTCGGTGAGAAAGTACTTTTTGAAGGAATGGCTATATCTTTTGAACTTGTGAAGGGATTACACTGAATGGGAAATATATTGTGCAGAATCATGTCCTAAACAACATATTTCAACAGCAGAAACCAGTTTGATGAAATTCATGAGTTATTTCCACTCCTAATCAAAAACTCTTCAACTTGGTGAGATAAGTCCTTTTTGAACGAATGGCTATATCCTTTGAACCTGTAATGGGATCACACTGACTTTGACATATATTGTGCAGAATCATGTCCTAAACAACATATTTCAACAGCAGAAACCACCGTAATGAAATTCAAAAGTTATTTCCTCTCCTAATCAAAAACGCTTCAACTCGGTGAGATAAGCACTTTTTGAACAAATGGCTATATCTTTTGAACTTGTGAAGGGATTGCACTGAATTTGACATATATTGTGCAGAATCATATCCTAAACAACATATTTCAACAGCAGAAACCAGCTTGATGAAATTCATTAGTTATTTCCAAAACTAATCAAAAACTCTTCAACTTGGTGAGATAAGCAATTTTTGAACGAATGGCTATATTTTTTGAACCTGTGATGGATTTCACTGAATTTGACATATATTGTGCAGAATCTTGTCCTAAACAACATATTTCAACAGCAGAAACCAGCTTGATGAAATTCATTGGTTATTTCCACTCCGAATCAAAAACGCCTCTACTCGGTGAGATAAGTTCTTTTGGAACGACTGGCGATATCTTTTGAACCTATGAAGGGATTACACTGAATTTGACATATATTGTGCAGAAACATGTTCTATACAACATATTTCAACAGCAGAAACCAGCTTGATGAAATTCAAAAGTTATTTCCACTCCTAATCAAAAACGCTTCAACTAGGTGAGATAAGTACCTTTTGAACAAATGGCTATATCTTTTGAACTTGTGAAGGGATTACACTGAATTTGACATATATTGTGCAAAATCTTGACCTAACAACATATTTCAACAGCAGAAACCAGCTTGACATAATTCATTGGTTATTTCCAAAACTAATCAAAAACTCTTCAACTTGGTGACATAAGTACTTTTTGGACGAATGGCTATATCCTTTGAACCTGTAATGGGATTTCACTAAATTTGACATATATTGTGCAGAATCATATCCTAAACAACATATTTCAACAGCAGAAACCAGCTTGATGAAATTCAAAAGTTATTTCCACTCCTAATCAAAAACGCTTCAACCCGGTGAGATAAGTACTTTTTGAACGAATGGCTATATCTTTTGAACCTGTGAAGGGATTACACGGAATTTGACATATATTGTCCAGAATCATGTCCTAAACAACAAATTTCAACAGCAGAAACCAGCTTGATGAAATTCATTAGTTATTTCCACTCCGAATCAAAAACGCTTCAACTTGGTGAGATAAGCAATTTTTGAACGAATGGCTATATTTTTTGAACCTGTGATGGATTTCACTGAATTTGACATATATTGTGCAGAATCTTGTCCTAAAAAACATATTTCAACAGCAGAAACCAGCTTGATGAAATTCATTAGTTATTTCCACTCCGAATCAAAAACGCTTCAACTCGGTGAGATAAGCACTTTTTTCACGAATGGCTATATCTTTTGATCTTATCGCTGGATTACATTGAATTTGACATGTGTTTTGCAGAATCATGTCCTAAACAACATATTTCAACAGCAGAAACCAGCTTGATGAAATTCATTGGTTATTTCCACTCCGAATCAAAAACGCCTCTACTCGGTGAAATAAGTTCTTTTTGAACGACTGGCGATATCTTTTGAACCTATGAAGGGATTACACTGAATTTGACATATATTGTGCAGAAACATGTTCTATACAACATATTTCAACAGCAGAAACCAGCTTGACATAATTCATTGGTTATTTCCAAAACTAATCAAAAACTCTTCAACTTGGTGACATAAGTACTTTTTGGACGAATGGTTATATCCTTTGAACCTGTAATGGGATTTCACTAAATTTGACATATATTGTGCAGAATCATATCCTAAACAACATATTTCAACAGCAGAAACCAGCTTGATGAAATTCATTAGTTATTTCCACTCCTAATCAAAAACGCTTCAACCCGGTGAGATAAGTACTTTTTGAACGAATGGCTATATCTTTTGAACCTGTGAAGGGATTACACTGAATTTGACATATATTGTCCAGAATCATGTCCTAAACAACAAATTTCAACAGCAGAAACCAGCTTGATGAAATTCATTAGTTACTTCCAATACTAATCAAAAAGTCTTCAACTTGGTGAGATAAGCAATTTTTGAACGAATGGCTATATTTTTTTAACCTACGAAGGGATTTAACTGAATTTGACATATATTGTGCAGAATCATGTCCTAAACATAATATTTCAACAGCAGAAACCAGCTTGATGAAATTCATTAGTTATTTCCACTCCTAATCAAAAACGCTTCAACTCGGTGAGATAAGCACTTTTTGAATAAATGGCTATATCTTTTGAACTTGTGAAGGGATTACACTGAATTTGACATAGATTGTGCAGAATCATGTCCGAAACAAAATATTTCAACAGCAGAAACCAGCTTGATGAAATTCATTAGTTATTTCCACTCCTAATCAAAAACGCTTCAAATCGGTAAGATAAGTACTTTTTGAACGAATGGCTATATCTTTTGAACATGTGAAGGGATCACACTGACTTTGACATATATTGTGCAGAATCATATCCTAAACAACATATTTTAACAGCAGAAACCAGCTTGATGAAATTAATTAGTTATTTCAACTCCTAATCAAAAATGCTTCAATTTGGTGAGATAAGTACTTTTTGAACGAATGGCGATATATTTTTAACGTATGAATGGATTACACTGAATTTGATATATATTGTGCAGAATCATGTCCTAAACAACATATTTCAACAGCAAAAACCAGCGTAATGAAATTCCAAAGTTATTTCCACTCCTAATCAAAAATGCTTCAACTCGGTGAGATAAGCACTTTTTGATCGAAAGGCAATATCTTTTGAACTTGTCGCTGGATTATACTGAATTTGACATATTTTGTGCAGAATCATGTCCTAAACAACATATTTCAACAGCAGGAACCAGCTTGATGAAATTCATTAGCTATTTGCACTCCTAATGAAAAACTCTTCAACTCAGTCTCATAAGCACGTTTTGAACGAATGGCTATATCCTTTCAACCTGTAATGGGCTCACACGAATTTGACATATATTGTGCAGAATCATGTCCTAAACAACATATTTCAACAGCGGAAACCAGCTTGATGAAATTCATTAGTTATTTCCACTCCTAATCAGAAACGTCTCAACTCGGTGAGTTAAGCACTTTTTGAACGAATGGCTATATCTTTTGGACTTTTGATGGGATATCTCTGAATATGACATATATTGTGCAGAATCTTGACCTAACAACATATTTCAACAGCAGAAACCAGCTTGACATAATTCATTGGTTATTTCCAAAACTAATCAAAAACTCTTCAACTTGGTGACATAAGTACTTTTTGGACGAATGGCTATATCCTTTGAACCTGTAATGGGATTTCACTAAATTTGACATATATTGTGCAGAATCATATCCTAAACAACATATTTCAACAGCAGAAACCAGCTTGATGAAATTCAAAAGTTATTTCCACTCCTAATCAAAAACGCTTCAACCCGGTGAGATAAGTACTTTTTGAACGAATGGCTATATCTTTTGAACCTGTGAAGGGATTACACTGAATTTGACATATATTGTCCAGAATCATGTCCTAAACAACAAATTTCAACAGCAGAAACCAGCTTGATGAAATTCATTAGTTACTTCCAATACTAATCAAAAACTCTTCAACTTGGTGAGATAAGCAATTTTTGAACGAATGGCTATATTTTTTGAACCTGTGATGGATTTAACTGAATTTGACATATATTGTGCAGAATCTTGTCCTAAAAAACATATTTCAACAGCAGAAACCAGCTTGATGAAATTCATTAGTTATTTCCACTCCGAATCAAAAACGCTTCAACTCGGTGAGATAAGCACTTTTTTCACGAATGGCTATATCTTTTGATCTTATCGCTGGATTACACTGAATTTGACATGTGTTTTGCAGAATCATGTCCTAAACAACATATTTCAACAGCAGAAACCAGCTTGACGAAATCCATCAGTTATTTCCACTCCTAATCAAAAACGCTTCAACCCGATAAGATAAGCAGTTTTTGAACGAATGGCTATATCTTTTGAACTTGTGAAGGGATTACACTGAATTTACATATATTGTGCAGAAACATGTTCTAAACAACATATTTCAACAGCAGAAACCAGCTTGATGAAATTCAAAAGTTATTTCCACTCCTAATCAAAAACGCTTCAACTCGGTGAGAAAGTACTTTTTGAAGGAATGGCTATATCTTTTGAACTTGTGAAGGGATTACACTGAATGGGAAATATATTGTGCAGAATCATGTCCTAAACAACATATTTCAACAGCAGAAACCAGTTTGATGAAATTCATTAGTTATTTCCACTCCTAATCAAAAACGCTTCAACTCGGTGAGATAAGTCCTTTTTGAACGAATGGCTATATCCTTTGAACCTGTAATGGGATCACACTGACTTTGACATATATTGTGCAGAATCATGTCCTAAACAACATATTTCAACAGCAGAAACCAGCGTAATGAAATTCAAAAGTTATTTCCTCTCCTAATCAAAAACGCTTCAACTCGGTGAGATAAGCACTTTTTGAACAAATGGCTATATCTTTTGAACTTGTGAAGGGATTGCACTGAATTTGACATATATTGTGCAGAATCATGTCCTAAAAAATATATTTCAACAGCAGAAACCAGCTTGATGAAATTCATTAGTTATTTCCACTCCTAATCAAAAACGCTTCAAATCGGTAAGATAAGTACTTTTTGAACGAATGGCTATATCTTTTGAACATGTGAAGGGATCACACTGAGTTTGACATATATTGTGCAGAATCATATCCTAAACAACATATTTCAACAGCAGAAACCAGCTTGATGAAATTCATTAGTTATTTCCACTCCGAATCAAAAACGCTTCAACTTGGTGAGATAAGCAATTTTTGAACGAATGGCTATATTTTTTGAACCTGTGATGGATTTCACTGAATTTGACATATATTGTGCAGAATCTTGTCCTAAACAACATATTTCAACAGCAGAAACCAGCTTGATGAAATTCATTAGTTATTTCCACTCCGAATCAAAAACGCTTCAACTCGGTGAGATAAGCACTTTTTTCACGAATGGCTATATCTTTTGATCTTATCGCTGGATTACACTGAATTTGACATGTGTTTTGCAGAATCATGTCCTAAACAACATATTTCAACAGCAGAAACCAGCTTGATGAAATTCATTGGTTATTTCCACTCCGAATCAAAAACGCCTCTACTCGGTGAGATAAGTTCTTTTGGAACGACTGGCGATATCTTTTGAACCTATGAAGGGATTACACTGAATTTGACATATATTGTGCAGAAACATGTTCTATACAACATATTTCAACAGCAGAAACCAGCTTGACATAATTCATTGGTTATTTCCAAAACTAATCAAAAACTCTTCAACTTGGTGACATAAGTACTTTTTGGACGAATGGCTATATCCTTTGAACCTGTAATGGGATTTCACTAAATTTGACATATATTGTGCAGAATCATATCCTAAACAACATATTTCAACAGCAGAAACCAGCTTGATGAAATTCAAAAGTTATTTCCACTCCTAATCAAAAACGCTTCAACCCGGTGAGATAAGTACTTTTTGAACGAATGGCTATATCTTTTGAACCTGTGAAGGGATTACACTGAATTTGACATATATTGTCCAGAATCATGTCCTAAACAACAAATTTCAACAGCAGAAACCAGCTTGATGAAATTCATTAGTTACTTCCAATACTAATCAAAAAGTCTTCAACTTGGTGAGATAAGCAATTTTTGAACGAATGGCTATATTTTTTTAACCTACGAAGGGATTTAACTGAATTTGACATATATTGTGCAGAATCATGTCCTAAACAACATATTTCAACAGCAGAAACCAGCTTGACATAATTCATTGGTTATTTCCAAAACTAATCAAAAACTCTTCAACTTGGTGACATAAGTACTTTTTGGACGAATGGCTATATCCTTTGAACTTGTAATGGGATTTCACTAAATTTGACATATATTGTGCAGAATCATATCCTAAACAACATATTTCAACAGCAGAAACCAGCTTGATGAAATTCAAAAGTTATTTCCACTCCTAATCAAAAACGCTTCAACCCGGTGAGATAAGTACTTTTTGAACGAATGGCTATATCTTTTGAACCTGTGAAGGGATTACACTGAATTTGACATATATTGTCCAGAATCATGTCCTAAACAACAAATTTCAACAGCAGAAACCAGCTTGATGAAATTCATTAGTTACTTCCAATACTAATCAAAAAGTCTTAAACTTGGTGAGATAAGCAATTTTTGAACGAATGGCTATATTTTTTTAACCTACGAAGGGATTTAACTGAATTTGACATATATTGTGCAGAATCATGTCCTAAACAAAATATTTCAACAGCAGAAACCAGCTTGATGAAATTCATTAGTTATTTCCACTCCTAATCAAAAACGCTTCAACTCGGTGAGATAAGCACTTTTTGAACAAATGGCTATATCTTTTGAACTTGTGAAGGGATTACACTGAATTTGACATAGATTGTGCAGAATCATGTCCTAAACAAAATATTTCAACAGCAGAAACCAGCTTGATGAAAATCATTAGTTATTTCCACTCCTAATCAAAAACGCTTCAAATCGGTAAGATAAGTACTTTTTGAACGAATGGCTATATCTTTTGAACATGTGAAGGGATCACACTGACTTTGACATATATTGTGCAGAATCATATCCTAAACAACATATTTTAACAGCAGAAACCAGCTTGATGAAATTAATTAGTTATTTCAACTCCTAATCAAAAATGCTTCAATTTGGTGAGATAAGTACTTTTTGAACGAATGGCGATATATTTTTAACATATGAATGGATTACACTGAATTTGACATATATTGTGCAGAATCATGTCCTAAACAACATATTTCAACAGCAAAAACCAGCGTAATGAAATTCCAAAGTTATTTCCACTCCTAATCAAAAATGCTTCAACTCGGTGAGATAAGCACTTTTTGATCGAAAGGCAATATCTTTTGAACTTGTCGCTGGATTATACTGAATTTGACATATTTTGTGCAGAATCATGTCCTAAACAACATATTTCAACAGCAGGAACCAGCTTGATGAAATTCATTAGCTATTTGCACTCCTAATGAAAAACTCTTCAACTCAGTCTCATAAGCACGTTTTGAACGAATGGCTATATCCTTTCAACCTGTAATGGGCTCACACGAATTTGACATATATTGTGCAGAATCATGTCCTAAACAACATATTTCAACAGCGGAAACCAGCTTGATGAAATTCATTAGTTATTTCCACTCCTAATCAGAAACGTCTCAACTCGGTGAGTTAAGCACTTTTTGAACGAATGGCTATATCTTTTGGACTTTTGATGGGATATCTCTGAATATGACATATATTGTGCAGAATCTTGACCTAACAACATATTTCAACAGCAGAAACCAGCTTGACATAATTCATTGGTTATTTCCAAAACTAATCAAAAACTCTTCAACTTGGTGACATAAGTACTTTTTGGACGAATGGCTATATCCTTTGAACCTGTAATGGGATTTCACTAAATTTGACATATATTGTGCAGAATCATATCCTAAACAACATATTTCAACAGCAGAAACCAGCTTGATGAAATTCAAAAGTTATTTCCACTCCTAATCAAAAACGCTTCAACCCGGTGAGATAAGTACTTTTTGAACGAATGGCTATATCTTTTGAACCTGTGAAGGGATTACACTGAATTTGACATATATTGTCCAGAATCATGTCCTAAACAACAAATTTCAACAGCAGAAACCAGCTTGATGAAATTCATTAGTTACTTCCAATACTAATCAAAAACTCTTCAACTTGGTGAGATAAGCAATTTTTGAACGAATGGCTATATTTTTTGAACCTGTGATGGATTTAACTGAATTTGACATATATTGTGCAGAATCTTGTCCTAAAAAACATATTTCAACAGCAGAAACCAGCTTGATGAAATTCATTAGTTATTTCCACTCCGAATCAAAAACGCTTCAACTCGGTGAGATAAGCACTTTTTTCACGAATGGCTATATCTTTTGATCTTATCGCTGGATTACACTGAATTTGACATGTGTTTTGCAGAATCATGTCCTAAACAACATATTTCAACAGCAGAAACCAGCTTGACGAAATCCATCAGTTATTTCCACTCCTAATCAAAAACGCTTCAACCCGATAAGATAAGCAGTTTTTGAACGAATGGCTATATCTTTTGAACTTGTGAAGGGATTACACTGAATTTACATATATTGTGCAGAAACATGTTCTAAACAACATATTTCAACAGCAGAAACCAGCTTGATGAAATTCAAAAGTTATTTCCACTCCTAATCAAAAACGGTTCAACTCGGTGAGAAAGTACTTTTTGAAGGAATGGCTATATCTTTTGAACTTGTGAAGGGATTACACTGAATGGGAAATATATTGTGCAGAATCATGTCCTAAACAACATATTTCAACAGCAGAAACCAGTTTGATGAAATTCATTAGTTATTTCCACTCCTAATCAAAAACGCTTCAACTCGGTGAGATAAGTCCTTTTTGAACGAATGGCTATATCCTTTGAACCTGTAATGGGATCACACTGACTTTGACATATATTGTGCAGAATCATGTCCTAAACAACATATTTCAACAGCAGAAACCAGCGTAATGAAATTCAAAAGTTATTTCCTCTCCTAATCAAAAACGCTTCAACTCGGTGAGATAAGCACTTTTTGAACAAATGGCTATATCTTTTGAACTTGTGAAGGGGTTGCACTGAATTTGACATATATTGTGCAGAATCATGTCCTAAAAAATATATTTCAACAGCAGAAACCAGCTTGATGAAATTCATTAGTTATTTCCACTCCTAATCAAAAACGCTTCAAATCGGTAAGATAAGTACTTTTTGAACGAATGGCTATATCTTTTGAACATGTGAAGGGATCACACTGAGTTTGACATATATTGTGCAGAATCATATCCTAAACAACATATTTCAACAGCAGAAACCAGCTTGATGAAATTCATTAGTTATTTCCACTCCGAATCAAAAACGCTTCAACTTGGTGAGATAAGCAATTTTTGAACGAATGGCTATATTTTTTGAACCTGTGATGGATTTCACTGAATTTGACATATATTGTGCAGAATCTTGTCCTAAACAACATATTTCAACAGCAGAAACCAGCTTGATGAAATTCATTAGTTATTTCCACTCCGAATCAAAAACGCTTCAACTCGGTGAGATAAGCACTTTTTTCACGAATGGCTATATCTTTTGATCTTATCGCTGGATTACACTGAATTTGACATGTGTTTTGCAGAATCATGTCCTAAACAACATATTTCAACAGCAGAAACCAGCTTGATGAAATTCATTGGTTATTTCCACTCCGAATCAAAAACGCCTCTACTCGGTGAGATAAGTTCTTTTGGAACGACTGGCGATATCTTTTGAACCTATGAAGGGATTACACTGAATTTGACATATATTGTGCAGAAACATGTTCTATACAACATATTTCAACAGCAGAAACCAGCTTGACATAATTCATTGGTTATTTCCAAAACTAATCAAAAACTCTTCAACTTGGTGACATAAGTACTTTTTGGACGAATGGCTATATCCTTTGAACCTGTAATGGGATTTCACTAAATTTGACATATATTGTGCAGAATCATATCCTAAACAACATATTTCAACAGCAGAAACCAGCTTGATGAAATTCAAAAGTTATTTCCACTCCTAATCAAAAACGCTTCAACCCGGTGAGATAAGTACTTTTTGAACGAATGGCTATATCTTTTGAACCTGTGAAGGGATTACACTGAATTTGACATATATTGTCCAGAATCATGTCCTAAACAACAAATTTCAACAGCAGAAACCAGCTTGATGAAATTCATTAGTTACTTCCAATACTAATCAAAAAGTCTTCAACTTGGTGAGATAAGCAATTTTTGAACGAATGGCTATATTTTTTTAACCTACGAAGGGATTTAACTGAATTTGACATATATTGTGCAGAATCATGTCCTAAACAACATATTTCAACAGCAGAAACCAGCTTGACATAATTCATTGGTTATTTCCAAAACTAATCAAAAACTCTTCAACTTGGTGACATAAGTACTTTTTGGACGAATGGCTATATCCTTTGAACTTGTAATGGGATTTCACTAAATTTGACATATATTGTGCAGAATCATATCCTAAACAACATATTTCAACAGCAGAAACCAGCTTGATGAAATTCAAAAGTTATTTCCACTCCTAATCAAAAACGCTTCAACCCGGTGAGATAAGTACTTTTTGAACGAATGGCTATATCTTTTGAACCTGTGAAGGGATTACACTGAATTTGACATATATTGTCCAGAATCATGTCCTAAACAACAAATTTCAACAGCAGAAACCAGCTTGATGAAATTCATTAGTTACTTCCAATACTAATCAAAAAGTCTTCAACTTGGTGAGATAAGCAATTTTTGAACGAATGGCTATATTTTTTTAACCTACGAAGGGATTTAACTGAATTTGACATATATTGTGCAGAATCATGTCCTAAACAAAATATTTCAACAGCAGAAACCAGCTTGATGAAATTCATTAGTTATTTCCACTCCTAATCAAAAACGCTTCAACTCGGTGAGATAAGCACTTTTTGAACAAATGGCTATATCTTTTGAACTTGTGAAGGGATTACACTGAATTTGACATAGATTGTGCAGAATCATGTCCTAAACAAAATATTTCAACAGCAGAAACCAGCTTGATGAAAATCATTAGTTATTTCCACTCCTAATCAAAAACGCTTCAAATCGGTAAGATAAGTACTTTTTGAACGAATGGCTATATCTTTTGAACATGTGAAGGGATCACACTGACTTTGACATATATTGTGCAGAATCATATCCTAAACAACATATTTTAACAGCAGAAACCAGCTTGATGAAATTAATTAGTTATTTCAACTCCTAATCAAAAATGCTTCAATTTGGTGAGATAAGTACTTTTTGAACGAATGGCGATATATTTTTAACGTATGAATGGATTACACTGAATTTGACATATATTGTGCAGAATCATGTCCTAAACAACATATTTCAACAGCAAAAACCAGCGTAATGAAATTCCAAAGTTATTTCCACTCCTAATCAAAAATGCTTCAACTCGGTGAGATAAGCACTTTTTGATCGAAAGGCAATATCTTTTGAAGTTGTCGCTGGATTATACTGAATTTGACATATTTTGTGCAGAATCATGTCCTAAACAACATATTTCAACAGCAGGAACCAGCTTGATGAAATTCATTAGCTATTTGCACTCCTAATGAAAAACTCTTCAACTCAGTCTCATAAGCACGTTTTGAACGAATGGCTATATCCTTTCAACCTGTAATGGGCTCACACGAATTTGACATATATTGTGCAGAATCATGTCCTAAACAACATATTTCAACAGCGGAAACCAGCTTGATGAAATTCATTAGTTATTTCCACTCCTCATCAGAAATGTCTCAACTCGGTGAGTTAAGCACTTTTTGAACGAATGGCTATATCTTTTGGACTTTTGATGGGATATCTCTGAATATGACATATATTGTGCAGAATCTTGACCTAACAACATATTTCAACAGCAGAAACCAGCTTGACATAATTCATTGGTTATTTCCAAAACTAATCAAAAACTCTTCAACTTGGTGACATAAGTACTTTTTGGACGAATGGCTATATCCTTTGAACCTGTAATGGGATTTCACTAAATTTGACATATATTGTGCAGAATCATATCCTAAACAACATATTTCAACAGCAGAAACCAGCTTGATGAAATTCAAAAGTTATTTCCACTCCTAATCAAAAACGCTTCAACCCGGTGAGATAAGTACTTTTTGAACGAATGGCTATATCTTTTGAACCTGTGAAGGGATTACACTGAATTTGACATATATTGTCCAGAATCATGTCCTAAACAACAAATTTCAACAGCAGAAACCAGCTTGATGAAATTCATTAGTTACTTCCAATACTAATCAAAAACTCTTCAACTTGGTGAGATAAGCAATTTTTGAACGAATGGCTATATTTTTTGAACCTGTGATGGATTTAACTGAATTTGACATATATTGTGCAGAATCTTGTCCTAAAAAACATATTTCAACAGCAGAAACCAGCTTGATGAAATTCATTAGTTATTTCCACTCCGAATCAAAAACGCTTCAACTCGGTGAGATAAGCACTTTTTTCACGAATGGCTATATCTTTTGATCTTATCGCTGGATTACACTGAATTTGACATGTGTTTTGCAGAATCATGTCCTAAACAACATATTTCAACAGCAGAAACCAGCTTGACGAAATCCATCAGTTATTTCCACTCCTAATCAAAAACGCTTCAACCCGATAAGATAAGCAGTTTTTGAACGAATGGCTATATCTTTTGAACTTGTGAAGGGATTACACTGAATTTACATATATTGTGCAGAAACATGTTCTAAACAACATATTTCAACAGCAGAAACCAGCTTGATGAAATTCAAAAGTTATTTCCACTCCTAATCAAAAACGCTTCAACTCGGTGAGAAAGTACTTTTTGAAGGAATGGCTATATCTTTTGAACTTGTGAAGGGATTACACTGAATGGGAAATATATTGTGCAGAATCATGTCCTAAACAACATATTTCAACAGCAGAAACCAGTTTGATGAAATTCATTAGTTATTTCCACTCCTAATCAAAAACGCTTCAACTCGGTGAGATAAGTCCTTTTTGAACGAATGGCTATATCCTTTGAACCTGTAATGGGATCACACTGACTTTGACATATATTGTGCAGAATCATGTCCTAAACAACATATTTCAACAGCAGAAACCAGCGTAATGAAATTCAAAAGTTATTTCCTCTCCTAATCAAAAACGCTTCAACTCGGTGAGAAAGCACTTTTTGAACAAATGGCTATATCTTTTTTAACTTGTGAAGGGATTGCACTGAATTTGACATATATTGTGCAGAATCATGTCCTAAAAAATATATTTCAACAGCAGAAACCAGCTTGATGAAATTCATTAGTTATTTCCACTCCTAATCAAAAACGCTTCAAATCGGTAAGATAAGTACTTTTTGAACGAATGGCTATATCTTTTGAACATGTGAAGGGATCACACTGAGTTTGACATATATTTTGCAGAATCATATCCTAAACAACATATTTCAACAGCAGAAACCAGCTTGATGAAATTCATTAGTTATTTCAACTCCGAATCAAAAACGCTTCAACTTGGTGAGATAAGCAATTTTTGAACGAATGGCTATATTTTTTGAACCTGTGATGGATTTCACTGAATTTGACATATATTGTGCAGAATCTTGTCCTAAACAACATATTTCAACAGCAGAAACCAGCTTGATGAAATTCATTAGTTATTTCCACTCCGAATCAAAAACGCTTCAACTCGGTGAGATAAGCACTTTTTTCACGAATGGCTATATCTTTTGATCTTATCGCTGGATTACACTGAATTTGACATGTGTTTTGCAGAATCATGTCCTAAACAACATATTTCAACAGCAGAAACCAGCTTGATGAAATTCATTGGTTATTTCCACTCCGAATCAAAAACGCCTCTACTCGGTGAGATAAGTTCTTTTGGAACGACTGGCGATATCTTTTGAACCTATGAAGGGATTACACTGAATTTGACATATATTGTGCAGAAACATGTTCTATACATCATATTTCAACAGCAGAAACCAGCTTGACATAATTCATTGGTTATTTCCAAAACTAATCAAAAACTCTTCAACTTGGTGACATAAGTACTTTTTTGACGAATGGCTATATCCTTTGAACCTGTAATGGGATTTCACTAAATTTGACATATATTGTGCAGAATCATATCCTAAACAACATATTTCAACAGCAGAAACCAGCTTGATGAAATTCAAAAGTTATTTCCACTCCTAATCAAAAACGCTTCAACCCGGTGAGATAAGTACTTTTTGAACGAATGGCTATATCTTTTGAACCTGTGAAGGGATTACACTGAATTTGACATATATTGTCCAGAATCATGTCCTAAACAACAAATTTCAACAGCAGAAACCAGCTTGATGAAATTCATTAGTTACTTCCAATACTAATCAAAAAGTCTTCAACTTGGTGAGATAAGCAATTTTTGAACGAATGGCTATATTTTTTTAACCTACGAAGGGATTTAACTGAATTTGACATATATTGTGCAGAATCATGTCCTAAACAACATATTTCAACAGCAGAAACCAGCTTGACATAATTCATTGGTTATTTCCAAAACTAATCAAAAACTCTTCAACTTGGTGACATAAGTACTTTTTGGGCGAATGGCTATATCCTTTGAACTTGTAATGGGATTTCACTAAATTTGACATATATTGTGCAGAATCATATCCTAAACAACATATTTCAACAGCAGAAACCAGCTTGATGAAATTCAAAAGTTATTTCCACTCCTAATCATAATTGCTTCAACCCGATAAGATAAGCAGTTTTTGAACGAATGGCTATATCTTTTGAACATGTGATGTGATTACACTAAATTTGACATATATTGTGCAGAATCATATCTTAAAAAACATATTTCAACAGCAGAAACCAGCTTTAATAAATTCATTTGTAATTTCCACTCCGAATCAAAAACGCCTCAACTCGGTGAGATAAGTTCTTTTGGAACGACTGGCGATATCTTTTGAACCTATGAAGGGATTACACTGAATTTGACATTTATTGTGCAGAAACATGTTCTAAACAACATATTTCAACAGCAGAAACCAGGTTGATGAAATTCATTAGTTATTGCCACTCCTAATCATAATTGCTTCAACTCGGTGAGATAAGCACTTTTTGCACGAATGGCTATATCTTTTGATCTTGTCGCTGGATTACACTGAATTTGACATGTGTTGTGCAGAATCATGTCCTAAACAACATATTTCAACAGCAGAAACCAGCTTAATTAAATCCATTAGTTATTTCCACTCTCAATTAAACACGCTTCAACCCGATAAGATAAGCAGTTTTTGAACGAATGGCTATGTCTTTTGAACCTGTGATGTGATTACACTAAATTTGACATATATTGTGCAGAATCATATCCTAAAAAAGATATTTCAAGAGCAGAAACCAGCTTGATGAAATTCATTGATTATTCCCACTCCGAATCCAAAAACGCTTCAACTCGGTGAGATAAGTACTTTTTGAACGAATGGCGATATCTTTTGAACCTATGAAGGGATTACACTGAATTTGAATTATATTGTGCAGAATCATGTCCTAAACAACATATTTCAACAGCAGAAACCAGCGTGATGAAATTCATTAGTCATTTCCACTCCTAATCAAAAACGCTTCAACTTGGTGAGATAAGTACTTTTTGAACGAATGGCTATATCTTTTGAACTTGTGAAGGGATTACACTTAATTTGACATATATTGTGCAGAATTATGTCCTAAACAACATATTTCAACAGCAGAAACCAGCTTGATAATATCCATTAGTTATTTCCACTCCTAATCAAAAACGCTTCAACTCGGTCTCTTAAGCACGTTTTGAACGGATGGCTATATCCTTTCAACCTGTAATGGGCTCACAAGAATTTGACATATATTGTGCAGAATCATGTCCTAAACAACTTATTTCAACAGCAGAAACCAGCTTGATGAAATTCAATAGTTATTTCCGCTCCTAATCAAAAACTCTTCAACTTGGTGAGATAAGCAATTTTTGAACGAATGGCTATATCTTTTGAACTTGTGATTGGATTTCACTGTTTTTGACATATATTGTGCAGAATCATGTCCTAAACAACATATTTCAACAGCAGAAACCAGCTTGATGAAATTCAAAAGTTATTTTAACTCCTAATCAAAAACGCTTCAACTCGGTGAGATAAGTACTTTTTGAACGAATGGCGACATCTTTTGAACATGAGAAGGGATTACACTGAATTTACATATATTGTGCAGAAACATGTTCTAAACAACATATTTCAACAGCAGAAACCAGCTTGATGAAATTCAAAAGTTATTTCCACTCCTAATCAAAAACGCTTCAACTCGGTGAGAAAGTACTTTTTGAAGGAATGGCTATATCTTTTGAACTTGTGAAGGGATTACACTGAATGGGAAATATATTGTGCAGAATCATGTCCTAAACAACATATTTCAACAGCAAAACCAGTTTGATGAAATTCATTAGTTATTTCCACTCCTAATCATAAACGCTTCAACTCGGTGAGATAAGTCCTTTTTGAACGAATGGCTATATCCTTTGAACATGTGAAGGGATCACACTGAGTGTGACATATATTTTGCAGAATCATATCCTAAACAACATATTTCAACAGCAGAAACCAGCTTGATGAAATTCATTAGTTATTTCCAAAACTAATCAAAAACTCTTCAACTTGGTGAGATAAGCAATTTTTGAACGAATGGCTATATTTTTTGAACCTGTGATGGATTTCACTGAATTTGACATATATTGTGCAGAATCTTGTCCTAAACAACATATTTCAACAGCAGAAACCAGCTTGATGAAATTCATTGGTTATTTCCACTCCGAATCAAAAACGCCTCTACTCGGTGAGATAAGTTCTTTTGGAACGACTGGCGATATCTTTTGAACCTATGAAGGGATTACACTGAATTTGACATATATTGTGCAGAAACATGTTCTATACAACATATTTCAACAGCAGAAACCAGCTTGATGAAATTCAAAAGTTATTTCCACTCCTAATCAAAAAAGCTTCAACTCGGTGAGATAAGTACCTTTTGAACAAATGGCTATATCTTTTGAACTTGTGAAGGGATTACACTGAATTTGACATATATTGTGCAAAATCTTGACCTAACAACATATTTCAACAGCAGAAACCAGCTTGACATAATTCATTGGTTATTTCCAAAACTAATCAAAAACTCTTCAACTTGGTGACATAAGTACTTTTTGGACGAATGGCTATATCCTTTGAACCTGTAATGGGATTTCACTAAATTTGACATATATTGTGCAGAATCATATCCTAAACAACATATTTCAACAGCAGAAACCAGCTTGATGAAATTCAAAAGTTATTTCCACTCCTAATCAAAAACGCTTCAACCCGGTGAGATAAGTACTTTTTGAACGAATGGCTATATCTTTTGAACCTGTGAAGGGATTACACTGAATTTGACATATATTGTCCAGAATCATGTCCTAAACAACAAATTTCAACAGCAGAAACCAGCTTGATGAAATTCATTAGTTACTTCCAATAAAAATCAAAAACTCTTCAACTTGGTGAGATAAGCAATTTTTGAACGAATGGCTATAGTTTTTGAACCTGTGATGGATTTAACTGAATTTGACATATATTGTGCAGAATCTTGTCCTAAAAAACATATTTCAACAGCAGAAACCAGCTTGATGAAATTCATTAGTTATTTCCACTCCGAATCAAAAACGCTTCAACTCGGTGACATAAGCACTTTTTTCACGAATGGCTATATCTTTTGATCTTATCGCTGGATTACACTGAATTTGACATGTGTTTTGCAGAATCATTTCCTAAACAACATATTTCAACAGCAGAAACCAGCTTGACGAAATCCATCAGTTATTTCCACTCCTAATCAAAAACCCTTCAACCCGATAAGATAAGCCGTTTTTGAACGAATGGCTATATCTTTTGAACATGTGATGTGATTACACTAAATTTGACATATATTGTGCAGAATCATATCTTAAAAAACATATTTCAACACCAGAAACCAGCTTTAATAAATTCATTTGTTATTTCCACTCCGAATCACAAACGCCTCAACTCGGTGAGATAAGTTCTTTTGGAACGACTGGCGATATCTTTTGAACCTATGAAGGGATTACACTGAATTTGACATATATTGTGCAGAAACATGTTCTAAACAACATATTTCAACAGCAGAAACCAGCTTGATGAAATTCAAAAGTTATTTCAACTCCTAATCAAAAACGCTTCAACTCGGTGAGATAAGTACTTTTTGAACAAATGGCTATATCTTTTGAACTTGTGAAGGGATTACACTGAATTTGACATATATTGTGCAGAATCATGTCCTAAACAACATATTTCAACAGCAGAAACCAGCTTGATGAAATTCATTAGTTATTTCCACTCCTAATCAAAAACGCTTCAACTCGGTGAGATAAGTTCTTTTGGAACAAATGGCTATATCTTTTGAACTTGTGAAGGGATTACACTGAATTTGACATATATTGTGCAGAATCATGTCCTAAACAACATATTTCAACAGTAGAAATCTACTTGATGAAATTCATTGGTTATTGCCACTCCTAATCATAATTGCTTCAACTCGGTGAGATAAGCACTTTTTGCACGAATGGCTATATCTTTTGATCTTGTCGCTGGATTACACTGAATTTGACATGTGTTGTGCAGAATCATGTCCTAAACAACATATTTCAACAGCAGAAACCAGCTTGATTAAATCCATTAGTTATTTCCACTCTCAATTAAACACGCTTCAACCCGATAAGATAAGCAGTTTTTGAACGAATGGCTATGTCTTTTGAACCTGTGATGTGATTACACTAAATTTGACATATATTGTGCAGAATCATATCCTAAAAAAGATATTTCAAGAGCAGAAACCAGCTTGATGAAATTCATTGATTGTTTCCACTCCGAATCCAAAAACGCTTCAACTCGGTGAGATAAGTACTTTTTGAACGAATGGCGATATCTTTTGAACCTATGAAGGGATTACACTGAATTTGACATATATTGTGCAGAATCATGTCCTAAACAACATATTTCAACAGCAGAAACCAGCGTGATGAAATTCAAAAGTTATTTCCACTCCTAATCAAAAACGCTTCAACTTGGTGAGATAAGTACTTTTTGAACGAATGGCTATATCTTTTGAACTTGTGAAGGGATTACACTTAATTTGACATATATTGTGCAGAATTATGTCCTAAACAACATATTTCAACAGCAGAAACCAGCTTGATAATATCCATTAGTTATTTCCACTCCTAATCAAAAACGCTTCAACTCGGTCTCATAAGCACTTTTTGAACGGATGGCTATATCCTTTCAACCTGTAATGGGCTCACAAGAATTTGACATATATTGTGCAGAATCATGTCCTAAACAACATATTTCAACAGCAGAAACCAGCTTGATGAAATTCAAAAGTTATTTCCACTCCTAATCAAAAACGCTTCAACTCGGTGAGATAAGTACTTTTTGAAGGAATGGCTATATCTTTTGAACTTGTGAAGGGATTACACTGAATGGGAAATATATTGTGCAGAATCATGTCCTAAACAACATATTTCAACAGCAGAAACCAGTTTGATGAAATTCATTAGTTATTTCCACTCCTAATCAAAAACGCTTCAACTCGGTGAGATAAGTCCTTTTTGAACGAATGGCTATATCCTTTGAACCTGTAATGGGATCACACTGACTTTGACATATATTGTGCAGAATCATGTCCTAAACAACATATTTCAACAGCAGAAACCAGCGTAATGAAATTCAAAAGTTATTTCCTCTCCTAATCAAAAACGCTTCAACTCGGTGAGATAAGCACTTTTTGAACAAATGGCTATATCTTTTGAACTTGTGAAGGGATTGCACTGAATTTGACATATGTTGTGCAGAATCATGTCCTAAAAAATATATTTCAACAGCAGAAACCAGCTTGATGAAATTCATTAGTTATTTCCACTCCTAATCAAAAACTCTTCAAATCGGTAAGATAAGTACTTTTTGAACGAATGGCTATATCTTTTGAACATGTGAAGGGATCACACTGAGTTTGACATATATTTTGCAGAATCATATCCTAAACAACATATTTCAACAGCAGAAACCAGCTTGATGAAATTCATTAGTTATTTCCAATACTAATCAAAAACTCTTCAACTTGGTGAGATAAGCAATTTTTGAACGAATGGCTATATTTTTTGAACCTGTGATGGATTTCACTGAATTTGACATATATTGTGCAGAATCTTGTCCTAAACAACATATTTCAACAGCAGAAACCAGCTTGATGAAATTCATTAGTTATTTCCACTCCGAATCAAAAACGCTTCAACTCGGTGAGATAAGCACTTTTTTCACGAATGGCTATATCTTTTGATCTTATCGCTGGATTACACTGAATTTGACATGTGTTTTGCAGAATCATGTCCTAAACAACATATTTCAAAAGCAGAAACCAGCTTGATGAAATTCATTGGTTATTTCCACTCCGAATCAAAAACGCCTCAACTCGGTGAGATAAGTTCTTTTGGAACGACTGGCGATATCTTTTGAACCTATGAAGGGATTACACTGAATTTGACATATATTGTGCAGAAACATGTTCTATACAACATATTTCAACAGCAGAAACCAGCTTGATGAAATTCAAAAGTTATTTCCACTCCTAATCAAAAACGCTTCAACTCGGTGAGATAAGTACTTTTTGAACAAATGGCTATATCTTTTGAACTTGTGAAGGGATTACACTGAATTTGACATATATTGTGCAGAATCATGTCCTAAACAACATATTTCAACAGCAGAAACCAGCTTGATGAAATTCAAAAGTTATTTCCACTCCTAATCAAAAACGCTTCAACTCGGTGAGATAAGTACTTTTTGAACAAATGGCTATATCTTTTGAACTTGTGAAGGGATTACACTGAATTTGACATATATTGTCCAGAATCATGTCCTAAACAACATATTTCAACAGCAGAAACCAGATTGATGAAATTCAAAAGTTATTTTAACTCCTAATCAAAAACGCTTCAACTCGGTGAGATAAGTACTTTTTGAACGAATGGCGATATCTTTTGAACATGAGAAGGGATTACACTGAATTTGACATATATTGTGCAGAAACATGTTCTAAACAACATATTTCAACAGCAGAAACCAGCTTGATGAAATTCAAAAGTTATTTCCACTCCTAATCAAAAACGCTTCAACTCGGTGAGAAAGTACTTTTTGAAGGAATGGCTATATCTTTTGAACTTGTGAAGGGATTACACTGAATGGGAAATATATTGTGCAGAATCATGTCCTAAACAACATATTTCAACAGCAGAAACCAGTTTGATGAAATTCATTAGTTATTTCCACTCCTAATCAAAAACGCTTCAACTCGGTGAGATAAGTCCTTTTTGAACGAATGGCTATATCCTTTGAACCTGTAATGGGATCACACTGACTTTGACATATATTGTGCAGAATCATGTCCTAAACAACATATTTCAACAGCAGAAACCAGCGTAATGAAATTCAAAAGTTATTTCCACTCCTAATCAAAAACGCTTCAACTCGGTGAGATAAGTCCTTTTTGAACGAATGGCTATATCCTTTGAACCTGTAATGGGATCACACTGACTTTGACATATATTGTGCAGAATCATGTCCTAAACAACATATTTCAACAGCAGAAACCAGCGTAATGAAATTCAAAAGTTATTTCCTCTCCTAATCAAAAACGCTTCAACTCGGTGAGATAAGCACTTTTTGAACATATGGCTATATCTTTTGAACTTGTGAAGGGATTGCACTGAATTTGACATATATTGTGCAGAATCATGTCCTAAAAAATATATTTCAACAGCAGAAACCAGCTTGATGAAATTCATTAGTTATTTCCACTCCTAATCAAAAACGCTTCAAATCGGTAAGATAAGTACTTTTTGAACGAATGGCTATATCTTTTGAACATGTGAAGGGATCACACTGAGTTTGACATATATTTTGCAGAATCATATCCTAAACAACATATTTCAACAGCAGAAACCAGCTTGATGAAATTCATTAGTTATTTCCAATACTAATCAAAAACTCTTCAACTTGGTGAGATAAGCAATTTTTGAACGAATGGCTATATTTTTTGAACCTGTGATGGATTTCACTGAATTTGACATATATTGTGCAGAATCTTGTCCTAAACAACATATTTCAACAGCAGAAACCAGCTTGATGAAAATCATTAGTTATTTCCACTCCGAATCAAAAACGCTTCAACTCGGTGAGATAAGCACTTTTTTCACGAATGGCTATATCTTTTGATCTTATCGCTGGATTACACTGAATTTGACATGTGTTTTGCAGAATCATGTCCTAAACAACATATTTCAACAGCAGAAACCAGCTTGATGAAATTCATTGGTTATTTCCACTCCGAATCAAAAACGCCTCTACTCGATGAGATAAGTTCTTTTGGAACGACTGGCGATATCTTTTGAACCTATGAAGGGATTACACTGAATTTGACATATATTGTGCAGAAACATGTTCTATACAACATATTTCAACAGCAGAAACCAGCTTGATGAAATTCAAAAGTTATTTCCACTCCTAATCAAAAACGCTTCAACTCGGTGAGATAAGTACTTTTTGAACAAATGGCTATATCTTTTGAACTTGTGAAGGGATTACACTGAATTTGACATATATTGTGCAGAATCATGTCCTAAACAACATATTTCAACAGCAGAAACCAGCTTGATGAAATTCAAAAGTTATTTCCACTCCTAATCAAAAACGCTTCAACTCGGTGAGATAAGTACTTTTTGAACAAATGGCTATATCTTTTGAACTTGTGAAGGGATTACACTGAATTTGACATATATTGTCCAGAATCATGTCCTAAACAACATATTTCAACAGCAGAAACCAGCTTGATGAAATTCAAAACTTATTTTAACTCCTAATCAAAAACGCTTCAACTCGGTGAGATAAGTACTTTTTGAACGAATGGCGATATCTTTTGAACATGAGAAGGGATTACACTGAATTTGACATATATTGTGCAGAAACATGTTCTAAACAACATATTTCAACAGCAGAAACCAGCTTGATGAAATTCAAAAGTTATTTCCACTCCTAATCAAAAACGCTTCAACTCGGTGAGAAAGTACTTTTTGAAGGAATGGCTATATCTTTTGAACTTGTGAAGGGATTACACTGAATGGGAAATATATTGTGCAGAATCATGTCCTAAACAACATATTTCAACAGCAGAAACCAGTTTGATGAAATTCATTAGTTATTTCCACTCCTAATCAAAAACGCTTCAACTCGGTGAGATAAGTCCTTTTTGAACGAATGGCTATATCCTTTGAACCTGTAATGGGATCACACTGACTTTGACATATATTGTGCAGAATCATGTCCTAAACAACATATTTCAACAGCAGAAACCAGCGTAATGAAATTCAAAAGTTATTTCCTCTCCTAATCAAAAACGCTTCAACTCGGTGAGATAAGCACTTTTTTCACGAATGGCTATATCTTTTGATCTTATCGCTGGATTACACTGAATTTGACATGTGTTTTGCAGAATCATTTCCTAAACAACATATTTCAACAGCAGAAACCAGCTTGACGAAATCCATCAGTTATTTCCACTCCTAATCAAAAACGCTTCAACCCGATAAGATAAGCAGTTTTTGAACGAATGGCTATATCTTTTGAACATGTGATGTGATTACACTAAATTTGACATATATTGTGCAGAATCATATCTTAAAAAACATATTTCAACAGCAGAAACCAGCTTTAATAAATTCATTTGTTATTTCCACTCCGAATCACAAACGCCTCAACTCGGTGAGATAAGTTCTTTTGGAACGACTGGCGATATCTTTTGAACCTATGAAGGGATTACACTGAATTTGACATATATTGTGCAGAAACATGTTCTAAACAACATATTTCAACAGCAGAAACCAGCTTGATGAAATTCAAAAGTTATTTCAACTCCTAATCAAAAACGCTTCAACTCGGTGAGATAAGTACTTTTTGAACAAATGGCTATATCTTTTGAACTTGTGAAGGGATTACACTGAATTTGACATATATTGTGCAGAATCATGTCCTAAACAACATATTTCAACAGCAGAAACCAGCTTGATGAAATTCATTAGTTATTTCCACTCCTAATCAAAAACGCTTCAACTCGGTGAGATAAGTTCTTTTGGAACAAATGGCTATATCTTTTGAACTTGTGAAGGGATTACACTGAATTTGACATATATTGTGCAGAATCATGTCCTAAACAACATATTTCAACAGTAGAAATCTACTTGATGAAATTCATTGGTTATTGCCACTCCTAATCATAATTGCTTCAACTCGGTGAGATAAGCACTTTTTGCACGAATGGCTATATCTTTTGATCTTGTCGCTGGATTACACTGAATTTGACATGTGTTGTGCAGAATCATGTCCTAAACAACATATTTCAACAGCAGAAACCAGCTTGATTAAATCCATTAGTTATTTCCACTCTCAATTAAACACGCTTCAACCCGATAAGATAAGCAGTTTTTGAACGAATGGCTATGTCTTTTGAACCTGTGATGTGATTACACTAAATTTGACATATATTGTGCAGAATCATATCCTAAAAAAGATATTTCAAGAGCAGAAACCAGCTTGATGAAATTCATTGATTGTTTCCACTCCGAATCCAAAAACGCTCCAACTCGGTGAGATAAGTACTTTTTGAACGAATGGCGATATCTTTTGAACCTATGAAGGGATTACACTGAATTTGACATATATTGTGCAGAATCATGTCCTAAACAACATATTTCAACAGCAGAAACCAGCGTGATGAAATTCAAAAGTTATTTCCACTCCTAATCAAAAACGCTTCAACTCGGTGAGATAAGTACTTTTTGAACGAATGGCTATATCTTTTGAACTTGTGAAGGGATTACACTTAATTTGACATATATTGTGCAGAATTATGTCCTAAACAACATATTTCAACAGCAGAAACCAGCTTGATAATATCCATTAGTTATTTCCACTCCTAATCAAAAACGCTTCAACTCGGTCTCATAAGCACTTTTTGAACGGATGGCTATATCCTTTCAACCTGTAATGGGCTCACAAGAATTTGACATATATTGTGCAGAATCATGTCCTAAACAACTTATTTCAACAGCAGAAACCAGCTTGATGAAATTCATTAGTTATTTTTGCTCCTAATCAAAAACTCTTCAACTTGGTGAGATAAGCAATTTTTGAACGAATGGCTATATCTTTTGAACTTGTGATGGGATTTCACTGAATTTGACATATATTGTGCAGAATCATGTCCTAAACAACATATTTCAACAGCAGAAACCAGCTTGATGAAATTCAAAAGTTATTTCCACTCCTAATCAAAAACGCTTCAACTCGGTGAGAAAGTACTTTTTGAAGGAATGGCTATATCTTTTGAACTTGTGAAGGGATTACACTGAATTGGAAATATATTGTGCAGAATCATGTCCTAAACAACATATTTCAACAGCAGAAACCAGTTTGATGAAATTCATTAGTTATTTCCACTCCTAATCAAAAACGCTTCAACTCGGTGAGATAAGTCCTTTTTGAACGAATGGCTATATCCTTTGAACCTGTAATGGGATCACACTGACTTTGACATATATTGTGCAGAATCATGTCCTAAACAACATATTTCAACAGCAGAAACCAGCGTAATGAAATTCAAAAGTTATTTCCTCTCCTAATCAAAAACGCTTCAACTCGGTGAGATAAGCACTTTTTGAATAAATGGCTATATCTTTTGAACTTGTGAAGGGATTGCACTGAATTTGACATATATTGTGCAGAATCATGTCCTAAAAAATATATTTCAACAGCAGAAACCAGCTTGATGAAATTCATTAGTTATTTCCACTCCTAATCAAAAACGCTTCAAATCGGTAAGATAAGTACTTTTTGAACGAATGGCTATATCTTTTGAACATGTGAAGGGATCACACTGAGTTTGACATATATTTTGCAGAATCATTTCCTAAACAACATATTTCAACAGCAGAAACCAGCTTGATGAAATTCATTAGTTATTTCCAATACTAATCAAAAACTCTTCAACTTGGTGAGATAAGCAATTTTTGAACGAATGGCTATTTTTTTGAACCTGTGATGGATTTCACTGAATTTGACATATATTGTGCAGAATCTTGTCCTAAACAACATATTTCAACAGCAGAAACCAGCTTGATGAAATTCATTAGTTATTTCCACTCCGAATCAAAAACGCTTCAACTCGGTGAGATAAGCACTTTTTTCACGAATGGCTATATTTTTTGATCTTATCGCTGGATTACACTGAATTTGACATGTGTTTTGCAGAATCATGTCCTAAACAACATATTTCAACAGCAGAAACCAGCTTGATGAAATTCATTGGTTATTTCCACTCCGAATCAAAAACGCCTCTACTCGGTGAGATAAGTTCTTTTGGAACGACTGGCGATATCTTTTGAACCTATGAAGGGATTACACTGAATTTGACATATATTGTGCAGAAACATGTTCTATACAACATATTTCAACAGCAGAAACCAGCTTGATGAAATTCAAAAGTTATTTCCACTCCTAATCAAAAACGCTTCAACTCGGTGAGATAAGTACCTTTTGAACAAATGGCTATATCTTTTGAACTTGTGAAGGGATTACACTGAATTTGACATATATTGTGCAGAATCATGTCCTAAACAACATATTTCAACAGCAGAAACCAGCTTGATGAAATTCATTGGTTATTTCCACTCCGAATCAAAAACGCCTCAACTCGGTGAGATAAGTTCTTTTGGAACGACTGGCGATATCTTTTGAACCTATGAAGGGATTACACTGAATTTGACATATATTGTGCAGAAACATGTTCTATACAACATATTTCAACAGCAGAAACCAGCTTGATGAAATTCAAAAGTTATTTCCACTCCTAATCAAAAACGCTTCAACTCGGTGAGATAAGTACTTTTTGAACAAATGGCTATATCTTTTGAACTTGTGAAGGGATTACACTGAATTTGACATATATTGTGCAGAAACATGTCCTAAACAACATATTTCAACAGTAGAAATCTACTTGATGAAATTCATTGGTTATTGCCACTCCTAATCATAATTGCTTCATCTCGGTGAGATAAGTACTTTTTGAACAAATGGCTATATCTTTTGAACTTGTGAAGGGATTACACTGAATTTGACATATATTGTCCAGAATCATGTCCTAAACAACATATTTCAACAGCAGAAACCAGATTGATGAAATTCAAAAGTTATTTTAACTCCTAATCAAAAACGCTTCAACTCGGTGAGATAAGTACTTTTTGAACGAATGGCGATATCTTTTGAACATGAGAAGGGATTACACTGAATTTGACATATATTGTGCAGAAACATGTTCTAAACAACATATTTCAACAGCAGAAACCAGCTTGATGAAATTCAAAAGTTATTTCCACTCCTAATCAAAAACGCTTCAACTCGGTGAGAAAGTACTTTTTGAAGGAATGGCTATATCTCTTGAACTTGTGAAGGGATTACACTGAATGGGAAATATATTGTGCAGAATCATGTCCTAAACAACATATTTCAACAGCAGAAACCAGTTTGATGAAATTCATTAGTTATTTCCACTCCTAATCAAAAACGCTTCAACTCGGTGAGATAAGTCCTTTTTGAACGAATGGCTAAATCCTTTGAACCTGTAATGGGATCACACTGACTTTGACATATATTGTGCAGAATCATGTCCTAAACAACATATTTCAACAGCAGAAACCAGCGTAATGAAATTCAAAAGTTATTTCCACTCCTAATCAAAAACGCTTCAACTCGGTGAGATAAGTCCTTTTTGAACGAATGGCTATATCCTTTGAACCTGTAATGGGATCACACTGACTTTGACATATATTGTGCAGAATCATGTCCTAAACAACATATTTCAACAGCAGAAACCAGCGTAATGAAATTCAAAAGTTATTTCCTCTCCTAATCAAAAACGCTTCAACTCGGTGAGATAAGCACTTTTTGAACAAATGGCTATATCTTTTGAACTTGTGAAGGGATTGCACTGAATTTGACATATATTGTGCAGAATCATGTCCTAAAAAATATATTTCAACAGCAGAAACCAGCTTGATGAAATTCATTAGTTATTTCCACTCCTAATCAAAAACGCTTCAAATCGGTGAGATAAGTACTTTTTGAACGAATGGCTATATCTTTTGAACATGTGAAGGGATCACACTGAGTTTGACATATATTTTGCAGAATCATATCCTAAACAACATATTTCAACAGCAGAAACCAGCTTGATGAAATTCATTAGTTATTTCCAATACTAATCAAAAACTCTTCAACTTGGTGAGATAAGCAATTTTTGAACGAATGGCTATATTTTTTGAACCTGTGATGGATTTCACTGAATTTGACATATATTGTGCAGAATCTTGGCCTAAACAACATATTTCAACAGCAGAAACCAGCTTGATGAAATTCATTAGTTATTTCCACTCCGAATCAAAAACGCTTCAACTCGGTGAGATAAGCACTTTTTTCACGAATGGCTATATCTTTTGATCTTATCGCTGGATTACACTGAATTTGACATGTGTTTTGCAGAATCATGTCCTAAACAACATATTTCAACAGCAGAAACCAGCTTGATTAAATCCATTAGTTATTTCCACTCTCAATTAAACACGCTTCAACCCGATAAGATAAGCAGTTTTTGAACGAATGGCTATGTCTTTTGAACCTGTGATGTGATTACACTAAATTTGACATATATTGTGCAGAATCATATCCTAAAAAAGATATTTCAAGAGCAGAAACCAGCTTGATGAAATTCATTGATTGTTTCCACTCCGAATCCAAAAACGCTTCAACTCGGTGAGATAAGTACTTTTTGAACGAATGGCGATATCTTTTGAACCTATGAAGAGATTACACTGAATTTGACATATATTGTGCAGAATCATGTCCTAAACAACATATTTCAACAGCAGAAACCAGCGTGATGAAATTCAAAAGTTATTTCCACTCCTAATCAAAAACGCTTCAACTCGGTGAGATAAGTACTTTTTGAACGAATGGCTATATCTTTTGAACTTGTGAAGGGATTACACTTAATTTGACATATATTGTGCAGAATTATGTCCTAAACAACATATTTCAACAGCAGAAACCAGCTTGATAATATCCATTAGTTATTTCCACTCCTAATCAAAAACGCTTCAACTCGGTCTCATAAGCACTTTTTGAACGGATGGCTATATCCTTTCAACCTGTAATGGGCTCACAAGAATTTGACATATATTGTGCAGAATCATGTCCTAAACAACTTATTTCAACAGCAGAAACCAGCTTGATGAAATTCATTAGTTATTTCCGCTCCTAATCAAAAACTCTTCAACTTGGTGAGATAAGCAATTTTTGAACGAATGGCTATATCTTTTGAACTTGTGATGGGATTTCACTGAATTTGACATATATTGTGCAGAATCATGTCCTAAACAACATATTTCAACAGCAGAAACCAGCTTGATGAAATTCAAAAGTTATTTTAACTCCTAATCAAAAACGCTTCAACTCGGTGAGATAAGTACTTTTTGAACGAATGGCGATATCTTTTGAACATGAGAAGGGATTACACTGAATTTGACATATATTGTGCAGAAACATGTTCTAAACAACATATTTCAACAGCAGAAACCAGCTTGATGAAATTCAAAAGTTATTTCCACTCCTAATCAAAAACGCTTCAACTCGGTGAGAAAGTACTTTTTGAAGGAATGGCTATATCTTTTGAACTTGTGAAGGGATTACACTGAATGGGAAATATATTGTGCAGAATCATGTCCTAAACAACATATTTCAACAGTAGAAACCAGTTTGATGAAATTCATTAGTTATTTCCACTCCTAATCAAAAACGCTTCAACTCGGTGAGATAAGTCCTTTTTGAACGAATGGCTATATCCTTTGAACCTGTAATGGGATCACACTGACTTTGACATATATTGTGCAGAATCATGTCCTCAACAACATATTTCAACAGCAGAAACCAGCGTAATGAAATTCAAAAGTTATTTCCTCTCCTAATCAAAAACGCTTCAACTCGGTGAGATAAGCACTTTTTGAACAAATGGCTATATCTTTTGAACTTGTGAAGGGATTGCACTGAATTTGACATATATTGTGCAGAATCATGTCCTAAAAAATATATTTCAACAGCAGAAACCAGCTTGATGAAATTCATTAGTTATTTCCACTCCTAATCAAAAACGCTTCAAATCGGTAAGATAAGTACTTTTTGAACGAATGGCTATATCTTTTGAACATGTGAAGGGATCACACTGAGTTTGACATATATTTTGCAGAATCATTTCCTAAACAACATATTTCAACAGCAGAAACCAGCTTGATGAAATTCATTAGTTATTTCCAATACTAATCAAAAACTCTTCAACTTGGTGAGATAAGTAATTTTTGAACGAATGGCTATATTTTTTGAACCTGTGATGGATTTCACTGAATTTGACATATATTGTGCAGAATCTTGTCCTAAACAACATATTTCAACAGCAGAAACCAGCTTGATGAAATTCATTAGTTATTTCCACTTCGAATCAAAAACGCTTCAACTCGGTGAGATAAGCACTTTTTGCACGAATGGCTATATCTTTTGATCTTATCGCTGGATTACACTGAATTTGACATGTGTTTTGCAGAATCATGTCCTAAACAACATATTTCAACAGCAGAAACCAGCTTGATGAAATTCATTGGTTATTTCCACTCCGAATCAAAAACGCCTCTACTCGGTGAGATAAGTTCTTTTGGAACGACTGGCGATATCTTTTGAACCTATGAAGGGATTACACTGAATTTGACATATATTGTGCAGAAACATGTTCCATACAACATATTTCAACAGCAGAAACCAGCTTGATGAAATTCAAAAGTTATTTCCACTCCTAATCAAAAACGCTTCAACTTGGTGAGATAAGTACCTTTTGAACAAATGGCTATATCTTTTGAACTTGTGAAGGGATTACACTGAATTTGACATATATTGTGCAGAATCATGTCCTAAACAACATATTTCAACAGCAGAAACCAGCTTGATGAAATTCATTGGTTATTTCCACTCCGAATCAAAAACGCCTCAACTCGGTGAGATAAGTTCTTTTGGAACGACTGGCGATATCTTTTGAACCTATGAAGGGATTACACTGAATTTGACATATATTGTGCAGAAACATGTTCTATACAACATATTTCAACAGCAGAAACCAGCTTGATGAAATTCAAAAGTTATTTCCACTCCTAATCAAAAACGCTTCAACTCGGTGAGATAAGTACTTTTTGAACAAATGGCTATATCTTTTGAACTTGTGAAGGGATTACACTGAATTTGACATATATTGTGCAGAATCATGTCCTAAACAACATATTTCAACAGCAGAAACCAGCTTGATGAAATTCAAAAGTTATTTCCACTCCTAATCAAAAACGCTTCAACTCGGTGAGATAAGTACTTTTTGAACAAATGGCTATATCTTTTGAACTTGTGAAGGGATTACACTGAATTTGACATATATTGTCCAGAATCATGTCCTAAACAACATATTTCAACAGCAGAAACCAGATTGATGAAATTCAAAAGTTATTTTAACTCCTAATCAAAAACGCTTCAACTCGGTGAGATAAGTACTTTTTGAACGAATGGCGATATCTTTTGAACATGAGAAGGGATTACACTGAATTTGACATATATTGTGCAGAAACATGTTCTAAACAACATATTTCAACAGCAGAGACCAGCTTGATGAAATTCAAAAGTTATTTCCACTCCTAATCAAAAACGCTTCAACTCGGTGAGAAAGTACTTTTTGAAGGAATGGCTATATCTTTTGAACTTGTGAAGGGATTACACTGAATGGGAAATATATTGTGCAGAATCATGTCCTAAACAACATATTTCAACAGCAGAAACCAGTTTGATGAAATTCATTAGTTATTTCCACTCCTAATCAAAAACGCTTCAACTCGTTGAGATAAGTCCTTTTTGAACGAATGGCTATATCCTTTGAACCTGTAATGGGATCACACTGACTTTGACATATATTGTGCAGAATCATGTCCTAAACAACATATTTCAACAGCAGAAACCAGCGTAATGAAATTCAAAAGTTATTTCCACTCCTAATCAAAAACGCTTCAACTCGGTGAGATAAGTCCTTTTTGAACGAATGGCTATATCCTTTGAACCTGTAATGGGATCACACTGACTTTGACATATATTGTGCAGAATCATGTCCTAAACAACATATTTCAACAGCAGAAACCAGCGTATTGAAATTCAAAAGTTTTTTCCTCTCCTAATCAAAAACGCTTCAACTCGGTGAGATAAGCACTTTTTGAACAAATGGCTATATCTTTTGAACTTGTGAAGGGATTGAACTGAATTTGACATATATTGTGCAGAATCATGTCCTAAAAAATATATTTCAACAGCAGAAACCAGCTTGATGAAATTCATTAGTTATTTCCACTCCTAATCAAAAACGCTTCAAATCGGTAAGATAAGTACTTTTTGAACGAATGGCTATATCTTTTGAACATGTGAAGGGATCACACTGAGTTTGACATATATTTTGCAGAATCATATCCTAAACAACATATTTCAACAGCAGAAACCAGCTTGATGAAATTCATTAGTTATTTCCAATACTAATCAAAAACTCTTCAACTTGGTGAGATAAGCAATTTTTGAACGAATGGCTATATTTTTTGAACCTGTGATGGATTTCACTGAATTTGACATATATTGTGCAGAATCTTGTCCTAAACAACATATTTCAACAGCAGAAACCAGCTTGATGAAATTCATTAGTTATTTCCACTCCGAATCAAAAACGCTTCAACTCGGTGAGATAAGCACTTTTTTCACGAATGGCTATATCTTTTGATCTTATCGCTGGATTACACTGAATTTGACATGTGTTTTGCAGAATCATGTCCTAAACAACATATTTCAACAGCAGAAACCAGCTTGATGAAATTCATTGGTTATTTCCACTCCGAATCAAAAACGCCTCTACTCGGTGAGATAAGTTCTTTTGGAACGACTGGCGATATCTTTTGAACCTATGAAGGGATTACACTGAATTTGACATATATTGTGCAGAAACATGTTCTATACAACATATTTCAACAGCAGAAACCAGCTTGATGAAATTCAAAAGTTATTTCCACTCCTAATCAAAAACGCTTCAACTCGGTGAGATAAGTACTTTTTGAACAAATGGCTATATCTTTTGAACTTGTGAAGGGATTACACTGAATTTGACATATATTGTGCAGAATCATGTCCTAAACAACATATTTCAACAGCAGAAACCAGCTTGATGAAATTCATTGGTTATTTCCACTCCGAATCAAAAACGCCTCAACTCGGTGAGATAAGTTCTTTTGGAACGAGTGGCGATATCTTTTGAACCTATGAAGGGATTACACTGAATTTGACATATATTGTGCATAAACATGTTCTATACAACATATTTCAACAGCAGAAACCAGCTTGATGAAATTCAAAAGTTATTTCCACTCCTAATCAAAAACGCTTCAACTCGGTGAGATAAGTACTTTTTGAACAAATGGCTATATCTTTTGAACTTGTGAAGGGATTACACTGAATTTGACATATATTGTGCAGAATCATGTCCTAAACAACATATTTCAACAGCAGAAACCAGCTAGATGAAATTCAAAAGTTATTTCCACTCCTAATCAAAAACGCTTCAACTCGGTGAGATAAGTACTTTTTGAACAAATGGCTATATCTTTTGAACATGAGAAGGGATTACACTGAATTTGACATATATTGTCCAGAATCATGTCCTAAACAACATATTTCAACAGCAGAAACCAGCTTGATGAAATTCAAAAGTTATTTTAACTCCTAATCAAAAACGCTTCAACTCGGTGAGATAAGTACTTTTTGAACGAATGGCGATATCTTTTGAACATGAGAAGGGATTACACTGAATTTGACATATATTGTGCAGAAACATGTTCTAAACAACATATTTCAACAGCAGAAACCAGCTTGATGAAATTCAAAAGTTATTTCCACTCCTAATCAAAAACGCTTCAACTCGGTGAGAAAGTACTTTTTGAAGGAATGGCTATATCTTTTGAACTTGTGAAGGGATTACACTGAATGGGAAATATATTGTGCAGAATCATGTCCTAAACAACATATTTCAACAGCAGAAACCAGTTTGATGAAATTCATTAGTTATTTCCACTCCTAATCAAAAACGCTTCAACTCGGTGAGATAAGTCCTTTTTGAACGAATGGCTATATCCTTTGAACCTGTAATGGGATCACACTGACTTTGACATATATTGTGCAGAATCATGTCCTAAACAACATATTTCAACAGCAGAAACCAGCGTAATGAAATTCAAAAGTTATTTCCTCTCCTAATCAAAAACGCTTCAACTCGGTGAGATAAGCACTTTTTTCACGAATGGCTATATCTTTTGATCTTATCGCTGGATTACACTGAATTTGACATGTGTTTTGCAGAATCATTTCCTAAACAACATATTTCAACAGCAGAAACCAGCTTGACGAAATCCATCAGTTATTTCCACTCCTAATCAAAAACGCTTCAACCCGATAAGATAAGCAGTTTTTGAACGAATGGCCATATCTTTTGAACATGTGATGTGATTACACTAAATTTGACATATATTGTGCAGAATCATATCTTAAAAAACATATTTCAACAGCAGAAACCAGCTTTAATAAATTCATTTGTTATTTCCACTCCGAATCACAAACGCCTCAACTCGGTGAGATAAGTTCTTTTGGAACGACTGGCGATATCTTTTGAACCTATGAAGGGATTACACTGAATTTGACATATATTGTGCAGAAACATGTTCTATACAACATATTTCAACAGCAGAAACCAGCTTGATGAAATTCAAAAGTTATTTCCACTCCTAATCAAAAACGCTTCAACTCGGTGAGATAAGTACTTTTTGAACAAATGGCTATATCTTTTGAACTTGTGAAGGGATTACACTGAATTTGACATATATTGTGCAGAATCATGTCCTAAACAACATATTTCAACAGCAGAAACCAGCTTGATGAAATTCAAAAGTTATTTCAACTCCTAATCAAAAACGCTTCAACTCGGTGAGATAAGTACTTTTTGAACAAATGGCTATATCTTTTGAACTTGTGAAGGGATTACACTGAATTTGACATATATTGTGCAGAATCATGTCCTAAACAACATATTTCAACAGCAGAAACCAGCTTGATGAAATTCATTAGTTATTTCCACTCCTAATCAAAAACGCTTCAACTCGGTGAGATAAGTTCTTTTGGAACAAATGGCTATATCTTTTGAACTTGTGAAGGGATTACACTGAATTTGACATATATTGTGCAGAATCATGTCCTAAACAACATATTTCAACAGTAGAAATCTACTTGATGAAATTCATTGGTTATTGCCACTCCTAATCATAATTGCTTCAACTCGGTGAGATAAGCACTTTTTGCACGAATGGCTATATCTTTTGATCTTGTCGCTGGATTACACTGAATTTGACATGTGTTGTGCAGAATCATGTCCTAAACAACATATTTCAACAGCAGAAACCAGCTTGATTAAATCCATTAGTTATTTCCACTCTCAATTAAACACGCTTCAACCCGATAAGATAAGCAGTTTTTGAACGAATGGCTATGTCTTTTGAACCTGTGATGTGATTACACTAAATTTGACATATATTGTGCAGAATCATATCCTAAAAAAGATATTTCAAGAGCAGAAACCAGCTTGATGAAATTCATTGATTGTTTCCACTCCGAATCCAAAAACGCTTCAACTCGGTGAGATAAGTACTTTTTGAACGAATGGCGATATCTTTTGAACCTATGAAGGGATTACACTGAATTTGACATATATTGTGCAGAATCATGTCCTAAACAACATATTTCAACAGCAGAAACCAGCGTGATGAAATTCAAAAGTTATTTCCACTCCTAATCAAAAACGCTTCAACTCGGTGAGATAAGTACTTTTTGAACGAATGGCTATATCTTTTGAACTTGTGAAGGGATTACACTTAATTTGACATATATTGTGCAGAATTATGTCCTAAACAACATATTTCAACAGCAGAAACCAGCTTGATAATATCCATTAGTTATTTCCACTCCTAATCAAAAACGCTTCAACTCGGTCTCATAAGCACTTTTTGAACGGATGGCTATATCCTTTCAACCTGTAATGGGCTCACAAGAATTTGACATATATTGTGCAGAATCATGTCCTAAACATCTTATTTCAACAGCAGAAACCAGCTTGATGAAATTCATTAGTTATTTCCGCTGCTAATCAAAAACTCTTCAACTTGGTGAGATAAGCAATTTTTGAACGAATGGCTATATCTTTTGAACTTGTGATGGGATTTCACTGAATTTGACATATATTGTGCAGAATCATGTCCTAAACAACATATTTCAACAGCAGAAACCAGCTTGATGAAATTCAAAAGTTATTTTAACTCCTAATCAAAAACGCTTCAACTCGGTGAGATAAGTACTTTTTGAACGAATGGCGATATCTTTTGAACATGAGAAGGGATTACACTGAATTTGACATATATTGTGCAGAAACATGTTCTAAACAACATATTTCAACAGCAGAAACCAGCTTGATGAAATTCAAAAGTTATTTCCACTCCTAATCAAAAACGCTTCAACTCGGTGAGAAAGTACTTTTTGAAGGAATGGCTATATCTTTTGAACTTGTGAAGGGATTACACTGAATGGGAAATATATTGTGCAGAATCATGTCCTAAACAACATATTTCAACAGCAGAAACCAGTTTGATGAAATTCATTAGTTATTTCCACTCCTAATCAAAAACGCTTCAACTCGGTGAGATAAGTCCTTTTTGAACGAATGGCTATATCCTTTGAACCTGTAATGGGATCACACTGACTTTGACATATATTGTGCAGAATCATGTCCTAAACAACATATTTCAACAGCAGAAACCAGCGTAATGAAATTCAAAAGTTATTTCCTCTCCTAATCAAAAACGCTTCAACTCGGTGAGATAAGCACTTTTTGAACAAATGGCTATATCTTTTGAACTTGTGAAGGGATTGCACTGAATTTGACATATATTGTGCAGAATCATGTCCTAAAAAATATATTTCAACAGCAGAAACCAGCTTGATGAAATTCATTAGTTATTTCCACTCCTAATCAAAAACGCTTCAAATCGGTAAGATAAGTACTTTTTGAACGAATGGCTATATCTTTTGAACATGTGAAGGGATCACACTGAGTTTGACATATATTTTGCAGAATCATTTCCTAAACAACATATTTCAACAGCAGAAACCAGCTTGATGAAATTCATTAGTTATTTCCAATACTAATCAAAAACTCTTCAACTTGGTGAGATAAGTAATTTTTGAACGAATGGCTATATTTTTTGAACTTGTGATGGATTTCACTGAATTTGACATATATTGTGCAGAATCTTGTCCTAAACAACATATTTCAACAGCAGAAACCAGCTTGATGAAATTCATTAGTTATTTCCACTCCGAATCAAAAACGCTTCAACTCGGTGAGATAAGCACTTTTTTCACGAATGGCTATATCTTTTGATCTTATCGCTGGATTACACTGAATTTGACATGTGTTTTGCAGAATCATGTCCTAAACAACATATTTCAACAGGAGAAACCAGCTTGATGAAATTCATTGGTTATTTCCACTCCGAATCAAAAACGCCTCTACTCGGTGAGATAAGTTCTTTTGGAACGACTGGCGATATGTTTTGAACCTATGAAGGGATTACACTGAATTTGACATATATTGTGCAGAAACATGTTCTATACAACATATTTCAACAGCAGAAACCAGCTTGATGAAATTCAAAAGTTATTTCCACTCCTAATCAAAAACGCTTCAACTCGGTGAGATAAGTACCTTTTGAACAAATGGCTATATCTTTTGAACTTGTGAAGGGATTACGCTGAATTTGACATATATTGTGCAAAATCTTGACCTAACAACATATTTCAACAGCAGAAACCAGCTTGACATAATTCATTGGTTATTTCCAAAACTAATCAAAAACTCTTCAACTTGGTGACATAAGTACTTTTTGGACGAATGGCTATATCCTTTGAACCTGTAATGGGATTTCACTAAATTTGACATATATTGTGCAGAATCATATCCTAAACAACATATTTCAACAGCAGAAACCAGCTTGATGAAATTCAAAAGTTATTTCCACTCCTAATCAAAAACGCTTCAACCCGGTGAGATAAGTACTTTTTGAACGAATGGCTATATCTTTTGAACCTGTGAAGGGATTACACTGAATTTGACATATATTGTCCAGAATCATGTCCTAAACAACAAATTTCAACAGCAGAAACCAGCTTGATGAAATTCATTAGTTACTTCCAATACTAATCAAAAACTCTTCAACTTGGTGAGATAAGCAATTTTTGAACGAATGGCTATAGTTTTTGAACCTGTGATGGATTTAACTGAATTTGACATATATTGTGCAGAATCTTGTCCTAAAAAACATATTTCAACAGCAGAAACCAGCTTGATGAAATTCATTAGTTATTTCCACTCCAAATCAAAAACGCTTCAACTCGGTGAGATAAGCACTTTTTTCACGAATGGCTATATCTTTTGATCTTATCGCTGGATTACACTGAATTTGACATGTGTTTTGCAGAATCATTTCCTAAACAACATATTTCAACAGCAGAAACCAGCTTGACGAAATCCATCAGTTTTTTCCACTCCTAATCAAAAACGCTTCAACCCGATAAGATAAGCAGTTTTTGAACGAATGGCTATATCTTTTGAACATGTGATGTGATTACACTAAATTTGACATATATTGTGCAGAATCATATCTTAAAAAACATATTTCAACAGCAGAAACCAGCTTTAATAAATTCATTTGTTATTTCCACTCCGAATCACAAACGCCTCAACTCGGTGAGATAAGTTCTTTTGGAACGACTGGCGATATCTTTTGAACCTATGAAGGGATTAAACTGAATTTGACATATATTGTGAAGAAACATGTTCTAAACAACATATTTCAACAGCAGAAACCAGCTTGATGAAATTCAAAAGTTATTTCAACTCCTAATCAAAAACGCTTCAACTCGGTGAGATAAGTACTTTTTGAACAAATGGCTATATCTTTTGAACTTGTGAAGGGATTACACTGAATTTGACATATATTGTGCAGAATCATGTCCTAAACAACATATTTCAACAGCAGAAACCAGCTTGATGAAATTCATTAGTTATTTCCACTCCTAATCAAAAACGCTTCAACTCGGTGAGATAAGTTCTTTTGGAACAAATGGCTATATCTTTTGAACTTGTGAAGGGATTACACTGAATTTGACATATATTGTGCAGAATCATGTCCTAAACAACATATTTCAACAGTAGAAATCTACTTGATGAAATTCATTGGTTATTGCCACTCCTAATCATAATTGCTTCAACTCGGTGAGATAAGCACTTTTTGCACGAATGGCTATATCTTTTGATCTTGTCGCTGGATTACACTGAATTTGACATGTGTTGTGCAGAATCATGTCCTAAACAACATATTTCAACAGCAGAAACCAGCTTGATTAAATCCATTAGTTATTTCCACTCTCAATTAAACACGCTTCAACCCGATAAGATAAGCAGTTTTTGAACGAATGGCTATGTCTTTTGAACCTGTGATGTGATTACACTAAATTTGACATATATTGTGCAGAATCATATCCTAAAAAAGATATTTCAAGAGCAGAAACCAGCTTGATGAAATTCATTGATTGTTTCCACTCCGAATCCAAAAACGCTTCAACTCGGTGAGATAAGTACTTTTTGAACGAATGGCGATATCTTTTGAACCTATGAAGGGATTACACTGAATTTGACATATATTGTGCAGAAACATGTCCTAAACAACATATTTCAACAGCAGAAACCAGCGTAATGAAATTCAAAAGTTATTTCCTCTCCTAATCAAAAACGCTTCAACTCGGTGAGATAAGCACTTTTTTCACGAATGGCTATATCTTTTGATCTTATCGCTGGATTACACTGAATTTGACATGTGTTTTGCAGAATCATTTCCTAAACAACATATTTCAACAGCAGAAACCAGCTTGACGAAATCCATCAGTTATTTCCACTCCTAATCAAAAACGCTTCAACCCGATAAGATAAGCAGTTTTTGAACGAATGGCTATATCTTTTGAACATGTGATGTGATTACACTAAATTTGACATATATTGTGCAGAATCATATCTTAAAAAACATATTTCAACAGCAGAAACCAGCTTTAATAAATTCATTTGTTATTTCCACTCCGAATCACAAACGCCTCAACTCGGTGAGATAAGTTCTTTTGGAACGACTGGCGATATCTTTTGAACCTATGAAGGGATTACACTGAATTTGACATATATTGTGCAGAAACATGTTCTAAACAACATATTTCAACAGCAGAAACCAGCTTGATGAAATTCAAAAGTTATTTCAACTCCTAATCAAAAACGCTTCAACTCGGTGAGATAAGTACTTTTTGAACAAATGGCTATATCTTTTGAACTTGTGAAGGGATTACACTGAATTTGACATATATTGTGCAGAATCATGTCCTAAACAACATATTTCAACAGCAGAAACCAGCTTGATGAAATTCATTAGTTATTTCCACTCCTAATCAAAAACGCTTCAACTCGGTGAGATAAGTTCTTTTGGAACAAATGGCTATATCTTTTGAACTTGTGAAGGGATTACACTGAATTTGACATATATTGTGCAGAATCATGTCCTAAACAACATATTTCAACAGTAGAAATCTACTTGATGAAATTCATTGGTTATTGCCACTCCTAATCATAATTGCTTCAACTCGGTGAGATAAGCACTTTTTGCACGAATGGCTATATCTTTTGATCTTGTCGCTGGATTACACTGAATTTGACATGTGTTGTGCAGAATCATGTCCTAAACAACATATTTCAACAGCAGAAACCAGCTTGATTAAATCCATTAGTTATTTCCACTCTCAATTAAACACGCTTCAACCCGATAAGATAAGCAGTTTTTGAACGAATGGCTATGTCTTTTGAACCTGTGATGTGATTACACTAAATTTGACATATATTGTGCAGAATCATATCCTAAAAAAGATATTTCAAGAGCAGAAACCAGCTTGATGAAATTCATTGATTGTTTCCACTCCGAATCCAAAAACGCTTCAACTCGGTGAGATAAGTACTTTTTGAACGAATGGCGATATCTTTTGAACCTATGAAGGGATTACACTGAATTTGACATATATTGTGCAGAATCATGTCCTAAACAACATATTTCAACAGCAGAAACCAGCGTGATGAAATTCAAAAGTTATTTCCACTCCTAATCAAAAACGCTTCAACTTGGTGAGATAAGTACTTTTTGAACGAATGGCTATATCTTTTGAACTTGTGAAGGGATTACACTTAATTTGACATATATTGTGCAGAATTATGTCCTAAACAACATATTTCAACAGCAGAAACCAGCTTGATAATATCCATTAGTTATTTCCACTCCTAATCAAAAACGCTTCAACTCGGTCTCATAAGCACTTTTTGAACGGATGGCTATATCCTTTCAACCTGTAATGGGCTCACAAGAATTTGACATATATTGTGCAGAATCATGTCCTAAACAACTTATTTCAACAGCAGAAACCAGCTTAATGAAATTCATTAGTTATTTCCGCTCCTAATCAAAAACTCTTCAACTTGGTGAGATAAGCAATTTTTGAACGAATGGCTATATCCTTTGAACCTGTAATGGGATCACACTGACTTTGACATATATTGTGCAGAATCATGTCCTAAACAACATATTTCAACAGCAGAAACCAGCGTAATGAAATTCAAAAGTTATTTCCACTCCTAATCAAAAACGCTTCAACTCGGTGAGATGAGTACTTTTTGAACAAATGGCTATATCTTTTGAACTTGTGAAGGGATTACACTGAATTTGACATATATTGTGCAGAATCATGTCCTAAACAACATATTTCAACAGCAGAAACCAGCTTGATGAAATTCATTGGTTATTTCCACTCCGAATCAAAAACGCCTCAACTCGGTGAGATAAGTTCTTTTGGAACGACTGGCGATATCTTTTGAACCTATGAAGGGATTACACTGAATTTGACATATATTGTGCAGAAACATGTTCTATACAACATATTTCAACAGCAGAAACCAGCTTGATGAAATTCAAAAGTTATTTCCACTCCTAATCAAAAACGCTTCAACTCGGTGAGATAAGTACTTTTTGAACAAATGGCTATATCTTTTGAACTTGTGAAGGGATTACACTGAATTTGACATATATTGTGCAGAATCATGTCCTAAACAACATATTTCAACAGCAGAAACCAGCTTGATGAAATTCAAAAGTTATTTCCACTCCTAATCAAAAACGCTTCAACTCGGTGAGATAAGTACTTTTTGAACAAATGGCTATATCTTTTGAACTTGTGAAGGGATTACACTGAATTTGACATATATTGTCCAGAATCATGTCCTAAACAACATATTTCAACAGCAGAAACCAGCTTGATGAAATTCAAAAGTTATTTTAACTCCTAATCAAAAACGCTTCAACTCAGTGAGATAAGTACTTTTTGAACGAATGGCGATATCTTTTGAACATGAGAAGGGATTACACTGAATTTGACATATATTGTGCAGAAACATGTTCTAAAGAACATATTTCAACAGCAGAAACCAGCTTGATGAAATTCAAAAGTTATTTCCACTCCTAATCAAAAACGCTTCAACTCGGTGAGAAAGTACTTTTTGAAGGAATGGCTATATCTTTTGAACTTGTGAAGGGATTACACTGAATGGGAAATATATTGTGCAGAATCATGTCCTAAACAACCTATTTCAACAGCAGAAACCAGTTTGATGAAATTCATTAGTTATTTCCACTCCTAATCAAAAACGCTTCAACTCGGTGAGATAAGTCCTTTTTGAACGAATGGCTATATCCTTTGAACCTGTAATGGGATCACACTGACTTTGACATATATTGTGCAGAATCATGTCCTAAACAACATATTTCAACAGCAGAAACCAGCGTAATGAAATTCAAAAGTTATTTCCTCTCCTAATCAAAAACGCTTCAACTCGGTGAGATAAGCACTTTTTTCACGAATGGCTATATCTTTTGATCTTATCGCTGGATTACACTGAATTTGACATGTGTTTTGCAGAATCATTTCCTAAACAACATATTTCAACAGCAGAAACCAGCTTGACGAAATCCATCAGTTATTTCCACTCCTAATCAAAAACGCTTCAACCCGATAAGATAAGCAGTTTTTGAACGAATGGCTATATCTTTTGAACATGTGATGTGATTACACTAAATTTGACATATATTGTGCAGAATCATATCTTAAAAAACATATTTCAACAGCAGAAACCAGCTTTAATAAATTCATTTGTTATTTCCACTCCGAATCACAAACGCCTCAACTCGGTGAGATAAGTTCTTTTGGAACGACTGGCGATATCTTTTGAACCTATGAAGGGATTACACTGAATTTGACATATATTGTGCAGAATCATGTCCTAAACAACATATTTCAACAGCAGAAACCAGCTTGATGAAATTCATTAGTTATTTCCACTCCTAATCAAAAACGCTTCAACTCGGTGAGATAAGTTCTTTTGGAACAAATGGCTATATCTTTTGAACTTGTGAAGGGATTACACTGAATTTGACATATATTGTGCAGAATCATGTCCTAAACAACATATTTCAACAGTAGAAATCTACTTGATGAAATTCATTGGTTATTGCCACTCCTAATCATAATTGCTTCAACTCGGTGAGATAAGCACTTTTTGCACGAATGGCTATATCTTTTGATCTTGTCGCTGGATTACACTGAATTTGACATGTGTTGTGCAGAATCATGTCCTAAACAACATATTTCAACAGCAGAAACCAGCTTGATTAAATCCATTAGTTATTTCCACTCTCAATTAAACACGCTTCACCCCGATAAGATAAGCAGTTTTTGAACGAATGGCTATGTCTTTTGAACCTGTGATGTGATTACACTAAATTTGACATATATTGTGCAGAATCATATCCTAAAAAAGATATTTCAAGAGCAGAAACCAGCTTGATGAAATTCATTGATTGTTTCCACTCCGAATCCAAAAACGCTTCAACTCGGTGAGATAAGTACTTTTTGAACGAATGGCGATATCTTTTGAACCTATGAAGGGATTACACTGAATTTGACATATATTGTGCAGAATCATGTCCTAAACAACATATTTCATCAGCAGAAACCAGCGTGATGAAATTCAAAAGTTATTTCCACTCCTAATCAAAAACGCTTCAACTTGGTGAGATAAGTACTTTTTGAACGAATGGCTATATCTTTTGAACTTGTGAAGGGATTACACTTAATTTGACATATATTGTGCAGAATTATGTCCTAAACAACATATTTCAACAGCAGAAACCAGCTTGATAATATCCATTAGTTATTTCCACTCCTAATCAAAAACGCTTCAACTCGGTCTCATAAGCACTTTTTGAACGGATGGCTATATCCTTTCAACCTGTAATGGGCTCACAAGAATTTGACATATATTGTGCAGAATCATGTCCTAAACAACTTATTTCAACAGCAGAAACCAGCTTGATGAAATTCATTAGTTATTTCCGCTCCTAATCAAAAACTCTTCAACTTGGTGAGATAAGCAATTTTTGAACGAATGGCTATATCTTTTGAACTTGTGATGGGATTTCACTGAATTTGACATATATTGTCCAGAATCATGTCCTAAACAACATATTTCAACAGCAGAAACCAGCTTGATGAAATTCAAAAGTTATTTTAACTCCTAATCAAAAACGCTTCAACTCGGTGAGATAAGTACTTTTTGAACGAATGGCGATATCTTTTGAACATGAGAAGGGATTACACTGAATTTGACATATATTGTGCAGAAACATGTTCTAAACAACATATTTCAACAGCAGAAACCAGCTTGATGAAATTCAAAAGTTATTTCCACTCCTAATCAAAAACGCTTCAACTCGGTGAGAAAGTACTTTTTGAAGGAATGGCTATATCTTTTGAACTTGTGAAGGGATTACACTGAATGGGAAATATATTGTGCAGAATCATGTCCTAAACAACATATTTCAACAGCAGAAACCAGCGTAATGAAATTCAAAAGTTATTTCCACTCCTAATCAAAAACGCTTCAACTCGGTGAGATAAGTCCTTTTTGAACGAATGGCTATATCCTTTGAACCTGTAATGGGATCACACTGACTTTGACATATATTGTGCAGAATCATGTCCTAAACAACATATTTCAACAGCAGAAACCAGCGTAATGAAATTCAAAAGTTATTTCCTCTCCTAATCAAAAACGCTTCAACTCGGTGAGATAAGCACTTTTTTCACGAATGGCTATATCTTTTGATCTTATCGCTGGATTACACTGAATTTGACATGTGTTTTGCAGAATCATTTCCGAAACAAGATATTTCAACAGCAGAAACCAGCTTGACGAAATCCATCAGTTATTTCCACTCCTAATCAAAAACGCTTCAACCCGATAAGATAAGCAGTTTTTGAACGAATGGCTATATCTTTTGAACATGTGATGTGATTACACTAAATTTGACATATATTGTGCAGAATCATATCTTAAAAAACATATTTCAACAGCAGAAACCAGCTTTAATAAATTCATTTGTTATTTCCACTCCGAATCACAAACGCCTCAACTCGGTGAGATAAGTTCTTTTGGAACGACTGGCGATATCTTTTGAACCTATGAAGGGATTACACTGAATTTGACATATATTGTGCAGAATCATGTCCTAAACAACATATTTCAACAGCAGAAACCAGCTTGTAGAAATTCATTAGTTATTTCCACTCCTAATCAAAAACGCTTCAACTCGGTGAGATAAGTTCTTTTGGAACAAATGGCTATATCTTTTGAACTTGTGAAGGGATTACACTGAATTTGACATATATTGTGCAGAATCATGTCCTAAACAACATATTTCAACAGTAGAAATCTACTTGATGAAATTCATTGGTTATTGCCACTCCTAATCATAATTGCTTCAACTCGGTGAGATAAGCACTTTTTGCACGAATGGCTATATCTTTTGATCTTGTCGCTGGATTACACTGAATTTGACATGTGTTGTGGAGAATCATGTCCTAAACAACATATTTCAACAGCAGAAACCAGCTTGATTAAATCCATTAGTTATTTCCACTCTCAATTAAACACGCTTCAACCCGATAAGATAAGCAGTTTTTGAACGAATGGCTATGTCTTTTGAACCTGTGATGTGATTACACTAAATTTGACATATATTGTGCAGAATCATATCCTAAAAAAGATATTTCAAGAGCAGAAACCAGCTTGATGAAATTCATTGATTGTTTCCACTCCGAATCCAAAAACGCTTCAACTCGGTGAGATAAGTACTTTTTGAACGAATGGCGATATCTTTTGAACCTATGAAGGGATTACACTGAATTTGACATATATTGTGCAGAATCATGTCCTAAACAACATATTTCATCAGCAGAAACCAGCGTGATGAAATTCAAAAGTTATTTCCACTCCTAATCAAAAACGCTTCAACTTGGTGAGATAAGTACTTTTTGAACGAATGGCTATATCTTTTGAACTTGTGAAGGGATTACACTTAATTTGACATATATTGTGCAGAATTATGTCCTAAACAACATATTTCAACAGCAGAAACCAGCTTGATAATATCCATTAGTTATTTCCACTCCTAATCAAAAACGCTTCAACTCGGTCTCATAAGCACTTTTTGAACGGTTGGCTATATCCTTTCAACCTGTAATGGGCTCACAAGAATTTGACATATATTGTGCAGAATCATGTCCTAAACAACTTATTTCAACAGCAGAAACCAGCTTGATGAAATTCATTAGTTATTTCCGCTCCTAATCAAAAACTCTTCAACTTGGTGAGATAAGCAATTTTTGAACGAATGGCTATATCTTTTGAACTTGTGATGGGATTTCACTGAATTTGACATATATTGTCCAGAATCATGTCCTACACAACATATTTCAACAGCAGAAACCAGCTTGATGAAATTCAAAAGTTATTTTAACTCCTAATCAAAAACGCTTCAACTCGGTGAGATAAGTACTTTTTGAACAAATGGCGATATCTTTTGAACATGAGAAGGGATTACACTGAATTTGACATATATTGTGCAGAAACATGTTCTAAACAACATATTTCAACAGCAGAAACCAGCTTGATGAAATTCAAAAGTTATTTCCACTCCTAATCAAAAACGCTTCAACTCGGTGAGAAAGTACTTTTTGAAGGAATGGCTATATCTTTTGAACTTGTGAAGGGATTACACTGAATGGGAAATATATTGTGCAGAATCATGTCCTAAACAACATATTTCAACAGCAGAAACCAGCGTAATGAAATTCAAAAGTTATTTCCACTCCTAATCAAAAACGCTTCAACTCGGTGAGATAAGTCCTTTTTGAACGAATGGCTATATCCTTTGAATCTGTAATGGGATCACACTGACTTTGACATATATTGTGCAGAATCATGTCCTAAACAACATATTTCAACAGCAGAAACCAGCGTAATGAAATTCAAAAGTTATTTCCTCTCCTAATCAAAAACGCTTCAACTCGGTGAGATAAGCACTTTTTGAACAAATGGCTATATCTTTTGAACTTGTGAAGGGATTGCACTGAATTTGACATATATTGTGCAGAATCATGTCCTAAAAAATATATTTCAACAGCAGAAACCAGCTTGATGAAATTCATTAGTTATTTCCACTCCTAATCAAAAACGCTTCAAATCGGTAAGATAAGTACTTTTTGAACGAATGGCTATATCTTTTGAACATGTGAAGGGATCACACTGAGTTTGACATATATTTTGCAGAATCATATCCTAAACAACATATTTCAACAGCAGAAACCAGCTTGATGAAATTCATTAGTTATTTCCAATACAAAATCAAAAACTCTTCAACTTGGTGAGATAAGCAATTTTTGAACGAATGGCTATATTTTTTGAACCTGTGATGGATTTCACTGAATTTGACATATATTGTGCAGAATCTTGTCCTAAACAACATATTTCAACAGCAGAAACCAGCTTGATGAAATTCATTTGTTATTTCCACTCCGAATCAAAAACGCTTCAACTCGGTGAGATAAGCACTTTTTTCACGAATGGCTATATCTTTTGATCTTATCGCTGGATTACACTGAATTTGACATGTGTTTTGCAGAATCATGTCCTAAACAACATATTTCAACAGCAGAAACCAGCTTGATGAAATTCATTGGTTATTTCCACTCCGAATCAAAAACGCCTCTACTCGGTGAGATAAGTTCTTTTGGAACGACTGGCGATATCTTTTGAACCTATGAAGGGATTACACTGAATTTGACATATATTGTGCAGAAACATGTTCTATACAACATATTTCAACAGCAGAAACCAGCTTGATGAAATTCAAAAGTTATTTCCACTCCTAATCAAAAACGCTTCAACTCGGTGAGATAAGTACTTTTTGAACAAATGGCTATATCTTTTGAACTTGTGAAGGGATTACACTGAATTTGACATATATTGTGCAGAATCATGTCCTAAACAACATATTTCAACAGCAGAAACCAGCTTGATGAAATTCATTGGTTATTTCCACTCCGAATCAAAAACGCCTCAACTCGGTGAGATAAGTTCTTTTGGAACGACTGGCGATATCTTTTGAACCTATGAAGGGATTACACTGAATTCGACATATATTGTGCAGAAACATGTTCTATACAACATATTTCAACAGCAGAAACCAGCTTGATGAAATTCAAAAGTTATTTCCACTCCTAATCAAAAACGCTTCAACTCGGTGAGATAAGTACTTTTTGAACAAATGGCTATATCTTTTGAACTTGTGAAGGGATTACACTGAATTTGACATATATTGTGCAGAATCATGTCCTAAACAACATATTTCAACAGCAGAAACCAGCTTGATGAAATTCAAAAGTTATTTCCACTCCTAATCAAAAACGCTTCAACTCGGTGAGATAAGTACTTTTTGAACAAATGGCTATATCTTTTGAACTTGTGAAGGGATTACACTGAATTTGACATATATTGTCCAGAATCATGTCCTAAACAACATATTTCAACAGCAGAAACCAGCTTGATGAAATTCAAAAGTTATTTTAACTCCTAATCAAAAACGCTTCAACTCGGTGAGATAAGTACTTTTTGAACGAATGGCGATATCTTTTGAACATGAGAAGGGATTACACTGAATTTGACATATATTGTGCAGAAACATGTTCTAAACAACATATTTCAAAAGCAGAAACCAGCTTGATGAAATTCAAAAGTTATTTCCACTCCTAATCAAAAACGCTTCAACTCGGTGAGAAAGTACTTTTTGAAGGAATGGCTATATCTTTTGAACTTGTGAAGGGATTACACTGAATGGGAAATATATTGTGCAGAATCATGTCCTAAACAACATATTTCAACAGCAGAAACCAGTTTGATGAAATTCATTAGTTATTTCCACTCCTAATCAAAAACGCTTCAACTCGGTGAGATAAGTCCTTTTTGAACGAATGGCTATATCCTTTGAACCTGTAATGGGATCACACTGACTTTGACATATATTGTACAGAATCATGTCCTAAACAACATATTTCAACAGCAGAAACCAGCGTAATGAAATTCAAAAGTTATTTCCTCTCCCAATCAAAAACGCTTCAACTCAGTGAGATAAGCACTTTTTGAACAAATGGCTATATCTTTTGAACTTGTGAAGGGATTGCACTGAATTTGACATATATTGTGCAGAATCATGTCCTAAAAAATATATTTCAACAGCAGAAACCAGCTTGATGAAATTCATTAGTTATTTCCACTCCTAATCAAAAACGCTTCAAATCGGTAAGATAAGTACTTTTTGAACGAATGGCTATATCTTTTGAACATGTGAAGGGATCACACTGAGTTTGACATATATTTTGCAGAATCATATCCTAAACAACATATTTCAACAGCAGAAACCAGCTTGATGAAATTCATTAGTTATTTCCAATACTAATCAAAAACTCTTCAACTTGGTGAGATAAGCAATTTTTGAACGAATGGCTATATTTTTTGAACCTGTGATGGATTTCACTGAATTTGACATATATTGTGCAGAATCTTGTCCTAAACAACATATTTCAACAGCAGAAACCAGCTTGATGAAATTCATTAGTTATTTCCACTCCGAATCAAAAACGCTTCAACTCGGTGAGATAAGCACTTTTTTCACGAATGGCTATATCTTTTGATCTTATCGCTGGATTACACTGAATTTGACATGTGTTTTGCAGAATCATGTCCTAAACAACATATTTCAACAGCAGAAACCAGCTTGATGAAATTCATTGGTTATTTCCACTCCGAATCAAAAACGCCTCAACTCGGTGAGATAAGTTCTTTTGGAACGACTGGCGATATCTTTTGAACCTATGAAGGGATTACACTGAATTATATTGTGCAGAAACATGTTCTATACAACATATTTCAACAGCAGAAACCAGCTTGATGAAATTCAAAAGTTATTTCCACTCCTAATCAAAAACGCTTCAACTCGGTGAGATAAGTACTTTTTGAACAAATGGCTATATCTTTTGAACTTGTGAAGGGATTACATTGAATTTGACATATATTGTGCAGAATCATGTCCTAAACAACATATTTCAACAGCAGAAACCAGCTTGATGAAATTCATTAGTTATTTCCACTCCTAATCAAAAACGCTTCAAATCGGTAAGATAAGCACTTTTTGAACGAATGGCTATATCTTTTGAACATGTGAAGGGATCACACTGAGTTTGACATATATTTTGCAGAATCATATCCTAAACAACATATTTCAACAGCAGAAACCAGCTTGATGAAATTCATTAGTTATTTCCAATACTAATCAAAAACTCTTCAACTTGGTGAGATAAGCAATTTTTGAACGAATGGCTATATTTTTTGAACCTGTGATGGATTTCACTGAATTTGACATATATTGTGCAGAATCTTGTCCTAAACAACATATTTCAACAGCAGAAACCAGCTTGATGAAATTCATTAGTTATTTCCACTCCGAATCAAAAACGCTTCAACTCGGTGAGATAAGCACTTTTTTCACGAATGGCTATATCTTTTGACCTTATCGCTGGATTACACTGAATTTGACATGTGTTTTGCAGAATCATGTCCTAAACAACATATTTCAACAGCAGAAACCAGCTTGATGAAATTCATTGGTTATTTCCACTCCGAATCAAAAACGCCTCAACTCGGTGAGATAAGTTCTTTTGGAACGACTGGCGATATCTTTTGAACCTATGAAGGGATTACACTGAATTTGACATATATTGTGCAGAAACATGTTCTTTACAACATATTTCAACAGCAGAAACCAGCTTGATGAAATTCAAAAGTTATTTCCACTCCTAATCAAAAACGCTTCAACTCGGAGAGATAAGTACTTTTTGAACAAATGGCTATATCTTTTGAACTTGTGAAGGGATTACATTGAATTTGACATATATTGTGCAGAATCATGTCCTAAACAACATATTTCAACAGCAGAAACCAGCTTGATGAAATTCATTGGTTATTTCCACTCCGAATCAAAAACGCCTCAACTCGGTGAGATAAGTTCTTTTGGAACGACTGGCGATATCTTTTGAACCTATGAAGGGATTACACTGAATTTGACATATATTGTGCAGAAACATGTTCTATACAACATATTTCAACAGCAGAAACCAGCTTGATGAAATTCAAAAGTTATTTCCACTCCTAATCAAAAACGCTTCAACTCGGTTAGATAAGTACTTTTTGAACAAATGGCTATATCTTTTGAACTTGTGAAGGGATTACACTGAATTTGACATATATTGTGCAGAATCATGTCCTAAACAACATATTTCAACAGCAGAAACCAGCTTGTAGAAATTCATTAGTTATTTCCACTCCTAATCAAAAACGCTTCAACTCGGTGAGATAAGTTCTTTTGGAACGACTGGCGATATCTTTTGAACCTATGAAGGGATTACACTGAATTTTACATATATTGTGCAAAAACATGTCCTAAACAACAAATTTCAAGAGCAGAAACCAGCGTGATGAAATTCAAAAGTTATTTCCAATACTAATCAAAAACTCTTCAACTTGGTGAGATAAGCAATTTTTGAACGAATGGCTATATTTTTTGAACCTGTGATGGGATTACACTGAATTTGAAATATATTGTCCAGAATCATGTCCTAAACAACAAATTTCAAGAGCAGAAACCAGCTTGATGAAATTCATTAGTTATTTCCACTCCGAATCAAAAATGCTTCAACTCGGTGAGATAAGCACTTTTTGATCGAATGGCTATATCTTTTGAACTTGTCACTGGATTATACTGAATTTGACATATTTTGTGCAGAATCTTGTCCTAAACAACATATTTCAACAGCAGAAACCAGCTTGATGAAATTCATTGGTTATTTCCACTCAGAATCAAAAACGCCTCAACTCGGTGAGATAAGTTCTTTTGGAACGACTGGCGATTTCTTTTTAACCTATGAAGGGATTACACTGAATTGGACATAATTTGTGCAGAATCATGTTCTAAACAACATATTTCAACAGTAGAAACCAGCTTGATGAAATTCAAAAGTTTATTCCACTCCTAATCAAAAACGCTTCAACTCGGTGAGATAAGCACTTTTTGAACGAATGGCTATATCTTTTTAACTTGTGAAGGGATTACACTGAATTTGACATATATTGTGCAGAATCATGTCCTAAACAACATATTTCAACAGCAGAAACCAGCTTGTAGAAATTCATTAGTTATTTCCACTCCTAATCAAAAACGCTTCAACTCGGTGAGATAAGTACTTTTTGAACGAATGGCGATATCTTTTGAACCTACGAAGGGATTACACTGAATTTGACATATATTGTGCAGAATCATGTCCTAAACAACATATTTCAACAGCAGAAACCAGCGTGATGAAATTCAAAAGTTATTTCCACTCCTAATCAAAAACGCTTCAACTCGCTGAGATAAGTACTTTTTGAACGAATGGCTATATCTTTTGAACTTGTGAAGGGATTACACTTAATTTGACATATATTGTGCAGAATTATGTCATAAACAACATATTTCAACAGCAGAACCCAGCTTGATAATATCCATTAGTTATTTCCACTCCTAATCAAAAACGCTTCAACTTTGTCTCATAAGCACGTTTTGAACGGATGGCTATATCCTTTCAACCTGTAATGGGCTCACAAGAATTTGACGTATATTGTGCAGAATCATGTCCTAAACAACATATTTCAACAGCAGAAACCAGCTTGATGAAATTCAATAGTTATTTCCACTCCTAATCAAAAATGCTTCAACTCGGTGAGATAAGCACTTTTTGATCGAATGGCAATATCTTTTGAACTTGTCGCTGGATTATACTGAATTTGACATATTTTGTGCAGAATCATGTCCTAAACAACATATTTCAACAGCAGGAACCAGCTTGATGAAATTCATTAGCTATTTGCACTCCTAATGAAAAACTCTTCAACTCAGTCTCATAAGCACGTTTTGAACGAATGGCTATATCCTTTCAACCTGTTATGGGCTCACACGAATTTGACATATATTGTGCAGAATCATGTCCTAAACAACATATTTCAACAGCAGAAACCAGCTTGATGAAATTCATTAGTTATTTCCACTCCTAATCAGAAACGTCTCAACTCGGTGAGTTAAGCACTTTTTGAACGAATGGCTATATCTTTTGGACTTTTGATGGATATGACATATATTGTGCAGAATCTTGACCTAACAACATATTTCAACAGCAGAAACCAGCTTGACGTAATTCATTGGTTATTTCCAATACTAATCAAAAACTCTTCAACTTGGAGACATAAGTACTTTTTGGACGAATGGCTATATCCTTTGAACCTGTAATGGGATTTCACTAAATTTGACATATATTGTGCAGAATCATGTCCTAAACAACAAATTTCAACAGCAGAAACCAGCTTGATGAAATTCATTAGTTTTTTCCAATACTAATCAAAAACTCTTCAACTTGGTGAGATAAGTAATTTTTGAACGAATGGCTATAGTTTTTGAACCTGTGATGGATTTCACTGAATTTGACATATATTGTGCAGAATATTGTCCTAAACAACATATTTCAACAGCAGAAACCAGCTTGATGAAATTCATTAGTTATTACCACTCCGAATCAAAAACGCTTCAACTCGGTGAGATAAGCACTTTTTTCACGAATGGCTATATCTTTTGATCTTATCGCTGGATTACACTGAATTTGACATGTGTTTTGCAGAATCATGTCCTAAACAACATATTTCAACAGCAGAAACCAGCTTGACGAAATCCATCAGTTATTTCCACTCCTAATCAAAAACGCTTGAACTCGGTGAGATAAGCACTTTTTGAACGAATGGCTATATCTTTTGAACCTGTGATGTGATTACACTAAATTTGACATATATTGTTCAAAATCATATCCTAAACAACATATTTCAACAGCAGAAACCAGCTTGATGAAATTCATTGGTTATTTCCACTCAGAATCAAAAACGCCTCAACTCGGTGACATAAGTTCTTTTGGAATGACTGGCGATTTCTTTTGAACCTATGAAGGGATTACACTGAATTTGACATATATTGTGCAGAATCATGTCCTAAACAACATATTTCAACAGCAGAAACCAGCTTGATGAAATTCATTAGTTATTTCCACTCCTAATCAAAAACGCTTCAACTCGGTGAGATAAGGCCTTTTTGAACGAATGGCTATATCCTTTGAACCTGTAATGGGATTACACTGACTTTGACATATATTGTGCAGAATCATATCCTAAACAACATATTTCAACAGCAGAAACCAGCTTGATGAAATTCATTAGTTATTTCCACTCCTAATCAAAAATGCTTCAACTCGGTGAGATAAGCACTTTTTGAACAAATGGCTATATCTTTTGAACTTGTGAAGGGATTACACTGAATTTGACATATATTGTGCAGAATCATGTCCTAAACAACATATTTCAACAGTAGAAATCTACTTGATGAAATTCATTAGTTGTTGCCACTCCTAATCAAAATTGCTTCAACTCGGTGAGATAAGCACTTTTTGCACGAATAGCTATATCTTTTGATCTTGTGAAGGGATTACACTGAATTTGACATGTGTTTTGCAGAATCATGTCCTAAACAACATATTTCAACAGCAGAAACCAGCTTGATGAAATTCATTGGTTATTTCCACTCCGAATCAAAAACGACTCAACTCGGTGAGATAAGTTCTTTTGGAACGACTGGCGATATCTTTTGAACCTATGAAGGGATTACACTGAATTTGACATATATTGTGCAGAAACATGTTCTAAACAACATATTTCAACAGCAGAAACCAGCTTGATGAAATTCAAAAGTTATTTCCACTCCTAATCAAAAACGCATCAACTCGGTGAGATAAGTACTTTTTGAACAAATGGCTATATCTTTTGAACTTGTGAAGGGATTACACTGAATTTGACATATATTGTGCAGAATCATGTCCTAAACAACATATTTCAACAGCAGAAACCAGCTTGTAGAAATTCATTAGTTATTTCCACTCCTAATCAAAAACGCTTCAACTCGGTGAGATAAGTACTTTTTGAACGAATGGCGATATCTTTTGAACCTATGAAGGGATTACACTGAATTTGACATATATTGTGCAGAATCATGTCCTAAACAACATATTTCAACAGCAGAAACCAGCGTGATGAAATTCAAAAGTTATTTCCACTCCTAATCAAAAACGCTTCAACTCGGTGAGATAAGTACTTTTTGAACAAATGGCTATATCTTTTGAACTTGTGAAGGGATTACACTGAATTTGACATATATTGTGCAGAATCATGTCCTAAACAACATATTTCAACAGCAGAAACCAGCTTGTAGAAATTCATTAGTTATTTCCACTCCTAATCAAAAACGCTTCAACTCGGTGAGATAAGTACTTTTTGAACGAATGGCGATATCTTTTGAACCTATGAAGGGATTACACTGAATTTGACATATTGTGCAGAATCATGTCCTAAACAACATATTTCAACAGCAGAAACCAGCGTGATGAAATTCAAAAGTTATTTCCACTCCTAATCAAAAACGCTTCAACTCGGTGAGATAAGTACTTTTTGAATGAATGGCTATATCTTTTGAACTTGTGAAGGGATTACACTTAATTTGACATATATTGTGCAGAATTATGTCATAAACAACATATTTCAACAGCAGAAACCAGCTTGATAATATCCATTAGTTATTTCCACTCCTAATCAAAAACGCTTCAACTTTGTGTCATAAGCACGTTTTGAACGGATGGCTATATCCTTTCAACCTGTAATGGGCTCACAAGAATTTGACATATATTGTGCAGAATCATGTCCTAAACAACATATATCAACAGCAGAAACCAGCTTGATGAAATTCAATAGTTATTTCCACTCCGATTCAAAAATGCTTCAACTCGGTGAGATAAGCACTTTTTGATCGAATGGCAATATCTTTTGAACTTGTCGCTGGATTATACTGAATTTGACATATTTTGTGCAGAATCATGTCCTAAACAACATATATCAACAGCAGAAACCAGCTTGATGAAATTCATTAGTTATTTCCACTCCTAATCAGAAACGTCTCAACTCGATGAGTTAAGCACTTTTTGAACGAATGGCTATATCTTTTGGACTTTTGATGGATATGACATATATTGTGCAGAATCTTGACCTAACAACATATTTCAACAGCAGAAACCAGCTTGACGTAATTCATTGGTTATTTCCAACACTAATCAAAAACTCTTCAACTTGGTGACATAAGTACTTTTTGGACGAATGGCTATATCCTTTGAACCTGTAATGGGATTTCACTAAATTTGACATATATTGTAAAGAATCATGTCCTAAACAACATATTTCAACAGCAGAAACCAGCTTGATGAAATTCAAAAGTTATTTCCACTCCTAATTAAAAATGCTTCAACCCGGTGAGATAAGTACTTTTTGAACGAATGGCTATATCTTTTGAACTTGTGAAGGGATTACACTTAATTTGACATATATTGTCCAGAATCATGTCCTAAACAACAAATTTCAAGAGCAGAAAACAGCTTGATGAAATTCATTAGTTATTTCCACTCCGAATCAAAAACGCTTCAACTCGGTGAGATAAGCACTTTTATGACGAATGGCTATATCTTTTGATCTTATCGCTGGATTACACTGAATTTGACATGTGTTTTGCAGAATCATGTCCTAAACAACATATTTCAACAGCAGAAACCAGCTTGAAGAAATTCATTGGTTAATTCAACTCCGAATCAAAAACGCCTCACCTCGGTGAGATAAGTTCTTTTGGAACGACTGGCGATATCTTTTGAACCTATGAAGGGATTACACTGAATTTGACATATATTGTGCAGAAACATGTTCTAAACAACATATTTCAACAGCAGAAACCAGCTTGATGAAATTCATTGGTTATTTCCACTCCGAATCAAAAACGACTCAACTCGGTGAGATAAGTTCTTTTGGAACGACTGGCGATATCTTTTGAACCTATGAAGGGATTACACTGAATTTGACATATATTGTGCAGAAACATGTTCTAAACAACATATTTCAACAGCAGAAACCAGCTTGATGAAATTCAAAAGTTATTTCCACTCCTAATCAAAAACGCATCAACTCGGTGAGATAAGTACTTTTTGAACAAATGGCTATATCTTTTGAACTTGTGAAGGGATTACACTGAATTTGACATATATTGTGCAGAATCATGTCCTAAACAACATATTTCAACAGCAGAAACCAGCTTGTAGAAATTCATTAGTTATTTCCACTCCTAATCAAAAACGCTTCAACTCGGTGAGATAAGTACTTTTTGAACGAATGGCGATATCTTTTGAACCTATGAAGGGATTACACTGAATTTGACATATATTGTGCAGAATCATGTCCTAAACAACATATTTCAACAGCAGAAACCAGCGTGATGAAATTCAAAAGTTATTTCCACTCCTAATCAAAAACGCTTCAACTCGGTGAGATAAGTACTTTTTGAACAAATGGCTATATCTTTTGAACTTGTGAAGGGATTACACTGAATTTGACATATATTGTGCAGAATCATGTCCTAAACAACATATTTCAACAGCAGAAACCAGCTTGTAGAAATTCATTAGTTATTTCCACTCCTAATCAAAAACGCTTCAACTCGGTGAGATAAGTACTTTTTGAACGAATGGCGATATCTTTTGAACCTATGAAGGGATTACACTGAATTTGACATATTGTGCAGAATCATGTCCTAAACAACATATTTCAACAGCAGAAACCAGCGTGATGAAATTCAAAAGTTATTTCCACTCCTAATCAAAAACGCTTCAACTCGGTGAGATAAGTACTTTTTGAATGAATGGCTATATCTTTTGAACTTGTGAAGGGATTACACTTAATTTGACATATATTGTGCAGAATTATGTCATAAACAACATATTTCAACAGCAGAAACCAGCTTGATAATATCCATTAGTTATTTCCACTCCTAATCAAAAACGCTTCAACTTTGTGTCATAAGCACGTTTTGAACGGATGGCTATATCCTTTCAACCTGTAATGGGCTCACAAGAATTTGACATATATTGTGCAGAATCATGTCCTAAACAACATATATCAACAGCAGAAACCAGCTTGATGAAATTCAATAGTTATTTCCACTCCGATTCAAAAATACTTCAACTCGGTGAGATAAGCACTTTTTGATCGAATGGCAATATCTTTTGAACTTGTCGCTGGATTATACTGAATTTGACATATTTTGTGCAGAATCATGTCCTAAACAACATATATCAACAGCAGAAACCAGCTTGATGAAATTCATTAGTTATTTCCACTCCTAATCAGAAACGTCTCAACTCGATGAGTTAAGCACTTTTTGAACGAATGGCTATATCTTTTGGACTTTTGATGGATATGACATATATTGTGCAGAATCTTGACCTAACAACATATTTCAACAGCAGAAACCAGCTTGACGTAATTCATTGGTTATTTCCAATACTAATCAAAAACTCTTCAACTTGGTGACATAAGTACTTTTTGGACGAATGGCTATATCCTTTGAACCTGTAATGGGATTTCACTAAATTTGACATATATTGTAAAGAATCATGTCCTAAACAACATATTTCAACAGCAGAAACCAGCTTGATGAAATTCAAAAGTTATTTCCACTCCTAATTAAAAATGCTTCAACCCGGTGAGATAAGTACTTTTTGAACGAATGGCTATATCTTTTGAACTTGTGAAGGGATTACACTTAATTTGACATATATTGTCCAGAATCATGTCCTAAACAACAAATTTCAAGAGCAGAAAACAGCTTGATGAAATTCATTAGTTATTTCCACTCCGAATCAAAAACGCTTCAACTCGGTGAGATAAGCACTTTTATGACGAATGGCTATATCTTTTGAACCTATGAAGGGATTACACTGAATTTGACATATATTGTGCAGAAACATGTTCTAAACAACATATTTCAACAGCAGAAACCAGCTTGATGAAATTTAAAAGTAAATTCCACTCCTAATCAAAAATGCTTCAACTCGGTGAGATAAGTACTTTTTGAACAAATTGCTATATCTTTTGAACTTGTGAAGGGATTACACTGAATTTGACATGTATTGTGCAGAATCATGTCCTAAACAACATATTTCAAAAGCAGAAACCAGCTTGTAGAAATTCATTAGTTATTTCCACTCCTAATCAAAAACGCTTCAACTCGGTGAGATAAGTTCTTTTGGAACGACTGGCGATATCTTTTGAACCTATGAAGGGATTACACTGGTGCAGAATCATATCCTAAACAACATATTTCAACAGCAGAAACCAGCTTGATGAAATTCATTAGTTATTTCCACTCCTAATCAAAAATACTTCAACTCGGTGAGATAAGTACTTTTTGAACGAATGGCTATATCTTTTGATCTTATCGCTGGATTACACTGAATTTGACATGTGTTTTGCAGAATCATGTCCTAAACAACATATTTCAACAGCAGAAACCAGCTTTACGAAATCCATCAGTTATTTCCACTCCTAATCAAAAACGCTTCAACCCGATAAGATAAGCAGTTTTTGAACGAATGGCTATATCTTTTGAACATGTGATGTGATTACACTAAATTTGACATATATTGTGCAGAATCATATCTTAAAAAACATATTTCAACAGCAAAAACCAGCTTTAATAAATTCATTGGTTATTTCCACTCCGAATCAAAAACGCCTCAACTCGGTGAGATAAGTTCTTTTGGAACGACTGGCGATATCTTTTGAACCTATGAAGGGATTACACTGAATTTGACATATATTGTGCAGAAACATGTTCTATACAACATATTTCAACAGCAGAAACCAGCTTGATGAAATTTAAAAGTTATTTCAACTCCTAATCAAAAACGCTTCAACTCGGTGAGATAAGTACTTTTTGAACAAATGGCTATATCTTTTCAACTTGTGAAGGGATTACACTGAATTTGACATATATTGTGCAGAATCATGTCCTAAACAACATATTTCAACAGCAGAAACCAGCTTGATGAAATTCATTAGTTATTGCCACTCCTAATCATAATTGCTTCAACTCGGTGAGATAAGCACTTTTTGCACGAATGGCTATATCTTTTGATCTTGTCGCTGGATTACACTGAATTTGACATGTGTTGTGCAGAATCATGTCCTAAACAACATATTTCAACAGCAGAAACCAGCTTGATTAAATCCATTAGTTATTTCCACTCTCAATTAAACACGCTTCAACCCGATAAGATAAGCAGTTTTTGAACGAATGGCTATGTCTTTTGAACCTGTGATGTGATTACACTAAATTTGACATATATTGTGCAGAATCATATCCTAAAAAAGATATTTCAAGAGCAGAAACCAGCTTGATGAAATTCATTGATTATTTCCACTCCGAATCCAAAAACGCTTCAACTCGGTGAGATAAGTACTTTTTGAACGAATGGCTATATCTTTTGAACTTGTGAAGGGATTACACTTAATTTGACATATATTGTGCAGAATTATGTCATAAACAACATATTTCACAAGCAGAAACCAGCTTGATAATATCCATTAGTTATTTCCACTCCTAATCAAAAACGCTTCAACTCGGTCTCATAAGCACGTTTTGAACGGATGGCTGTATCCTTTCAACCTGTAATGGGCTCACAAGAATTTGACATATATTGTGCAGAATCATGTCCTAAACAACATATTTCAACAGCAGAAACCAGCTTGATGAAATTCATTAGTTATTTCCGCTCCTAATCAAAAACTCTTCAACTTGGTGAGATAAGCAATTTTTGAACGAATGGCTATATCTTTTGAACCTGTGATGGGATTTCACTGAATTTGACATATATTGTGCAGAATCATGTCCTAAACAACATATTTCAACAGCAGAAACCAGCTTGATGAAATTCAAAAGTTATTTTAACTCCTAATCAAAAACGCTTCAACTCGGTGAGATAAGCACTTTTTGAACGAATGGCTGTATCTTTTGAACTTATGAAGGGATTACACTGAATTTGACATATATTGTGCAGAATCATGTCCTAAACAACATATTTCAACAGCAGAAACCAGCTTGATGAAATTCATTAGTTATTTCCACTCCTAATCAAAAACGCGTCAACTCGGTGAGATAAGTTCTTTTGGAACAACTGGCGATATCTTTTGAACCTATGAAGGGATTACACTGAATTTGACATATATTGTGCAAAAACATGTTCTAAACAACATATTTCAACAGCAGAAACCAGGTTGATGAAATTCATTAGTTATTGCCACTCCTAATCATAATTGCTTCAACTCGGTGAGATAAGCACTTTTTGCACGAATGGCTATATCTTTTGATCTTGTCGCTGGATTACACTGAATTTGACATGTGTTGTGCAGAATCATGTCCTAAACAACATATTTCAACAGCAGAAACCAGCTTGATTAAATCCATTAGTTATTTCCACTCTCAATTAAACACGCTTCAACCCGATAAGATAAGCAGTTTTTGAACGAATGGCTATGTCTTTTGAACCTGTGATGTGATTACACTAAATTTGACATATATTGTGCAGAATCATATCCTAAAAAAGATATTTCAAGAGCAGAAACCAGCTTGATGAAATTCATTGATTATTTCCACTCCGAATCCAAAAACGCTTCAACTCGGTGAGATAAGTACTTTTTGAACGAATGGCTATATCTTTTGAACTTGTGAAGGGATTACACTTAATTTGACATATATTGTGCAGAATTATGTCATAAACAACATATTTCACAAGCAGAAACCAGCTTGATAATATCCATTAGTTATTTCCACTCCTAATCAAAAACGCTTCAACTCGGTCTCATAAGCACGTTTTGAACGGATGGCTGTATCCTTTCAACCTGTAATGGGCTCACAAGAATTTGACATATATTGTGCAGAATCATGTCCTAAACAACATATTTCAACAGCAGAAACCAGCTTGATGAAATTCATTAGTTATTTCCGCTCCTAATCAAAAACGCTTCAACTTGGTGAGATAAGCAATTTTTGAACGAATGGCTATATCTTTTGAACCTGTGATGGGATTTCACTGAATTTGACATATATTGTGCAGAATCATGTCCTAAACAACATATTTCAACAGCAGAAACCAGCTTGATGAAATTCAAAAGTTATTTTAACTCCTAATCAAAAACGCTTCAACTCGGTGAGATAAGCACTTTTTGAACGAATGGCTGTATCTTTTGAACTTGTGAAGGGATTACACTGAATTTGACATATATTGTGCAGAATCATGTCCTAAAAAACATATTTCAACAGTAGAAATCTACTTGATGAAATTCATTAGTTATTGCCACTCCTAATCATAATTGCTTCAACTCGGTGAGATAAGCACTTTTTGCACGAATGGCTATATCTTTTGATCTTGTCGCTGGATTACACTGAATTTGACATGTGTTTTGCAGAATCATGTCCTAAACAACATATTTCAACAGCAGAAGCCAGCTTGACGAAATCCATCAGTTATTTCCACTCCTAATCAAAAACCCTTCAACCCGATAAGATAAGCAGTTTTTGAACGAATGGCTATATATTTTGAACCTGTGATGTGATTACACTAAATTTGACATATATTGTGCAGAATCATATCCTAAAAAACATATTTCAACAGCAGAAACCAGCTTGATGAAATTCATTGGTTATTTCCACTCCTAATCAAAAACGCTTCAACTCGGTGAGATAAGTTCTTTTGGAACGACTGGCGATACCTTTTGAACCTATGAAGGGATTACACTGAATTTGACATATATTGTGCAAAAACATGTTCTAAACAACATATTTCAACAGCAGAAAACAGCTTGATGAAATTCAAAAGTTATTTCCACTCCTAATCAAAAACGCTTGAACTCGGTGAGATAAGCACTTTTTGAACGAATGGCGATATCTTTTGAACTTGTGAAGGGATTACACTGAATTTGAAATATATTGTCCAGAATCATGTCCTGAACAACAAATTTCAAGAGCAGAAACCAGCGTGATGAAATTCAAAAGTTATTTCCAATACTAATCAAAAACTCTTCAACTTGGTGAGATAAGCAATTTTTGAACGAATGGCTATATTTTTTGAACCTGTGATGGGATTACACTGAATTTGAAATATATTGTCCAGAATCATGTCCTAAACAACAAATATCAAGAGCAGAAACCAGCTTGATGAAATTCATTAGTTATTTCCACTCCGAATCAAAAATGCTTCAACTCGGTGAGATAAGCACTTTTTGATCGAATGGCTATATCTTTTGAACTTGTCACTGGATTATACTGAATTTGACATATTTTGTGCAGAATCTTGTCCTAAACAACATATTTCAACAGCAGAAACCAGCTTGATGAAATTCATTGGTTATTTCCACTCCGAATCAAAAACGCCTCAACTCGGTGAGATAAGTTCTTTTGGAACGACTGGCGATTTCTTTTTAACCTATGAAGGGATTACACTGAATTGGACATAAATTGTGCAGAATCATGTTCTAAACAACATATTTCAACAGAGGAAACCAGCTTGATGAAATTCAAAAGTTATTTCCACTCCTAATCAAAAACGCTTCAACTCGGTGAGATAAGCACTTTTTGAACGAATGGCTATATCTTTTGAACTTGTGAAGGGATTACACTGAATTTGACATATATTGTGCAGAATCATGTCCTAAACAACATATTTCAACAGCAGAAACCAGCTTGATGAAATTCATTAGTTATTTCCACTCCTAATCAAAAACGCTTCAACTCGGTGAGATAAGTACCTTTTGAACGAATGGCTATATCCTTTGAACCTGTAATGGGATCACACTGACTTTGACATATATTGTGCAGAATCATATCCTAAACAACATATTTCAGCAGCAGAAACCAGCTTGATGAAATTCATTAGTTATTTCCACTCCTAATCAAAATTGCTTCAACTCGGTGAGATAAGCACTTTTTGCACGAATGGCTATATCTTTTGATCTTGTCGCTGGATTACACTGAATTTTGACATGTGTTCTTCAGAATCATGTCCTAAACAAATTTTTTCAACAGCAGAAACCAGCTTGATTAAATCCATTAGTTATTTCCACTCTCAATCAAAAACGCTTCAACCCGATAAGATAAGCAGTTTTTGAACGAATGGCTATGTCTTTTGAACTTGTGAAGGGATTACACTGAATTTGGCATATATTGTGCAGAATCATGTCCTAAACAACATATTTCAACAGCAGAAACCAGCTTGATGAAATTCATTAGTTATTTCCACTCCTAATCAAAAACGCTTCAACTCGGTGAGATAAGTCCTTTTTGAACGAATGGCTATATCCTTTGAACCTGTAATGGGATTTCACTAAATTTGACATGTATTGTGCAGAATCATATCCTAAACAACATATTTCAGCAGCAGAAACCAGCTTGATGAAATTCATTAGTTATTTCCACTCCTAATCAAAAATGCTTCAACTCGGTGAGATAAGCACTTTTTGAACGAATGGCTATATGTTTTGAACTTGTGAAGGGATTACACTGAATTTGACATATATTGTGCAGAATCATATCGTAAAAAACATATTTCAACAGCAGAAACCAGCTTGATGAAATTCATTGATTATTTCCACTCCGAATCCAAAAACGCATCAACTCGGTGAGATAAGTACTTTTTGAACGACTGGCGATATCTTTTGAACCTATGAAGGGATTACACTGAATTTGACATATATTGTGTAGAATCATGTCCTAAACAACAAATTTCAACAGCAGAAACCAGCGTGATGAAATTCAAAAGTTATTTCAACTCCTAATCAAAAACGCTTCAACTCGGTCTCATAAGCACGTTTTGAACGGATGGCTATATCCTTTCAACCTGTAATGGGCTCACAAGAATTTGATGTATATTGTGCAGAATCATGTCCTAAACAACATATTTCAACAGCAGAAACCAGCTTGATGAAAATCAATAGTTACTTCCGCTCCTAATCAAAAACTCTTCAACTTGGTGAGATAAGCAATTTTTGAACGAATGGCTATATCTTTTGAACCTGTGATGGGATTTCACTGAATTTGATATATAGTGTGCAGAATCATATCCTAAAGAACATATTTCAACAGCAGAAACCAGCTTGATGAAATTCAAAAGTTATTTCCACTCCTAATCAAAAACGCTTCAACTCGGTGAGATAAGTACTTTTTGAACGAATGGCGATATCTTTTGAACTTGTGAAGGGATTACACTGAATTTGAAATATATTGTCCAGAATCATGTCCTAAACAACAAATTTCAAGAGCAGAAACCAGCGTGATGAAATTCAAAAGTTATTTCCAATACTAATCAAAAACTCTTCAACTTGGTGAGATAAGCAATTTTTGAACGAATGGCTATATTTTTTGAACCTGTGATGGGATTTCACTGAAGTTGACATATATTGTGCAGAATCTTGTCCTAAACAACATTTTCAACAGCAGAAACCAGCTTGATGAAATTCATTAGTTATTTCCACTCCAAATCAAAAATGCTTCAACTCAGTGAGATAAGCACTTTTTGATCGAATGGCTATATCTTTTGAACTTGTCACTGGATTATACTGAATTTGACATATTTTGTGCAGAATCTTGTTCTAAACAACATATTTCAACAGCGGGAACCAGCTTGATGAAATTCATTAGTTATTTCCACTCCTAATCAGACACGTCTCAACTCGGTGAGATAAGCACTTTTTTCATGAATGGCTATATCTTTTGATCTTATCGCTGGATTACACTTAATTTGACATGTGTTTTGCAGAATCATGTCCTAAACAACATATTTCAACAGCAGAAACCAGCTTGATTAAATCCATTAGTTATTTCCACTCTCAATCAAAAACGCTTCAACCCGATAAGATAAGCAGTTTTTGAACGAATGGCTATGTCTTTTGAACCTGTAATGTGATTACACTAAATTTGACCTATATTGTCCAGAATCATATCCTTAAAAACATATTTCAACAGCAGAAACCAGCTTGATGAAATTCATTGATTATTTCCACTCCGAATCCACAAACGCATCAACTCGGTGAGATAAGTACTTTTTGAACGACTGGCAATATCTTTTGAACCTATGAAGGGATTACACTGAATTTGACAAAAATTGTGCAGAATTATGTCATAAACAACATATTTCAACAGCAGAAACCAGCTTGATGAAATTCATTAGTTATTTCCACTCCTAATCAAAAACGCTTCAACTCGGTGAGATAAGTCCTTTTTGAAAGAATGGCTATATCCTTTCAACCTTTAATGGGATCACACTGAATTTGACATATATTGTGTAGAATCATATCCCAAAAAACATATTTCAACAGCAGTAACCAGCTTGATGAAATTCATTAGTTATTTCCACTCCTGAACAAAAACGCTTCAACTCGGTGAGATAAGCATTATTTGCAAGAATGACTATATCCTTTGATCTTGTTGCTGGATTACACTGAATTTGAAATATTTTCTGCAGAATCATGTCCTAAACAACATATTTCAACAGCAGAAACCAGCGTGACGAAATTCAAAAGTTATTTCCACTCCTAATCAAAAACACTTCAACTCGGTGAGATAAGTACTTTTTGAACCAATGGCTATATCTTTTGAACTTGTGAAGGGATTACACTTAATTTGACATATATTGTGCAGAATTATGTCATAAACAACACATTTCAACAGCAGAAACCAGCTTGATAATATCCATTAGTTATTTCCACTCCTATTCAAAAACACTTCAACTCGGTCTCATAAGCACGTTTTGAACGGATGGCTATATCCTTTCAACCTGTAATGGGCTCACAAGAATTTCACGTATATTGTGCAGAATCATGTCCTAAACAACATATTTCAACAGCAGAAACCAGCTTGATGAAATTCAATTGTTATTTCCGCTCCTAATCAAAAACTCTTCAACTTGGTGAGATAAGCAATTTTTGAACGAATGGCTATATCTTTTGAACCTGTGATGGGATTTCACTGAATTTGACATATAGTGTGCAGAATCATGTCCTAAAGAACATATTTCAACAGCAGAAACCAGCTTGATGAAATTCAAAAGTTATTTCCACTCCTAATCAAAAACGCTTCAACTCAGTGAGATAAGTACTTTTTGAACGAATGGCGATATGTTTTGAACTTGTGAAGGTATTACACTGAATTTGAAATATATTGTCCAGAATCATGTCCTAAACAACAAATTTCAAGAGCAGAAACCAGCGTGATGAAATTCAAAAGTTATTTCCAATACTAATCAAAAACTCTTCAACTTGGTGAGATAAGCAATTTTTGAACGAATGGCTATATTTTTTGAACCTGTGATGGGATTTCACTGAAGTTGACATATATTGTGCAGAATCTTGTCCTAAACAACATATTTCGACAGCAGAAACCAGCTTGATGAAATTCATTGGTTATTTCCACTCAGAATCAAAAACGCCTCAACTCGGTGACATAAGTTCTTTTGGAATGACTGGCGATTTCTTTTGAACCTATGAAGGGATTACACTGAATTGGACATATATTGTGCAGAATCATGTTCTAAACAACATATTTCAACAGCAGAAACCAGCTTGATGAAATTCAAAAGTTATTTCCACTCCTAATCAAAAACGCCTCAACTCGGTGAGATAAGTCCTTTTTGAACGAATGGCTATATCCTTTGAACCTGTAATGGGATCACACTGACTTTGACATATATTGTGCAGAATCATATCCTAAACAACATATTTCAACAGCAGAAACCAGCTTGATGAAATTCATTAGTTATTTCCACTCCTAATCAAAAATGCTTCAACTCGGTGAGATAAGCACTTTTTGAACGAATGGCTATATCTTTTGAACTTGTGAAGGGATTACACTGATTTTGACATATATTGTGCAGAATCATGTCCTAAACAACATATTTCAACAGTAGAAATCTACTTGATGAAATTCATTAGTTATTGCCACTCCTAATCAAAATTGCTTCAACTCGGTGAGGAAAGCACTTTTTGCACGAATGGCTATATCTTTTGATCTTATCGCTGGATTACACTGAATTTGACATGTGTTTTGCAGAATCATGTCCTAAACAACATATTTCAACACAGAAACCAGCTTGATGAAATTCATTGGTTATTTCCACTCCGAATCAAAAACGCCTCAACTCGGTGAGATAAGTTCTTTTGGAACGACTGGCGATATCTTTTGAACCTATGAAGGGATTACACTGAATTTGACATATATTGTGCAGAAACATGTTCTAAACAACATATTTCAACAGCAGAAACCAGCTTGATGAAATTCAAAAGTTATTTCCACTCCTAATCAAAAACGCTTCAACTCGGTGAGATAAGTACTTTTTGAACAAATGGCTATATATTTTGAACTTGTGAAGGGATTACACTGAATTTGACATATATTGTGCAGAATCATGTCCTAAACAACATATTTCAACAGCAGAAACCAGCTTGTAGAAATTCATTAGTTATTTCAACTCCTAATCAAAAACGCTTCAACTCGGTGAGATAAGTACTTTTTGAACGAATGGCGATATCTTTTGAACCTATGAAGGGATTGCACTGAATTTGACATATATTGTGCAGAATCTTGTCCTAAACAACATATTTCAACAGCAGAAACCAGCTTGATGAAATTCAAAAGTTATTTCCACTCAGAATCAAAAACGCCTCAACTCGGTGACATAAGTTCTTTTGGAATGACTGGCGATTTCTTTTGAACCTATGAAGGGATTACACTGAATTTGATATATTGTGCAGAATCATGTCCTAAACAACATATTTCAACAGCAGAAACCAGCTTGATGAAATTCATTAGTTATTTCCACTCCTAATCACAAACGCCTCAACTCGGTGAGATAAGTCCTTTTTGAAAGAATGGCTATATCCTTTGAACCTTTAATGGGATCACACTGAATTTGACATATATTGTGTAGAATCATATCCCAAAAAACATATTTCAACAGCAGTAACCAGCTTAATGAAATTCATTAGTTATTTCCACTCCTAAACAAAAACGCTTCAACTCGGTGAGATAAGCATAATTTGCAAGAATGGCTATATCCTTTGATCTTGTTGCCGGATTACACTGAATTTGAAATTTTTTCTGCAGAATCATGTCCTAAACAACATATTTCAAAAGCAGAAACCAGCTTGATGAAATTCAAAAGTTATTTCCACTCCTAATCAAAAACGCTTCAACTCTGTGAGATAAGTACTTTTTGAACGAATGGCTATATCTTTTGAACTTGTGAAGGGATTACACTTAATTTGACATATATTGTGCAGAATTATGTCATAAACAACATATTTCAACAGCAGAAACCAGCTTGATAATATCCATTAGTTATTTCCACTCCTATTCAAAAACGCTTCAACTCGGTCTCATAAGCACGTTTTGAACGGATGGCTATATCCTTTCAACCTGTAATGGGCTCACAAGATTTTGACGTATATTGTGCAAAATCATGTCCTAAACAACATATTTCAACAGCAGAAACCAGCTTGATGAAATTCAATAGTTATTTCTGCTCCTAATCAAAAACTCTTCAACTTGGTGAGATAAGCAATTTTTGAACGAATGGCTATATCTTTTGAACCTGTGATGGGATTTCACTGAATTTGACATATAGTGTGCAGAATCATGTCCTAAAGAACATATTTCAACAGCAGAAACCAGCTTGATGAAATTCAAAAGTTATTTCCACTCCTAATCAAAAACGCTTCAACTCGGTGAGACAAGTACTTTTTGAACAAACGGCGATATCTTTTTAACTTGTGAAGGTATTACACTGAATTTGAAATATATTGTCCAGAATCATGTCCTAAACAACAAATTTCAACAGCAGAAACCAGCGTGATGAAATTCAAAAGTTATTTCCAATACTAATCAAAAACTCTTCAACTTGGTGAGATAAGCAATTTTTGAACGAATGGCGATATTTTTTGAACCTGTGATGGGATTTCACTGAAGTTGACATATATTGTGCAGAATCTTGTCCTAAACAACATATTTCAACAACAGAAACCAGCTTGATGAAATTCATTAGTTATTTCCACTCCGAATCAAAAATGCTTCAACTCGGTGAGATAAGCACTTTTTGATCGAATGGCTATATCTTTTGAACTTGTCACTGGATTATACTGAATTTGACATATTTTGTGCAGAATCTTGTTATAAACAGCATATTTCAACAGCGGGAACCAGCTTGATGAAATTCATTAGTTATTTCCACTCCTAATCAGAAACGTCTCAACTCGGTGAGATAAGCACTTTTTTCACGAATGGCTATATCTTTTGATCTTATCGCTGGATTACACTTAATTTGACATGTGTTTTGCAGAATCATGTCCTTAACAACATATTTCAACAGCAGAAACCAGCTTAACGAAATCCATCAGTTATTTCCACTCCTAATCAAAAACGCTTCAACCCGATAAGTTAAGCAGTTTTTGAACGAATGGCTATATCTTTTGAACCTCTGATGTGATTACACTAAATTTGACATATATTGTTCAAAATCATATCCTAAACAACATATTTCAACAGCAGAAACCAGCTTGATGAAATTCATTGGTTATTTCCACTCAGAATCAAAAACGCCTCAACTCGGTGACATAAGTTCTTTTGGAATGACTGGCGATTTCTTTTGAACCTATGAAGGGATTACACTGAATTTGACATATATTGTACAGAATCATGTCCTAAACAACATATTTCAACAGCAGAAACCAGCTTGATGAAATTCATTAGTTATTTCCACTCCTAATCAAAAATGCTTCAACTCGGTGAGATAAGCACTTTTTGAACGAATGGCTATATCTTTTGAACTTGTGAAGGGATTACACTGAATTTGACATATATTGTGCAGAATCATGTCCTAAACAACATATTTCAACAGTAGAAATCTACTTGATGAAATTCATTAGTTATTGCCACTCCTAATCAAAATTGCTTCAACTCGGTGAGATAAGCACTTTTTGCACGAATGGCTATATCTTTTGATCTTATCGCTGGATTACACTGAATTTGACATGTGTTTTGCAGAATCATGTCCTAAACAACATATTTCAAGACAGAAACCAGCTTGATGAAATTCATTGGTTATTTCCACTCCGAATCAAAAACGCCTCAACTCGGTGAGATAAGTTCTTTTGGAACGACTGGCGATATCTTTTGAACCTATGAAGGGATTACACTGAATTTGACATATATTGTGCAGAAACATGTTCTAAACAACATATTTCAACAGCAGAAACCAGCTTGATGAAATTCAAAAGTTATTTCCACTCCTAATCAAAAACGCTTCAACTCGGTGAGATAAGTACTTTTTGAACAAATGGCTATATATTTTGAACTTGTGAAGGGATTACACTGAATTTGACATATATTGTGCAGAATTATGTCCTAAACAACATATTTCAACAGCAGAAACCAGCTTGTAGAAATTCATTAGTTATTTCCACTCCTAATCAAAAACGCTTCAACTCGGTGAGATAAGTACTTTTTGAACGAATGGCGATATCTTTTGAACCTATGAAGGGATTGCACTGAATTTGACATATATTGTGCGGAATCATGTCCTAAACAACATATTTCAACAGCAGAAACCAGCTTGATAATATCCATTAGTTATTTCCACTCCTAATCAAAAAAGCTTACACTCGGTGAGATAAGTACTTTTTGAACGAATGGCTATATCTTTTGAACTTGTGAAGGGATTACACTTAATTTGACATATATTGTGCAGAATTATGTCATAAACAACATATTTCAACAGCAGAAACCAGCTTGATGAAATTCAATAGTTATTTCCGCTCCTAATCAAAAACTCTTCAACTTGGTGAGATAAGCAATTTTTGAACGAATGGCTATATCTTTTGAACCTGTGATGGGATTTCACTGAATTTGACATATAGAGTGCAGAATCATGTCCTAAAGAACATATTTCAACAGCAGAAACCAGCTTGATGAAATTCAAAAGTTATTTCCACTCCTAATCAAAAACGCTTCAACTCGGTGAGATAAGTACTTTTTGAACGAATGGCGATATCTTTTGAACTTGTGAAGGTATTACACTGAATTTGAAATATATTGTCCAGAATCATGTCCTAAACAACAAATTTCAAGAGCAGAAACCAGCGTGATGAAATTCAAAAGTTATTTCCAATACTAATCAAAAACTCTTCAACTTGGTGAGATAAGCAATTTTTGAACGAATGGCTATATTTTTTGAACCTGTGATGGGATTTCACTGAAGTTGACATATATTGTGCAGAATTATGTCATAAACAACATATTTCAACAGCAGAAACCAGCTTGATGAAATTCAAAAGTTATTTCCACTCAGAATCAAAAACGCCTCAACTCGGTGACATAAGTTCTTTTGGAATGACTGGCGATTTCTTTTGAACCTATGAAGGGATTACACTGAATTTGATATATTGTGCAGAATCATGTCCTAAACAACATATTTCAACAGCAGAAACCAGCTTGATGAAATTCATTAGTTATTTCCACTCCTAATCACAAACGCCTCAACTCGGTGAGATAAGTCCTTTTTGAAAGAATGGCTATATCCTTTGAACCTTTAATGGGATCACACTGAATTTGACATATATTGTGTAGAATCATATCCCAAAAAACATATTTCAACAGCAGTAACCAGCTTGATGAAATTCATTAGTTATTTCCACTCCTAAACAAAAACGCTTCAACTCGGTGAGATAAGCATTATTTGCAAGAATGGCTATATCCTTTGATCTTGTTGCCGGATTACACTGAATTTGAAATTTTTTTCTGCAGAATCATGTCCTAAACAACATATTTCAAAAGCAGAAACCAGCTTGATGAAATTCAAAAGTTATTTCCACTCCTAATCAAAAACGCTTCAACTCGGTGAGATAAGTACTTTTTGAACGAATGGCTATATCTTTTGAACTTGTGAAGGGATTACACTTAATTTGACATATATTGTGCAGAATTATGTCCTAAACAACATATTTCAACAGCAGAAACCAGCTTGATAATATCCATTAGTTATTTCCACTCCTATTCAAAAACGCTTCAACTCGGTCTCATAAGCACGTTTTGAACGGATGGCTATATCCTTTCAACCTGTAATGGGCTCACAAGATTTTGACGTATATTGTGCAGAATCATGTCCTAAACAACATATTTCAACAGCAGAAACCAGCTTGATGAAATTCAAAAGTTATTTCCACTCCTAATCAAAAACGCTTCAACTCGGTGAGATAAGTACTTTTTGAACAAATGGCTATATATTTTGAACTTGTGAAGGGATTACACTGAATTTGACATATGTTGTGCAGAATCATGTCCTAAACAACATATTTCAACAGCAGAAACCAGCTTGTAGAAATTCATTAGTTATTTCCACTCCTAATCAAAAACGCTTCAACTCGGTGAGATAAGTACTTTTTGAACGAATGGCGATATCTTTTGAACCTATGAAGGGATTGCACTGAATTTGACATATATTGTGCGGAATCATGTCCTAAACAACATATTTCAACAGCAGAAACCAGCGTGATGAAATTCAAAAGTTATTTCCACTCCTAATCAAAAAAGCTTACACTCGGTGAGATAAGTACTTTTTGAACGAATGGCTATATCTTTTGAACTTGTGAAGGGATTACACTTAATTTGACATATATTGTGCAGAATTATGTCATAAACAACATATTTCAACAGCAGAAACCAGCTTGATAATATCCATTAGTTATTTCCACTCCTATTCAAAAACGCTTCAACTCGGTCTCATAAGCACGTTTTGAACGGATGGCTATATCCTTTCAACCTGTAATGGGCTCACAAGAATTTGACGTATATTGTGCAGAATCATGTCCTAAACAACATATTTCAACAGCAGAAACCAGCTTGATGAAATTCAATAGTTATTTCCGCTCCTAATCAAAAACTCTTCAACTTGGTGAGATAAGCAATTTTTGAACGAATGGCTATATCTTTTGAACCTGTGATGGGATTTCACTGAATTTGACATATAGTGTGCAGAATCATGTCCTAAAGAACATATTTCAACAGCAGAAACCAGCTTGATGAAATTCAAAAGTTATTTCCACTCCTAATCAAAAACGCTTCAACTCGGTGAGATAAGTACTTTTTGAACGAATGGCGATATCTTTTGAACTTGTGAAGGTATTACACTGAATTTGAAATATATTGTCCAGAATCATGTCCTAAACAACAAATTTCAAGAGCAGAAACCAGCGTGATGAAATTCAAAAGTTATTTCCAATACTAATCAAAAACTCTTCAACTTGGTGAGATAAGCAATTTTTGAACGAATGGCTATATTTTTTGAACCTGTGATGGGATTTCACTGAAGTTGACATATATTGTGCAGAATCTTGTCCTAAACAACATATTTCAACAGCAGAAACCAGCTTGATGAAATTCAAAAGTTATTTCCACTCAGAATCAAAAACGCCTCAACTCGGTGACATAAGTTCTTTTGGAATGACTGGCGATTTCTTTTGAACCTATGAAGGGATTACACTGAATTTGATATATTGTGCAGAATCATGTCCTAAACAACAAATTTCAACAGCAGAAACCAGCTTGATGAAATTCATTAGTTATTTCCACTCCTAATCACAAACGCCTCAACTCGGTGAGATAAGTCCTTTTTGAAAGAATGGCTATATCCTTTGAACCTTTAATGGGATCACACTGAATTTGACATATATTGTGTAGAATCATATCCCAAAAAACATATTTCAACAGCAGTAACCAGCTTGATGAAATTCATTAGTTATTTCCACTCCTAAACAAAAACGCTTCAACTCGGTGAGATAAGCATTATTTGCAAGAATGGCTATATCCTTTGATCTTGTTGCCGGATTACACTGAATTTGAAATTTTTTTCTGCAGAATCATGTCCTAAACAACATATTTCAAAAGCAGAAACCAGCTTGATGAAATTCAAAAGTTATTTCCACTCCTAATCAAAAACGCTTCAACTCGGTGAGATAAGTACTTTTTGAACGAATGGCTATATCTTTTGAACTTGTGAAGGGATTACACTTAATTTGACATATATTGTGCAGAATTATGTCCTAAACAACATATTTCAACAGCAGAAACCAGCTTGATAATATCCATTAGTTATTTCCACTCCTATTCAAAAACGCTTCAACTCGGTCTCATAAGCACGTTTTGAACGGATGGCTATATCCTTTCAACCTGTAATGGGCTCACAAGATTTTGACGTATATTGTGCAGAATCATGTCCTAAACAACATATTTCAACAGCAGAAACCAGCTTGATGAAATTCAATAGTTATTTCCGCTCCTAATCAAAAACTCTTCAACTTGGTGAGATAAGCAATTTTTGAACGAATGGCTATATCTTTTGAACCTGTGATGGGATTTCACTGAATTTGACATATAGTGTGCAGAATCATGTCCTAAAGAACATATTTCAACAGCAGAAACCAGCTTGATGAAATTCATTAGTTATTTCCACTCCGAATCAAAAATGCTTCAACTCGGTGAGATAAGCACTTTTTGATCGAATGGCTATATCTTTTGAACTTGTCACTGGATTATACTGAATTTGACATATTTTGTGCAGAATCTTGTTCTAAACAGCATATTTCAACAGCGGGAACCAGCTTGATGAAATTCATTAGTTATATCCACTCCTAATCAGAAACGTCTCAACTCGGTGAGATAAGCACTTTTTTCACGAATGGCTATATCTTTTGATCTTATCGCTGGATTACACTTAATTTGACATGTGTTTTGCAGAATAATGTCCTTAACAACATATTTCAACAGCAGAAACCAGCTTAACGAAATCCATCAGTTATTTCCACTCCTAATCAAAAACGCTTCAACCCGATAAGATAAGCAGTTTTTGAACGAATGGCTATATCTTTTGAACCTCTGATGTGATTACACTAAATTTGACATATATTGTTCACAATCATATCCTAAACAACATATTTCAACAGCAGAAACCAGCTTGATGAAATTCATTGGTTATTTCCACTCAGAATCAAAAACGCCTCAACTCGGTGACATAAGTTCTTTTGGAATGACTGGCGATTTCTTTTGAACCTATGAAGGGATTACACTGAATTTGACATATATTGTACAGAATCATGTCCTAAACAACATATTTCAACAGCAGAAACCAGCTTGATGAAATTCATTAGTTATTTCCACTCCTAATCAAAAATGCTTCAACTCGGTGAGATAAGCACTTTTTGAACGAATGGCTATATCTTTTGAACTTGTGAAGGGATTACACTGAATTTGACATATATTGTGCAGAATCATGTCCTAAACAACATATTTCAACAGTAGAAATCTACTTGATGAAATTCATTAGTTATTGCCACTCCTAATCAAAATTGCTTCAACTCGGTGAGATAAGCACTTTTTGCACGAATGGCTATATCTTTTGATCTTATCGCTGGATTACACTGAATTTGACATGTGTTTTGCAGAATCATGTCCTAAACAACATATTTCAACACAGAAACCAGCTTGATGAAATTCATTGGTTATTTCCACTCCGAATAAAAAACGCCTCAACTCGGTGAGATAAGTTCTTTTGGAACGACTGGCGATATCTTTTGAACCTATGAAGGGATTACACTGAATTTGACATATATTGTGCAGAAACATGTTCTAAACAACATATTTCAACAGCAGAAACCAGCTTGATGAAATTCAAAAGTTATTTCCACTCCTAATCAAAAACGCTTCAACTCGGTGAGATAAGTACTTTTTGAACAAATGGCTATATATTTTGAACTTGTGAAGGGATTACACTGAATTTGACATATATTGTGCAGAATCATGTCCTAAACAACATATTTCAACAGCAGAAACCAGCTTGTAGAAATTCATTAGTTATTTCCACTCCTAATCAAAAACGCTTCAACTCGGTGAGATAAGTACTTTTTGAACGAATGGCGATATCTTTTGAACCTATGAAGGGATTGCACTGAATTTGACATATATTGTGCGGAATCATGTCCTAAACAACATATTTCAACAGCAGAAACCAGCGTGATGAAATTCAAAAGTTATTTCCACTCCTAATCAAAAAAGCTTACACTCGGTGAGATAAGTACTTTTTGAACGAATGGCTATATCTTTTGAACTTGTGAAGGGATTATACTGAATTTGACATATTTTGTGCAGAATCTTGTTCTAAACAGCATATTTCAACAGCGGGAACCAGCTTGATGAAATTCATTAGTTATTTCCACTCCTAATCAGAAACGTCTCAACTCGGTGAGATAAGCACTTTTTTCACGAATGGCTATATCTTTTGATCTTATCGCTGGATTACACTTAATTTGACATGTGTTTTGCAGAATCATGTCCTTAACAACATATTTCAACAGCAGAAACCAGCTTAACGAAATCCATCAGTTATTTCCACTCCTAATCAAAAACGCTTCAACCCGATAAGATAAGCAGTTTTTGAACGAATGGCTATATCTTTTGAACCTCTGATGTGATTACACTAAATTTGACATATATTGTTCAAAATCATATCCTAAACAACATATTTCAACAGCAGAAACCAGCTTGATGAAATTCATTGGTTATTTCCACTCAGAATCAAAAACGCCTCAACTCGGTGACATAAGTTCTTTTGGAATGACTGGCGATTTCTTTTGAACCTATGAAGGGATTACACTGAATTTGACATATATTGTACAGAATCATGTCCTAAACAACATATTTAAACAGCAGAAACCAGCTTGATGAAATTCATTAGTTATTTCCACTCCTAATCAAAAATGCTTCAACTCGGTGAGATAAGCACTTTTTGAACGAATGGCTATATCTTTTGAACTTGTGAAGGGATTACACTGAATTTGACATATATTGTGCAGAATCATGTCCTAAACAACATATTTCAACAGTAGAAATCTACTTGATGAAATTCATTAGTTATTGCCACTCCTAATCAAAATTGCTTCAACTCGGTGAGATAAGCACTTTTTGCACGAATGGCTATATCTTTTGATCTTATCGCTGGATTACACTGAATTTGACATGTGTTTTGCAGAATCATGTCCTAAACAACATATTTCAACACAGAAACCAGCTTGATGAAATTCATTGGTTATTTCCACTCCGAATCAAAAACGCCTCAACTCGGTGAGATAAGTTCTTTTGGAACGACTGGCGATATCTTTTGAACCTATGAAGGGATTACACTGAATTTGACATATATTGTGCAGAAACATGTTCTAAACAACATATTTCAACAGCAGAAACCAGCTTGATGAAATTCAAAAGTTATTTCCACTCCTAATCAAAAACGCTTCAACTCGGTGAGATAAGTACTTTTTGAACAAATGGCTATATATTTTGAACTTGTGAAGGGATTACACTGAATTTGACATATATTGTGCAGAATCATGTCCTAAACAACATATTTCAACAGCTGAAACCAGCTTGTAGAAATTCATTAGTTATTTCCACTCCTAATCAAAAACGCTTCAACTCGGTGAGATAAGTACTTTTTGAACGAATGGCGATATCTTTTGAACCTATGAAGGGATTGCACTGAATTTGACATATATTGTGCGGAATCATGTCCTAAACAACATATTTCAACAGCAGAAACCAGCGTGATGAAATTCAAAAGTTATTTCCACTCCGAATCAAAAAAGCTTACACTCGGTGAGATAAGTACTTTTTGAACGAATGGCTATATCTTTTGAACTTGTGAAGGGATTACACTTAATTTGACATATATTGTGCAGAATTATGTCATAAACAACATATTTCAACAGCAGAAACCAGCTTGATAATATCCATTAGTTATTTCCACTCCTATTCAAAAACGCTTCAACTCGGTCTCATAAGCACGTTTTGAACGGATGGCTATATCCTTTCAACCTGTAATGGGCTCACAAGAATTTGACGTATATTGTGCAGAATCATGTCCTAAACAACATATTTCAACAGCAGAAACCAGCTTGATGAAATTCAATAGTTATTTCCGCTCCTAATCAAAAACTCTTCAACTTGGTGAGATAAGCAATTTTTGAACGAATGGCTATATCTTTTGAACCTGTGATGGGATTTCACTGAATTTGACATATAGTGTGCAGAATCATGTCCTAAAGAACATATTTCAACAGCAGAAACCAGCTTGATGAAATTCAATAGTTATTTCCACTCCTAATCAAAAACGCTTCAACTCGGTGAGATAAGTACTTTTTGAACGAATGGCGATATCTTTTGAACTTGTGAAGGTATTACACTGAATTTGAAATATATTGTCCAGAATCATGTCCTAAACAACAAATTTCAAGAGCAGAAACCAGCGTGATGAAATTCAAAAGTTATTTCCAATACTAATCAAAAACTCTTCAACTTGGTGAGATAAGCAATTTTTGAACGAATGGCTATATTTTTTGAACCTGTGATGGGATTTCACTGAAGTTGACATATATTGTGCAGAATCTTGTCCTAAACAACATATTTCAACAGCAGAAACCAGCTTGATGAAATTCAAAAGTTATTTCCACTCAGAATCAAAAACGCCTCAACTCGGTGACATAAGTTCTTTTGGAATGACTGGCGATTTCTTTTGAACCTATGAAGGGATTACACTGAATTTGATATATTGTGCAGAATCATGTCCTAAACAACATATTTCAACAGCAGAAACCAGCTTGATGAAATTCATTAGTTATTTCCACTCCTAATCACAAACGCCTCAACTCGGTGAGATAAGTCCTTTTTGAAAGAATGGCTATATCCTTTGAACCTTTAATGGGATCACACTGAATTTGACATATATTGTGTAGAATCATATCCCAAAAAACATATTTCAACAGCAGTAACCAGCTTGATGAAATTCATTAGTTATTTCCACTCCTAAACAAAAACGCTTCAACTCGGTGAGATAAGCATTATTTGCAAGAATGGCTATATCCTTTGATCTTGTTGCTGGATTACACTGAATTTGAATTTTTTTTCTGCAGAATCATGTCCTAAACAACATATTTCAAAAGCAGAAACCAGCTTGATGAAATTCAAAAGTTATTTCCACTCCTAATCAAAAACGCTTCAACTCGGTGAGATAAGTACTTTTTGAACGAATGGCTATATCTTTTGAACTTGTGAAGGGATTACACTTAATTTGACATATATTGTGCAGAATTATGTCCTAAACAACATATTTCAACAGCAGAAACCAGCTTGATAATATCCATTAGTTATTTCCACTCCTATTCAAAAACGCTTCAACTCGGTCTCATAAGCACGTTTTGAACGGATGGCTATATCCTTTCAACCTGTAATGGGCTCACAAGAATTTGACGTATATTGTGCAGAATCATGTCCTAAACAACATATTTCAACAGCAGAAACCAGCTTGATGAAATTCAATAGTTATTTCCGCTCCTAATCAAAAACTCTTCAACTTGGTGAGATAAGCAATTTTTGAACGAATGGCTATATCTTTTGAACCTGTGATGGGATTTCACTGAATTTGACATATAGTGTGCAGAATCATGTCCTAAAGAACATATTTCAACAGCAGAAACCAGCTTGATGAAATTCAAAAGTTATTTCCACTCCTAATCAAAAACGCTTCAACTCGGTGAGATAAGTACTTTTTGAACGAATGGCGATATCTTTTGAACTTGTGAAGGTATTACACTGAATTTGAAATATATTGTCCAGAATCATGTCCTAAACAACAAATTTCAAGAGCAGAAACCAGCGTGATGAAATTCAAAAGTTATTTCCAATACTAATCAAAAACTCTTCAACTTGGTGAGATAAGCAATTTTTGAACGAATGGCTATATTTTTTGAACCTGTGATGGGATTTCACTGAAGTTGACATATATTGTGCAGAATCTTGTCCTAAACAACATATTTCAACAGCAGAAACCAGCTTGATGAAATTCAAAAGTTATTTCCACTCAGAATCAAAAACGCCTCAACTCGGTGACATAAGTTCTTTTGGAATGACTGGCGATTTCTTTTGAACCTATGAAGGGATTACACTGAATTTGATATATTGTGCAGAATCATGTCCTAAACAACAAATTTCAACAGCAGAAACCAGCTTGATGAAATTCATTAGTTATTTCCACTCCTAATCACAAACGCCTCAACTCGGTGAGATAAGTCCTTTTTGAAAGAATGGCTATATCCTTTGAACCTTTAATGGGATCACACTGAATTTGACATATATTGTGTAGAATCATATCCCAAAAAACATATTTCAACAGCAGTAACCAGCTTGATGAAATTCATTAGTTATTTCCACTCCTAAACAAAAACGCTTCAACTCGGTGAGATAAGCATTATTTGCAAGAATGGCTATATCCTTTGATCTTGTTGCCGGATTACACTGAATTTGAAATTTTTTTCTGCAGAATCATGTCCTAAACAACATATTTCAAAAGCAGAAACCAGCTTGATGAAATTCAAAAGTTATTTCCACTCCTAATCAAAAACGCTTCAACTCGGTGAGATAAGTACTTTTTGAACGAATGGCTATATCTTTTGAACTTGTGAAGGGATTACACTTAATTTGACATATATTGTGCAGAATTATGTCCTAAACAACATATTTCAACAGCAGAAACCAGCTTGATAATATCCATTAGTTATTTCCACTCCTATTCAAAAACGCTTCAACTCGGTCTCATAAGCACGTTTTGAACGGATGGCTATATCCTTTCAACCTGTAATGGGCTCACAAGATTTTGACGTATATTGTGCAGAATCATGTCCTAAACAACATATTTCAACAGCAGAAACCAGCTTGATGAAATTCAATAGTTATTTCCGCTCCTAATCAAAAACTCTTCAACTTGGTGAGATAAGCAATTTTTGAACGAATGGCTATATCTTTTGAACCTGTGATGGGATTTCACTGAATTTGACATATAGTGTGCAGAATCATGTCCTAAAGAACATATTTCAACAGCAGAAACCAGCTTGATGAAATTCATTAGTTATTTCCACTCCGAATCAAAAATGCTTCAACTCGGTGAGATAAGCACTTTTTGATCGAATGGCTATATCTTTTGAACTTGTCACTGGATTATACTGAATTTGACATATTTTGTGCAGAATCTTGTTCTAAACAGCATATTTCAACAGCGGGAACCAGCTTGATGAAATTCATTAGTTATATCCACTCCTAATCAGAAACGTCTCAACTCGGTGAGATAAGCACTTTTTTCACGAATGGCTATATCTTTTGATCTTATCGCTGGATTACACTTAATTTGACATGTGTTTTGCAGAATAATGTCCTTAACAACATATTTCAACAGCAGAAACCAGCTTAACGAAATCCATCAGTTATTTCCACTCCTAATCAAAAACGCTTCAACCCGATAAGATAAGCAGTTTTTGAACGAATGGCTATATCTTTTGAACCTCTGATGTGATTACACTAAATTTGACATATATTGTTCACAATCATATCCTAAACAACATATTTCAACAGCAGAAACCAGCTTGATGAAATTCATTGGTTATTTCCACTCAGAATCAAAAACGCCTCAACTCGGTGACATAAGTTCTTTTGGAATGACTGGCGATTTCTTTTGAACCTATGAAGGGATTACACTGAATTTGACATATATTGTACAGAATCATGTCCTAAACAACATATTTCAACAGCAGAAACCAGCTTGATGAAATTCATTAGTTATTTCCACTCCTAATCAAAAATGCTTCAACTCGGTGAGATAAGCACTTTTTGAACGAATGGCTATATCTTTTGAACTTGTGAAGGGATTACACTGAATTTGACATATATTGTGCAGAATCATGTCCTAAACAACATATTTCAACAGTAGAAATCTACTTGATGAAATTCATTAGTTATTGCCACTCCTAATCAAAATTGCTTCAACTCGGTGAGATAAGCACTTTTTGCACGAATGGCTATATCTTTTGATCTTATCGCTGGATTACACTGAATTTGACATGTGTTTTGCAGAATCATGTCCTAAACAACATATTTCAACACAGAAACCAGCTTGATGAAATTCATTGGTTATTTCCACTCCGAATAAAAAACGCCTCAACTCGGTGAGATAAGTTCTTTTGGAACGACTGGCGATATCTTTTGAACCTATGAAGGGATTACACTGAATTTGACATATATTGTGCAGAAACATGTTCTAAACAACATATTTCAACAGCAGAAACCAGCTTGATGAAATTCAAAAGTTATTTCCACTCCTAATCAAAAACGCTTCAACTCGGTGAGATAAGTACTTTTTGAACAAATGGCTATATATTTTGAACTTGTGAAGGGATTACACTGAATTTGACATATATTGTGCAGAATCATGTCCTAAACAACATATTTCAACAGCAGAAACCAGCTTGTAGAAATTCATTAGTTATTTCCACTCCTAATCAAAAACGCTTCAACTCGGTGAGATAAGTACTTTTTGAACGAATGGCGATATCTTTTGAACCTATGAAGGGATTGCACTGAATTTGACATATATTGTGCGGAATCATGTCCTAAACAACATATTTCAACAGCAGAAACCAGCGTGATGAAATTCAAAAGTTATTTCCACTCCTAATCAAAAAAGCTTACACTCGGTGAGATAAGTACTTTTTGAACGAATGGCTATATCTTTTGAACTTGTGAAGGGATTATACTGAATTTGACATATTTTGTGCAGAATCTTGTTCTAAACAGCATATTTCAACAGCGGGAACCAGCTTGATGAAATTCATTAGTTATTTCCACTCCTAATCAGAAACGTCTCAACTCGGTGAGATAAGCACTTTTTTCACGAATGGCTATATCTTTTGATCTTATCGCTGGATTACACTTAATTTGACATGTGTTTTGCAGAATCATGTCCTTAACAACATATTTCAACAGCAGAAACCAGCTTAACGAAATCCATCAGTTATTTCCACTCCTAATCAAAAACGCTTCAACCCGATAAGATAAGCAGTTTTTGAACGAATGGCTATATCTTTTGAACCTCTGATGTGATTACACTAAATTTGACATATATTGTTCAAAATCATATCCTAAACAACATATTTCAACAGCAGAAACCAGCTTGATGAAATTCATTGGTTATTTCCACTCAGAATCAAAAACGCCTCAACTCGGTGACATAAGTTCTTTTGGAATGACTGGCGATTTCTTTTGAACCTATGAAGGGATTACACTGAATTTGACATATATTGTACAGAATCATGTCCTAAACAACATATTTAAACAGCAGAAACCAGCTTGATGAAATTCATTAGTTATTTCCACTCCTAATCAAAAATGCTTCAACTCGGTGAGATAAGCACTTTTTGAACGAATGGCTATATCTTTTGAACTTGTGAAGGGATTACACTGAATTTGACATATATTGTGCAGAATCATGTCCTAAACAACATATTTCAACAGTAGAAATCTACTTGATGAAATTCATTAGTTATTGCCACTCCTAATCAAAATTGCTTCAACTCGGTGAGATAAGCACTTTTTGCACGAATGGCTATATCTTTTGATCTTATCGCTGGATTACACTGAATTTGACATGTGTTTTGCAGAATCATGTCCTAAACAACATATTTCAACACAGAAACCAGCTTGATGAAATTCATTGGTTATTTCCACTCCGAATCAAAAACGCCTCAACTCGGTGAGATAAGTTCTTTTGGAACGACTGGCGATATCTTTTGAACCTATGAAGGGATTACACTGAATTTGACATATATTGTGCAGAAACATGTTCTAAACAACATATTTCAACAGCAGAAACCAGCTTGATGAAATTCAAAAGTTATTTCCACTCCTAATCAAAAACGCTTCAACTCGGTGAGATAAGTACTTTTTGAACAAATGGCTATATATTTTGAACTTGTGAAGGGATTACACTGAATTTGACATATATTGTGCAGAATCATGTCCTAAACAACATATTTCAACAGCTGAAACCAGCTTGTAGAAATTCATTAGTTATTTCCACTCCTAATCAAAAACGCTTCAACTCGGTGAGATAAGTACTTTTTGAACGAATGGCGATATCTTTTGAACCTATGAAGGGATTGCACTGAATTTGACATATATTGTGCGGAATCATGTCCTAAACAACATATTTCAACAGCAGAAACCAGCGTGATGAAATTCAAAAGTTATTTCCACTCCGAATCAAAAAAGCTTACACTCGGTGAGATAAGTACTTTTTGAACGAATGGCTATATCTTTTGAACTTGTGAAGGGATTACACTTAATTTGACATATATTGTGCAGAATTATGTCATAAACAACATATTTCAACAGCAGAAACCAGCTTGATAATATCCATTAGTTATTTCCACTCCTATTCAAAAACGCTTCAACTCGGTCTCATAAGCACGTTTTGAACGGATGGCTATATCCTTTCAACCTGTAATGGGCTCACAAGAATTTGACGTATATTGTGCAGAATCATGTCCTAAACAACATATTTCAACAGCAGAAACCAGCTTGATGAAATTCAATAGTTATTTCCGCTCCTAATCAAAAACTCTTCAACTTGGTGAGATAAGCAATTTTTGAACGAATGGCTATATCTTTTGAACCTGTGATGGGATTTCACTGAATTTGACATATAGTGTGCAGAATCATGTCCTAAAGAACATATTTCAACAGCAGAAACCAGCTTGATGAAATTCAATAGTTATTTCCACTCCTAATCAAAAACGCTTCAACTCGGTGAGATAAGTACTTTTTGAACGAATGGCGATATCTTTTGAACTTGTGAAGGTATTACACTGAATTTGAAATATATTGTCCAGAATCATGTCCTAAACAACAAATTTCAAGAGCAGAAACCAGCGTGATGAAATTCAAAAGTTATTTCCAATACTAATCAAAAACTCTTCAACTTGGTGAGATAAGCAATTTTTGAACGAATGGCTATATTTTTTGAACCTGTGATGGGATTTCACTGAAGTTGACATATATTGTGCAGAATCTTGTCCTAAACAACATATTTCAACAGCAGAAACCAGCTTGATGAAATTCAAAAGTTATTTCCACTCAGAATCAAAAACGCCTCAACTCGGTGACATAAGTTCTTTTGGAATGACTGGCGATTTCTTTTGAACCTATGAAGGGATTACACTGAATTTGATATATTGTGCAGAATCATGTCCTAAACAACATATTTCAACAGCAGAAACCAGCTTGATGAAATTCATTAGTTATTTCCACTCCTAATCACAAACGCCTCAACTCGGTGAGATAAGTCCTTTTTGAAAGAATGGCTATATCCTTTGAACCTTTAATGGGATCACACTGAATTTGACATATATTGTGTAGAATCATATCCCAAAAAACATATTTCAACAGCAGTAACCAGCTTGATGAAATTCATTAGTTATTTCCACTCCTAAACAAAAACGCTTCAACTCGGTGAGATAAGCATTATTTGCAAGAATGGCTATATCCTTTGATCTTGTTGCTGGATTACACTGAATTTGAATTTTTTTTCTGCAGAATCATGTCCTAAACAACATATTTCAAAAGCAGAAACCAGCTTGATGAAATTCAAAAGTTATTTCCACTCCTAATCAAAAACGCTTCAACTCGGTGAGATAAGTACTTTTTGAACGAATGGCTATATCTTTTGAACTTGTGAAGGGATTACACTTAATTTGACATATATTGTGCAGAATTATGTCCTAAACAACATATTTCAACAGCAGAAACCAGCTTGATAATATCCATTAGTTATTTCCACTCCTATTCAAAAACGCTTCAACTCGGTCTCATAAGCACGTTTTGAACGGATGGCTATATCCTTTCAACCTGTAATGGGCTCACAAGAATTTGACGTATATTGTGCAGAATCATGTCCTAAACAACATATTTCAACAGCAGAAACCAGCTTGATGAAATTCAATAGTTATTTCCGCTCCTAATCAAAAACTCTTCAACTTGGTGAGATAAGCAATTTTTGAACGAATGGCTATATCTTTTGAACCTGTGATGGGATTTCACTGAATTTGACATATAGTGTGCAGAATCATGTCCTAAAGAACATATTTCAACAGCAGAAACCAGCTTGATGAAATTCAAAAGTTATTTCCACTCCTAATCAAAAACGCTTCAACTCGGTGAGATAAGTACTTTTTGAACGAACGGCGATATCTTTTGAACTTGTGAAGGTATTACACTGAATTTGAAATATATTGTCCAGAATTATGTCCTAAACAACATATTTCAAGAGCAGAAACCAGCGTGATGAAATTCAAAAGTTATTTCCAATACTAATCAAAAACTCTTCAACTTGGTGAGATAAGCAATTTTTGAACGAATGGCTATATTTTTTGAACCTGTAATGGGATTTCACTGAAGTTGACATATATTGTGCAGAATCTTGTCCTAAACAACATATTTCAACAGCAGAAACCAGCTTGATGAAATTCATTAGTTATTTCCACTCCGAATCAAAAATGCTTCAACTCGGTGAGATAAGCACTTTTTGATCGAATGGCTATATCTTTTTAACTTGTCACTGGATTATACTGAATTTGACATATTTTGTGCAGAATCTTGTTCTAAACAGCATATTTCAACAGCGGGAACCAGCTTGATGAAATTCATTAGTTATTTCCACTCCTAATCAGAAACGTCTCAACTCGGTGAGATAAGCACTTTTTTCACGAATGGCTATATCTTTTTATCTTATCGCTGGATTACACTTAATTTGACATGTGTTTTGCAGAATCATGTCCTTAACAACATATTTCAACAGCAGAAACCAGCTTAACGAAATCCATCAGTTATTTCCACTCCTAATCAAAAACGCTTCAACCCGATAAGATTAGCAGTTTTTGAACGAATGGCTATATCTTTTGAACCTCTGATGTGATTACACTAAATTTTACATATATTGTTCAAAATCATATCCTAAACAACATATTTCAACAGCAGAAACCAGCTTGATGAAATTCATTGGTTATTTCCACTCAGAATCAAAAACGCCTCAACTCGGTGACATAAGTTCTTTTGGAATGACTGGCGATTTCTTTTGAACCTATGAAGGGATTACACTGAATTTGACATATATTGTGCAGAATCATGTCCTAAACAACATATTTCAACAGCAGAAACCAGCTTGATGAAATTCATTAGTTATTTCCACTCCTAATCACAAACGCCTCAACTCGGTGAGATAAGTCCTTTTTGAACGAATGGCTATATCCTTTGAACCTGTAATGGGATCACACTGACTTTGACATATATTGTGCAGAATCATATCCTAAACAACATATTTCAACAGCAGAAACCAGCTTGATGAAATTCATTAGTTATTTCCACTCCTAATCAAAAATGCTTCAACTCGGTGAGATAAGCACTTTTTGCACGAATGGCTATATCTTTTAATCTTATCGCTGGATTACACTGAATTTGACATGTGTTTTGCAGAATCATGTCCTAAACAACATATTTCAACAGCAGAAACCAGCTTGATGAAATTCATTGGTTATTTCCACTCCGAATTATAAACGCCTCAACTCGGTGAGATAAGTTCTTTTGGAACGACTGGCGATATCTTTTGAACCTATGAAGAGATTACACTGAATTTGACATATATTGTGCAGAAACATGTTCTAAACAACATATTTCAACAGCAGAAACCAGCTTGATGAAATTCAAAAGTTATTTCCACTCCTAATCAAAAACGCTTCAACTCAGTGAGATAAGTACTTTTTGAACAAATGGCTATATATTTTGAACTTGTGAAGGGATTACACTGAATTTGACATTTATTGTGCAGAATCATGTCCTAAACAACATATTTCAACAGCAGAAACCAGCTTGTAGAAATTCATTAGTTATTTCCACTCCTAATCAAAAACGCTTCAACTCGGTGAGATAAGTACTTTTTGAACGAATGGCGATATCTTTTGAACCTATGAAGGGATTACACTGAATTTGACATATATTGTGCAGAATCATGTCCTAAACAACATATTTCAACAGCAGAAACCAGCGTGATGAAATTCAAAAGTTATTTCCACTCCTAATCAAAAACGCTTACACTCGGTGAGATAAGTACTTTTTGAACGAATGGCTATATCTTTTGAACTTGTGAAGGGATTACACTTAATTTGACATATATTGTGCAGAATTATGTCATAAACAACATATTTCAACAGCAGAAACCAGCTTGATAATATCCATTAGTTATTTCCACTCCTATTCAAAAACGCTTCAACTCGGTCTCATAAGCACGTTTTGAACGGATGGCTATATCCTTTCAACCTGTAATGGGCTCACAAGAATTTGACGTATATTGTGCAGAATCATGTCCTAAACAACATATTTCAACAGCAGAAACCAGCTTGATGAAATTCAATAGTTATTTCCGCTCCTAATAAAAAACTCTTCAACTTGGTGAGATAAGCAATTTTTGAACGAATGACTATATCTTTTGAACCTGTGATGGGATTTCACTGAATTTGACATATAGTGTGCAGAATCATGTCCTAAAGAACATATTTCAACAGCAGAAACCTGCTTGATGAAATTCAAAAGTTATTTCCACTCTTAATCAAAAACGCTTCAACTCGGTGAGATAAGTACTTTTTGAACGAATGGCGATATCTTTTGAACTTGTGAAGGTATTACACTGAATTTGAAATATATTGTCCAGAATCATGTCCTAAACAACAAATTTCAAGAGCAGAAACCAGCGTGATGAAATTCAAAAGTTATTTCCAATACTAATCAAAAACTATTCAACTTGGTGAGATAAGCAATTTTTGAACGAATGGCTATATTTTTTGAACCTGTGATGGGATTTCACTGAAGTTGACATATATTGTGCAGAATCTTGTCCTAAACAACATATTTCAACAGCAGAAACAAGCTTGATGAAATTCATTGGTTATTTCCACTCAGAATCAAAAACGCCTAAACTCGGTGACATAAGTTCTTTTGGAAAGACTGGCGATTTCTTTTGAACCTATGAAGGGATTACACTGAATTGGACATATATTGTGCAGAATCATGTTCTAAACAACATATTTCAACAGCAGAAACCAGCTTGATGAAATTCAAAAGTTATTTCCACTCCTAATCAAAAACGCTTCAACTCGGTGAGATAAGCACTTTTTGAACGAATGGCTATATCTTTCGAACCTGTGAAGTGATTAAACTAAATTTGACATATATTGTTCAAAATCATATCCTAAACAACATATTTCAACAGCAGAAACCAGCTTGATGAAATTCATTGGTTATTTCCACTCAGAATCAAAAACGCCTCAACTCGGTGACATAAGTTCTTTTGGAATGACTGGCGATTTCTTTTGAACCTATGAAGGGATTACACTGAATTTGACATATATTGTGCAGAATCATGTCCTAAACAACATATTTCAACAGCAGAAACCAGCTTGATGAAATTCATTAGTTATTTCCACTCCTAATCACAAACGCCTCAACTCGGTGAGATAAGTCCTTTTTGAAAGAATGGCTATATCCTTTGAACCTTTAATGGGATCACACTGAATTTGACATATATTGTGTAGAATCATATCCCAAAAAACATATTTCAACAGCAGTAACCAGCTTGATGAAATTCATTAGTTATTTCCACTCCTAAACAAAAACGCTTCAACTCGGTGAGATAAGCATTATTTGCAAGAATGGCTATATCCTTTGATCTTGTTGCCGGATTACACTGAATTTGAAATATTTTCTGCAGAATCATGTCCTAAACAACATATTTCAAAAGCAGAAACCAGCTTGATGAAATTCAAAAGTTATTTCCACTCCTAATCAAAAACGCTTCAACTCGGTGAGATAAGTAATTTTTGAACGAATGGCTATATCTTTTGAACTTGTGAAGGGATTACACTTAATTTGACATATATTGTGCAGAATTATGTCATAAACAACATATTTCAACAGCAGAAACCAGCTTGATAATATCCATTAGTTATTTCCACTCCTAATCAAAAACGCTTCAACTCGGTCTCATAAGCACGTTTTGAACGGATGGCTATATCCTTTCAACCTGTAATGGGCTCACAAGATTTTGACGTATATTGTGCAGAATCATGTCCTAAACAACATATTTCAACAGCAGAAACCAGCTTGATGAAATTCAATAGTTATTTCCGCTCCTAATCAAAAACTCTTCAACTTGGTGAGATAAGCAATTTTTGAACGAATGGCTATATCTTTTGAACCTGTGATGGGATTTCACTGAATTTGACATATAGTGTGCAGAATCATGTCCTAAAGAACATATTTCAACAGCAGAAACCAGCTTGATGAAATTCAAAAGTTATTTCCACTCCTAATCAAAAACGCTTCAACTCGGTGAGATAAGTACTTTTTGAACGAACGGCGATATCTTTTTAACTTGTGAAGGTATTACACTGAATTTGAAATATATTGTCCAGAATCATGTCCTAAACAACAAATTTCAAGAGCAGAAACCAGCGTGATGAAATTCAAAAGTTATTTCCAATACTAATCAAAAACTCTTCAACTTGGTGAGATAAGCAATTTTTGAACGAATGGCGATATTTTTTGAACCTGTGATGGGATTTCACTGAAGTTGACATATATTGTGCAGAATCTTGTCCTAAACAACATATTTCAACAGCAGAAACCAGCTTGATGAAATTCATTAGTTATTTCCACTCCGAATCAAAAATGCTTCAACTCGGTGAGATAAGCACTTTTTGATCGAATGGCTATATCTTTTGAACTTGTCACTGGATTATACTGAATTTGACATATTTTGTGCAGAATCTTGTTCTAAACAGCATATTTCAACAGCGGGAACCAGCTTGATGAAATTCATTAGTTATTTCCACTCCTAATCAGAAACGTCTCAACTCGGTGAGATAAGCACTTTTTTCACGAATGGCTATATCTTTTGATCTTATCGCTGGATTACACTTAATTTGACATGTGTTTTGCAGAATCATGTCCTTAACAACATATTTCAACAGCAGAAACCAGCTTAACGAAATCCATCAGTTATTTCCACTCCTAATCAAAAACGCTTCAACCCGATAAGATAAGCAGTTTTTGAACGAATGGCTATATCTTTTGAACCTCTGATGTGATTACACTAAATTTGACATATATTGTTCAAAATCATATCCTAAACAACATATTTCAACAGCAAAAACCAGCTTGATGAAATTCATTGGTTATTTCCACTCCTAATCACAAACGCCTCAACTCGGTGAGATAAGTCCTTTTTGAACGAATGGCTATATCCTTTGAACCTGTAATGGGATCACACTGACTTTGACATATATTGTGCAGAATCATATCCTAAACAACATATTTCAACAGCAGAAACCAGCTTGATGAAATTCATTAGTTATTTCCACTCCTAATCAAAAATGCTTCAACTCGGTGAGATAAGCACTTTTTGAACGAATGGCTATATCTTTTGAACTTGTGAAGGGATTACACTGAATTTGACATATATTGTGCAGAATCATGTCCTAAACAACATATTTCAACAGTAGAAATCTACTTGATGAAATTCATTACTTATTGCCACTCCTAATCAAAATTGCTTCAACTCGGTGAGATAAGCACTTTTTGCACGAATGGCTATATCTTTTGATCTTATCGCTGGATTACACTGAATTTGACATGTGTTTTGCATAATCATGTCCTAAACAACATATTTCAACAGCAGAAACCAGCTTGATGAAATTCATTGGTTATTTCCACTCCGAATCAAAAACGCCTCAACTCGGTGAGATAAGTTCTTTTGGAACGACTGGCGATATCTTTTGAACCTATGAAGGGATTACACTGAATTTGACATATATTGTGCAGAAACATGTTCTAAACAACATATTTCAACAGCAGAAACCAGCTTGATGGAATTCAAAAGTTTTTTCCACTCCTAATCAAAAACGCTTCAACTCGGTGAGATAAGTACTTTTTGAACAAATGGCTATATATTTTGAACTTGTGAAGGGATTACACTGAATTTGACATATATTGTGCAGAATCATGTCCTAAACAACATATTTCAACAGCAGAAACCAGCTTGTAGAAATTCATTAGTGATTTCCACTCCTAATCAAAAACGCTTCAACTCGGTGAGATAAGTACTTTTTGAACGAATGGCGATATCTTTTGAACCTATGAAGGGATTACACTGAATTTGACATATATTGTGCAGAATCATGTCCTATACAACATATTTCAACAGCAGAAACCAGCGTGATGAAATTCAAAAGTTATTTCCACTCCTAATCAAAAACGCTTACACTCGGTGAGATAAGTACTTTTTGAACGAATGGCTATATCTTTTGAACTTGTGAAGGGATTACACTTAATTTGACATATATTGTGCAGAATTATGTCATAAACAACATATTTCAACAGCAGAAACCAGCTTGATAATATCCATTAGTTATTTCCACTCCTAATCAAAAACGCTTCAACTTTGTCTCATAAGCACGTTTTGAACGGATGGCTATATCCTTTCAACCTGTAAAGGGCTCACAAGAATTTGACGTATATTGTGCAGAATCATGTCCTAAACAACATATTTCAACAGCAGAAACCAGCTTGATGAAATTCAATAGTTATTTCCACTCCTAATCAAAAATGCTTAAACTCGGTGAGATAAGCACTTTTTGATCGAATGGCAAAGTCTTTTGAACTTGTTGCTGGATTATACTGAATTTGACATATTTTGTGCAGAATCATGTCCTAAACAACATATTTCAACAGCAGGAACCAGCTTGATAAAATTCATTAGCTATTTGCACTCCTAATGAAAAACTCTTCAACTCAGTCTCATAAGCACGTTTTGAACGAATGGCTATATCGTTTCAACCTGTAATGGGCTCACACGAATTTGACGTATATTGTGCAGAATCATGTCCTAAACAACATATTTCAACAGCAGAAACCAGCTTGATGAAATTCAATAGTTATTTCCACTCCTAATCAAAAATGCTTAAACTCGGTGAGATAAGCACTTTTTGATCGAATGGCAAAGTCTTTTGAACTTGTCGCTGGATTATACTGAATTTGACATATTTTGTGCAGAATCATGTCCTAAACAACATATTTCAAAAGCAGGAACCAGCTTGATGAAATTCATTAGCTATTTGCACTCCTAATGAAAAACTCTTCAACTCAGTCTCATAAGCACGTTTTGAACGAATGGCTATATCCTTTCAACCTGTAATGGGCTAACACGAATTTGACATATATTGTGCAGAATCATGTCCTAAACAACATATTTCAACAGCAGAAACCAGCTTGATGAAATTCATTAGTTATTTCCACTCCTAATCAGAAACGTCTCAACTCGGTGAGTTAAGCACTTTTTGAACGAATGGCTATATCTTTTGGACTTTAGATGGATATGACATATATTGTGCAGAATCTTGACCTAACAACATATTTCAACAGCAGAAACCAGCTTGATGAAATTCATTAGTTATTTCCACTCCTAATCAGAAACGTCTCAACTCGGTGAGATAAGCACTTTTTTCACGAATGGCTATATCTTTTGATCTTATCGCTGGATTACACTTAATTTGACATGTGTTTTGCAGAATCATGTCCTTAACAACATATTTCAACAGCAGAAACCAGCTTGATGAAATTCATTAGTTATTTCCAATACTAATCAAAAACTCTTCAACTTGGTGAGATAAGCAATTTTTGAACAAATGGCTATGTCTTTTGAACCTGTGATGGATTTCACTGAATTTGACATATATTGTGCAGAATATTGTCCTAAACAACATATTTCAACAGCAGAAACCAGCTTGATGAAATTCATTAGTTATTTCCACTCCGAATCAAAAACGCTTCAACTCGGTGAGATAAGCACTTTTTTCACGAATGGCTATATCTTTTGATCTTATCGCTGGATTACACTGAATTTGACATGTGTTTTGCAGAATCATGTCCTAAACAACATATTTCAACAGCAGAAACCAGCTTGACGAAATCCATCAGTTATTTCCACTCCTAATCAAAAACCCTTCAACCCAATAAGATAAGCAGTTTTTGAACGAATGGCTATATCTTTTGAACCTGTGATGTGATTACACTAAATTTGACATATATTGTGCAGAATCATATCCTAAAAAACATATTTCAACAGCAGAAACCAGCTTGATTAAAATCATTAGCTATTTGCACTCCGAATGAAAAACTCTTCAACTCAGTCTCATAAGCACATTTTGAACGAATGGCTATATCCTTTCAACCTGTAATGGGCTCACACGAATTTGACATATATTGTGCAGAATCATGTCCTAAACAACATATTTCAACAGCAGAAACCAGCTTGATGAAATTCATTAGTTATTTCCACTCCTAATCAGAAACGTCTCAACTCGGTGAGTTAAGCACTTTTTGAACGAATGGCTATATCTTTTGGACTTTAGATGGATATGACATATATTGTGCAGAATCTTGACCTAACAACATATTTCAACAGCAGAAACCAGCTTGACGTAATTCATTGGTTATTTCCAATACTAATCAAAAACTCTTCAACTTGGTGACATAAGTACTTTTTGGACGAATGGCTATATCCTTTGAACCTGTAATGGGATTTCACTAAATTTGACATATATTGTGCAGAATCATGTCCTAAACAACAAATTTCAACAGCAGAAACTAGCTTGATGAAATTCATTAGTTATTTCCAATACTAATCAAAAACTCTTCAACTTGGTGAGATAAGCAATTTTTGAACAAATGGCTATAGTTTTTGAACCTGTGATGGATTTCACTGAATTTGACATATATTGTGCAGAATATTGTCCTAAACAACATATTTCAACAGCAGAAACCAGCTTGATGAAATCCATTAGCTATTTCCACTCCGAATCAAAAACGCTTCAACTCGGTGAGATAAGCACTTTTTTCACGAATGGCTATATCTTTTGATCTTATCGCTGGATTACACTGAATTTGACATGTGTTTTGCAGAATCATGTCCTAAACAACATATTTCAACAGCAGAAACCAGCTTGACGAAATCCATCAGTTATTTCCACTCCTAATCAAAAACCCTTCAACCCGATAAGATAAGCAGTTTTTGAACGAATGGCTATATCTTTTGAACCTGTGATGTGATTACACTAAATTTGACATATATTGTGCAGAATCATATCCTAAAAAACATATTTCAACAGCAGAAACCAGCTTGATTAAATTCATTGGTTATTTCCACTCCAAATCAAAAACGCCTCAACTCGGTGAAATAAGTTCTTTTGGAACGACTGGCGATATCTTTTGAACCTATGAAGGGATTACACTGAATTTGACATATATTGTGCAGAAACATGTTCTAAACAACATATTTCAACAGCAGAAACCAGCTTGATGAAATTCAAAAGTTATTTCCACTCCTAATCAAAAACGCTTCAACTCGGTGAGATAAGTACTTTTTGAACAAATGGCTATATCTTTTGAACTTGTGAAGGGATTACACTGAATTTGACATATAGTGTGCAGAATCATGTCCTAAACAACATATTTCAACAGCAAAAACCAGCTTGTAGAAATTCATTAGTTATTTCCACTCCTAATCAAAAACTCTTCAACTCGGTGAGATAAGTTCTTTTGGAACGACTGGCGATATCTTTTGAACCTATGAAGGGATTACACTGAATTTGACATATATTGTGCAAAAACATGTTCTAAACAACATATTTCAACAGCAGAAACCAGCTTGATGAAATTCAAAAGTTATTTCCACTCCTAATCAAAAACGCTTCAACTCGGTGAGATAAGCACTTTTTGAACGAATGGCGATATCTTTTGAACTTGTGAAGGGATTACACTGAATTTGACATATATTGTGGAGAATCATGTCCTATACAACATATTTCAACAGCAGAAACCAGCGTGATGAAATTCAAAAGTTATTTCCACTCCTAATCAAAAACGCTTACACTCGGTGAGATAAGTACTTTTTGAACGAATGGCTATATCTTTTGAACTTGTGAAGGGATTACACTTAATTTGACATATATTGTGCAGAATTATGTCATAAACAACATATTTCAACAGCAGAAACCAGCTTGATAATATCCATTAGTTATTTCCACTCCTAATCAAAAACGCTTCAACTTTGTCTCATAAGCACGTTTTGAACGGATGGCTATATCCTTTCAACCTGTAAAGGGCTCACAAGAATTTGACGTATATTGTGCAGAATCATGTCCTAAACAACATATTTTAACAGCAGAAACCAGCTTGACGTAATTCATTGGTTATTTCCAATACTAATCAAAAACTCTTCAACTTGGTGACATAAGTACTTTTTGGACGAATGGCTATATCCTTTGAACCTGTAATGGGATTTCACTAAATTTGACATATATTGTGCAGAATCATGTCCTAAACAACAAATTTCAACAGCAGAAACTAGCTTGATGAAATTCATTAGTTATTTCCAATACTAATCAAAAACTCTTCAACTTGGTGAGATAAGCAATTTTTGAACAAATGGCTATAGTTTTTGAACCTGTGATGGATTTCACTGAATTTGACATATATTGTGCAGAATATTGTCCTAAACAACATATTTCAACAGCAGAAACCAGCTTGATGAAATCCATTAGCTATTTCCACTCCGAATCAAAAACGCTTCAACTCGGTGAGATAAGCACTTTTTTCACGAATGGCTATATCTTTTGATCTTATCGCTGGATTACACTGAATTTGACATGTGTTTTGCAGAATCATGTCCTAAACAACATATTTCAACAGCAGAAACCAGCTTGACGAAATCCATCAGTTATTTCCACTCCTAATCAAAAACCCTTCAACCCGATAAGATAAGCAGTTTTTGAACGAATGGCTATATCTTTTGAACCTGTGATGTGATTACACTAAATTTGACATATATTGTGCAGAATCATATCCTAAAAAACATATTTCAACAGCAGAAACCAGCTTGATTAAATTCATTGGTTATTTCCACTCCAAATCAAAAACGCCTCAACTCGGTGAAATAAGTTCTTTTGGAACGACTGGCGATATCTTTTGAACCTATGAAGGGATTACACTGAATTTGACATATATTGTGCAGAAACATGTTCTAAACAACATATTTCAACAGCAGAAACCAGCTTGATGAAATTCAAAAGTTATTTCCACTCCTAATCAAAAACGCTTCAACTCGGTGAGATAAGTACTTTTTGAACAAATGGCTATATCTTTTGAACTTGTGAAGGGATTACACTGAATTTGACATATAGTGTGCAGAATCATGTCCTAAACAACATATTTCAACAGCAAAAACCAGCTTGTAGAAATTCATTAGTTATTTCCACTCCTAATCAAAAACTCTTCAACTCGGTGAGATAAGTTCTTTTGGAACGACTGGCGATATCTTTTGAACCTATGAAGGGATTACACTGAATTTGACATATATTGTGCAAAAACATGTTCTAAACAACATATTTCAACAGCAGAAACCAGCTTGATGAAATTCAAAAGTTATTTCCACTCCGAATCAAAAACGCTTCAACTCGGTGAGATAAGCACTTTTTGAACGAATGGCGATATCTTTTGAACTTGTGAAGGGATTACACTGAATTTGACATATATTGTGCAGAATCATGTCCTATACAACATATTTCAACAGCAGAAACCAGCGTGATGAAATTCAAAAGTTATTTCCACTCCTAATCAAAAACGCTTACACTCGGTGAGATAAGTACTTTTTGAACGAATGGCTATATCTTTTGAACTTGTGAAGGGATTACACTTAATTTGACATATATTGTGCAGAATTATGTCATAAACAACATATTTCAACAGCAGAAACCAGCTTGATAATATCCATTAGTTATTTCCACTCCTAATCAAAAACGCTTCAACTTTGTCTCATAAGCACGTTTTGAACGGATGGCTATATCCTTTCAACCTGTAAAGGGCTCACAAGAATTTGACGTATATTGTGCAGAATCATGTCCTAAACAACATATTTCAACAGCAGAAACCAGCTTGATGAAATTCAATAGTTATTTCCACTCCTAATCAAAAATGCTTAAACTCGGTGAGATAAGCACTTTTTGATCGAATGGCAAAGTCTTTTGAACTTGTTGCTGGATTATACTGAATTTGACATATTTTGTGCAGAATCATGTCCTAAACAACATATTTCAACAGCAGGAACCAGCTTGATGAAATTCATTAGCTATTTGCACTCCTAATGAAAAACTCTTCAACTCAGTCTCATAAGCACGTTTTGAACGAATGGCTATATCCTTTCAACCTGTAATGGGCTAACACGAATTTGACATATATTGTGCAGAATCATGTCCTAAACAACATATTTCAACAGCAGAAACCAGCTTGATGAAATTCATTAGTTATTTCCACTCCTAATCAGAAACGTCTCAACTCGGTGAGTTAAGCACTTTTTGAACGAATGGCTATATCTTTTGGACTTTAGATGGATATGACATATATTGTGCAGAATCTTGACCTAACAACATATTTCAACAGCAGAAACCAGCTTGATGAAATTCATTAGTTATTTCCACTCCTAATCAGAAACGTCTCAACTCGGTGAGATAAGCACTTTTTTCACGAATGGCTATATCTTTTGATCTTATCGCTGGATTACACTTAATTTGACATGTTTTTTGCAGAATCATGTCCTTAACAACATATTTCAACAGCAGAAACCAGCTTGATGAAATTCATTAGTTATTTCCAATACTAATCAAAAACTCTTCAACTTGGTGAGATAAGCAATTTTTGAACAAATGGCTATGTCTTTTGAACCTGTGATGGATTTCACTGAATTTGACATATATTGTGCAGAATATTGTCCTAAACAACATATTTCAACATCAGAAACCAGCTTGATGAAATTCATTAGTTATTTCCACTCCGAATCAAAAACGCTTCAACTCGGTGAGATAAGCACTTTTTTCACGAATGGCTATATCTTTTGATCTTATCGCTGGATTATACTGAATTTGACATGTGTTTTGCAGAATCATGTCCTAAACAACATATTTCAACAGCAGAAACCAGCTTGACGAAATCCATCAGTTATTTCCACTCCTAATCAAAAACCCTTCAACCCAATGAGATAAGCAGTTTTTGAACGAATGGCTATATCTTTTGAACCTGTGATGTGATTACACTAAATTTGACATATATTGTGCAGAATCATATCCTAAAAAACATATTTCAACAGCAGAAACCAGCTTGATTAAATTCATTAGCTATTTGCACTCCGAATGAAAAACTCTTCAACTCAGTCTCATAAGCACGTTTTGAACGAATGGCTATATCCTTTCAACCTGTAATGGGCTCACACGAATTTGACATATATTGTGCAGAATCATGTCCTAAACAACATATTTCAACAGCAGAAACCAGCTTGATGAAATTCATTAGTTATTTCCACTCCTAATCAGAAACGTCTCAACTCGGTGAGTTAAGCACTTTTTGAACGAATGGCTATATCTTTTGGACTTTAGATGGATATGACATATATTGTGCAGAATCTTGACCTAACAACATATTTCAACAGCAGAAACCAGCTTGACGTAATTCATTGGTTATTTCCAATACTAATCAAAAACTCTTCAACTTGGTGACATAAGTACTTTTTGGACGAATGGCTATATCCTTTGAACCTGTAATGGGATTTCACTAAATTTGACATATATTGTGCAGAATCATGTCCTAAACAACAAATTTCAACAGCAGAAACTAGCTTGATGAAATTCATTAGTTATTTCCAATACTAATCAAAAACTCTTCAACTTGGTGAGATAAGCAATTTTTGAACAAATGGCTATAGTTTTTGAACCTGTGATGGATTTCACTGAATTTGACATATATTGTGCAGAATATTGTCCTAAACAACATATTTCAACAGCAGAAACCAGCTTGATGAAATTCATTAGTTATTTCCACTCCGAATCAAAAACGCTTCAACTCGGTGAGATAAGCACTTTTTTCACGAATGGCTATATCTTTTGATCTTATCGCTGGATTACACTGAATTTGACATGTGTTTTGCAGAATCATGTCCTAAACAACATATTTCAACAGCAGAAACCAGCTTGACGAAATCCATCAGTTATTTCCACTCCTAATCAAAAACCCTTCAACCCGATAAGATAAGCAGTTTTTGAACGAATGGCTATATCTTTTGAACCTGTGATGTGATTACACTAAATTTGACATATATTGTGCAGAATCATATCCTAAAAAACATATTTCAACAGCAGAAACCAGCTTGATTAAATTCATTGGTTATTTCCACTCCGAATCAAAAACGCCTCAACTCGGTGAAATAAGTTCTTTTGGAACGACTGGCGATATCTTTTGAACCTATGAAGGGATTACACTGAATTTGACATATATTGTGCAGAAACATGTTCTAAACAACATATTTCAACAGCAGAAACCAGCTTGATGAAATTCAAAAGTTATTTCCACTCCTAATCAAAAACGCTTCAACTCGGTGAGATAAGTACTTTTTGAACAAATGGCTATATCTTTTGAACTTGTGAAGGGATTACACTGAATTTGACATATAGTGTGCAGAATCATGTCCTAAACAACATATTTCAACAGCAGAAACCAGCTTGTAGAAATTCATAAGTTATTTCCACTCCTAATCAAAAACGCTTCAACTCGGTGAGATAAGTTCTTTTGGAACGACTGGCGATATCTTTTGAACCTATGAAGGGATTACACTGAATTTGACATATATTGTGCAAAAACATGTTCTAAACAACATATGTCAACAGCAGAAACCAGCTTGATGAAATTCAAAAGTTATTTCCACTCCTAATCAAAAACGCTTCAACTCGGTGAGATAAGCACTTTTTGAACGAATGGCGATATCTTTTGAACTTGTGAAGGGATTACACTGAATTTGAAATATATTGTCCAGAGTCATGTCCTAAACAACAAATTTCAAGAGCAGAAACCAGCGTGATGAAATTCAAAAGTTATTTCCACTCCTAATCAAAAACTCTTCAACTCGGTGAGATAAGCAATTTTTGAACGAATGGCTATATTTTTTGAACCTGTGATGGGATTACACTGAATTTGACATATATTGTGCAGAATCATGTCCTAAACAACAAATTTCAAGAGCAGAAACCAGCTTGATGAAATTCATTAGTTATTTCCACTCCGAATGAAAAATGCTTCAACTCGGTGAGATAAGCACTTTTTGATCGAATGGCTATATCTTTTGAACTTGTCACTGGATTATACTGAATTTGACATATTTTGTGCAGAATCTTGTCCTAAACAACATATTTCAACAGCAGAAACCAGCTTGATGAAATTCATTGGTTATTTCCACTCCGAATCAAAAACGCCTCAACTCTGTGAGATAAGTTCTTTTGGAACGACTGGCGATTTCTTTTTAACCTATGAAGGGATTACACTGAATTGGACATAAATTGTGCAGAATCATGTTCTAAACAACATATTTCAGCAGCAGAAACCAGCTTGATGAAATTCATTAGTTATTTCCACTCCTAATCAAAAATGCTTCAACTCGGTGAGATAAGCACTTTTTGAACGAATGGCTATATCTTTTGAACTTGTGAAGGGATTACACTGAATTTGACATATATTGTGCATAATCCTGTCCTAAACAACATATTTCAACAGTAGAAATCTACTTGATGAAATTCATTAGTTATTGCCACTCCTAATCAAAATTGCTTCAACTCGGTGAGATAAGCACTTTTTGCACGAATGGCTATATCTTTTGATCTTGTCGCTGGATTACACTGAATTTGACATGTGTTCTGCAGAATCATGTCCTAAACAACATATTTCAACAGCAGAAACCAGCTTGATTAAATCCATTAGTTATTTTCCCCCTCTCAATCAAAAACGCTTCAACCCGATAAGATAAGCAGTTTTTGAACGAATGGCTATGTCTTTTGAACCTGTAATGTGATTACACTAAATTTGACATATATTGTGCAGAATCATATCCTAAAAAATATATTTCAACAGCAGAAACCAGCTTGATGAAATTCATTGATTATTTCCACTCCGAATCCAAAAACGCATTTATTCGGTGAGATAAGTACTTTTTGAATGACTGGCGATATCTTTTGAACCTATGTAGGGATTACACTGAATTTGACATATATTGTGCAGAATCATGTCCTAAACAACATATTTCAACAGCAGAAACCAGCGTGATGAAATTCAAAAGTTATTTCCACTCCTAATCAAAAACGCTTCAACTCGGTGAGATAAGTACTTTTTGAACGAATGGCTATATCTTTTGAACTTGTGAAGGGATTACACTTAATTTGACATATATTGTGCAGAATTATGTCATAAACAACATATTTCAACAGCAGAAACCAGCTTGATAATATCCATTAGTTATTTCCACTCCTAATCAAAAACGCTTCAACTCGGTCTCATAAGCACGTTTTGAACGGATGGCTATATCCTTTCAACCTGTAATGGGCTCACAAGAATTTGACGTATATTGTGCAGAATCATGTCCTAAACAACATATTTCAACAGCAGAAACCAGCTTGATGAAATTCAATAGTTATTTCCACTCCTAATCAAAAACTCTTCAACTTGGTGAGATAAGCAATTTTTGAACGAATGGCTATATCTTTTGAACCTGTGATGGGATTTCACTGAATTTGACATATAGTGTGCAGAATCATGCCCTAAAGAACATATTTCAACAGCAGAAACCAGCTTGATGAAATTCAAAAGTTATTTCCACTCCTAATCAAAAACGCTTCAACTCGGTGAGATAAGTACTTTTTGAACGAATGGCGATATCTTTTGAACATGTGAAGGGATTACACTGAATTTGAAATATATTGTCCAGAATCATGTCCTGAACAACAAATTTCAAGAGCAGAAACCAGCGTGATGAAATTCAAAAGTTATTTCCAATACTAATCAAAAACTCTTCAACTTGGTGAGATAAGCACTTTTTTCACGAATGGCTATATTTTTTGAACCTGTGATGGGATTTCACTGAAGTTGACATATATTGTGCAGAATCTTGTCCTAAACAACATATTTCAACAGCAGAAACCAGCTTGATGAAATTCATTAGTTATTTCCACTCCGAATCAAAAATGCTTCAACTCGGTGAGATAAGCACTTTTTGATCGAATGGCTATATCTTTTGAACTTGTCACTGGATTATACTGAATTTGACATATTTTGTGCAGAATCTTGTTCTAAACAGCATATTTCAACAGCGGGAACCAGCTTGATGAAATTCATTAGTTATTTCCACTCCTAATCAGAAACGTCTCAACTCGGTGAGATAAGCACTTTTTTCACGAATGGCTATATCTTTTGATCTTATCGCTGGATTACACTTAATTTGAACTGTGTTTTGCAGAATCAAGTCCTTAACAACATATTTCAACAGCAGAAACCAGCTTAACGAAATCCATCAGTTATTTCCACTCCTAATCAAAAACGCTTCAACCCGATAAGATAAGCAGTTTTTGAACGAATGGCTATATCTTTTGAACCTGTGATGTGATTACACTAAATTTGACATATATTGTTCAAAATCATATCCTAAACAACATATTTCAACAGCAAAAACCAGCTTGATGAAATTCATTGGTTTTTTCCACTCCGAATCAAAAACGCCTCAACTCGGTGACATAAGTTCTTTTGGAATGACTGGCGATTTCTTTTGAACCTATGAAGGGATTACACTGAATTGGACATATATTGTGCAGAATCATGTTCTAAACAACATATTTCAACAGCAGAAACCAGCTTGATGAAATTCAAAAGTTATTTCCACTCCTAATCAAAAACGCTTCAACTCGGTGAGATAAGCACTTTTTGAACGAATGGCTATATCTTTTGAACCTGTGATGTGATTACACTAAATTTGACATATATTGTTCATAATCATATCCTAAACAACATATTTCAACAGCATAAACCAGTTTTATGAAATTCATTGGTTATTTCCACTCAGAATCAAAAGCGCCTCAACTCGGTGACATAAGTTCTTTTGGAATGACTGGCGATTTCTTTTGAACTTATGAAGGGATTACACTGAATTTGACATATATTGTGCAGAATCATGTCCTAAACAACATATTTCAACAGCAGAAACCAGCTTGATGAAATTCATTAGTTATTTCCACTCCTAATCACAAACGCCTCAACTCGGTAATATAAGTCCTTTTTGAACGAATGGCTATATCCTTTGAACCTGTAATGGGATCAACTGACTTTGACATATATTGTGCAGAATCATATCCTAAACAACATATTTCAACAGCAGAAACCAGCTAGATGAAATTCAAAAGTTATTTCCACTCCTAATCAAAAACGCTTCAACCCGGTGAGATAAGTACTTTTTGAACGAATGGCTATATCTTTTGAACCTGTGAAGGGATTACACTGAATTTGACATATATTGTCCAGAATCATGTCCTAAACAACAAATTTCAACAGCAGAAACCAGCTTGATGAAATTCATTAGTTACTTCCAATACTAATCAAAAACTCTTCAACTTGGTGAGATAAGCAATTTTTGAACGAATGGCTATATTTTTTGAACCTGTGATGGATTTAACTGAATTTGACATGTATTGTGCAGAATCTTGTCCTAAAAAACATATTTCAACAGCAGAAACCAGCTTGATGAAATTCATTAGTTATTTCCACTCCGAATCAAAAACGCTTCAACTCGGTGAGATAAGCACTTTTTTCACGAATGGCTATATCTTTTGATCTTATCGCTGGATTACACTGAATTTGACATGTGTTTTGCAGAATCATGTCCTAAATAACATATTTCAACAGCAGAAACCAGCTTTACGAAATCCATCAGTTATTTCCACTCTCAATCAAAAAACGCTTCAACCCGATAAGATAAGCAGTTTTTGAACGAATGGCTATGTCTTTTGAACTTGTGAAGGGATTACACTGAATTTGACATATATTGTGCAGAATCATATCCTAAACAACATATTTCAGCAGCAGAAACCAGCTTGATGGAATTCATTAGTTATTTCCACTCCTAATCAAAAACGCTTCAACTCGGTGAGATAAGTCCTTTTTGAACGAATGGCTATATCCTTTGAACCTGTAATGGGATCACACTGACTTTGACATATATTGTGCAGAATCATATCCTAAACAACATATTTCAGCAGCAGAAACCAGCTTGATGAAATTCATTAGTTATTTCCACTCCTAATCAAAAATGCTTCAACTCGGTGAGATAAGCACTTTTTGAACGAATGGCTATATCTTTTGAACTTGTGAAGGGATTACACTGAATTTGACATATATTGTGCAGAATCCTGTCCTAAACAACATATTTCAACAGTAGAAATCTACTTGATGAAATTCATTAGTTATTGCCACTCCTAATCACAATTGCTTCAACTCGGTGAGATAAGCACTTTTTGCACGAATGGCTATATCTTTTGATCTTGTCGCTGGATTACACTGAATTTGACATGTGTTCTGCAGAATCATGTCCTAAACAACATATTTCAACAGCAGAAACCAGCTTGATTAAATCCATTAGTTATTTCCACTCTCAATCAAAAACGCTTCAACCCGATAAGATAAGCAGTTTTTGAACGAATGGCTATGTCTTTTGAACTTGTGAAGGGATTACACTGAATTTGACATATATTGTGCAGAATCATATCCTAAACAACATATTTCAGCAGCAGAAACCAGCTTGATGGAATTAATAAGTTATTTCCACTCCTAATCAAAAACGCTTCAACTCGGTGAGATAAGTCCTTTTTGAACGAATGGCTATATCCTTTGAACCTGTAATGGGATCACACTGACTTTGACATATATTGTGCAGAATCATATCCTAAACAACATATTTCAGCAGCAGAAACCAGCTTGATGAAATTCATAAGTTATTTCCACTCCTAATCAAAAATGTTTCAACTCGGTGAGATAAGCACTTTTTGAACGAATGGCTATGTCTTTTGAACCTGTAATGTGATTACACTAAATTTGACATATATTGTGCAGAATCATATCCTAAAAAACATATTTCAACAGCAGAAACCAGCTTGATGAAATTCATTGATTATTTCCACTCCGAATCCAAAAACGCATCAATTCGGTGAGATAAGTACTTTTTGAACGACTGGCGATATCTTTTGAACCTATGAAGGGATTACACTGAATTTGACATATATTGTGCAGAATCATGTCCTAAACAACATATTTCAACAGCAGAAACCAGCGTGATGAAATTCAAAAGTTATTTCCACTCGTAATCAAAAACGCTTCAACTCGGTGAGATAAGTACTTTTTGAACGAATGGCTATGTCTTTTGAACTTGTGAAGGGATTACACTTAATTTGACATATATTGTGCAGAATTATGTCATAAACAACATATTTCAACAGCAGAAACCAGCTTGATAATATCCATTAGTTATTTCCACTCCTAATCAAAAACGCTTCAACTCGGTCTCATAAGCACGTTTTGAACGGATGGCTATATCCTTTCAACCTGTAATGGGCTCACAAGAATTTGACGTATATTGTGCAGAATCATGTCCTAAACAACATATTTCAACAGCAGAAACCAGCTTGATGAAATTCAATAGTTATTTCCGCTCCTAATCAAAAACTCTTCAACTTGGTGAGATAAGCAATTTTTGAACGAATGGCTATATCTTTTGAAACTGTGATGGGATTTCACTAAATTTGACATATATTGTTCAGAATCATGTCCTAAACAACAAATTTCAAGAGCAGAAACCAGCGTGATGAAATTCAAAAGTTATTTCCAATACTAATCAAAAACTCTTCAACTTGGTGAGATAAGCAATTTTTGAACGAATGGCTATATTTTTTGAACCTGTGATGGGATTTCACTGAAGTTGACATATATTGTGCAGAATCTTGTCCTAAACAACATATTTCAACAGCAGAAACCAGCTTGATGAAATTCATTAGTTATTTCCACTCCGAATCAAAAATGCTTCAACTCGGTGAGATAAGCACTTTTTGATCGAATGGCTATATCTTTTGAACTTGTCACTGGATTATACTGAATTTGACATATTTTGTGCAGAATCTTGTTCTAAACAGCATATTTCAACAGCGGGAACCAGCTTGATGAAATTCATTAGTTATTTCCACTCCTAATCAGAAACGTCTCAACTCGGTGAGATAACCACTTTTTTCACGAATGGCTATATCTTTTGATCTTATCGCTGGATTACACTTAATTTGACATGTGTTTTGCAGAATCAAGTCCTTAACAACATATTTCAACAGCAGAAACCAGCTTAACGAAATCCATCAGTTATTTCCACTCCTAATCAAAAACGCTTCAACCCGATAAGATAAGCAATTTTTGAACGAATGGCTATATCTTTTGAACCTGTGATGTGATTACACTAAATTTGACATATATTGTTCAAAATCATATCCTAAACAACATATTTCAACAGCAGAAACCAGCTTGATGAAATTCATTGGTTTTTTCCACTCAGAATCAAAAACGCCTTAACTCGGTGACATAAGTTCTTTTGGAATGACTGGCGATTTCTTTTGAACCTATGAAGGGATTACACTGAATTGGACATATATTGTGCAGAATCATGTTCTAAACAACATATTTCAACAGCAGAAACCAGCTTGATGAAATTCAAAAGTTATTTCCACTCCTAATCAAAAACGCTTCAACTCGGTGAGATAAGCACTTTTTGAACGAATGGCTATATCTTTTGAACCTGTGATGTGATTACACTAAATTTGACATATATTGTTCAAAATCATATCCTAAACAACATATTTCAACAGCATAAACCAGTTTGATGAAATTCATTGGTTATTTCCACTCAGAATCAAAAACGCCTCAACTCGGTGACATAAGTTCTTTTGGAATGACTGGCGATTTCTTTTGAACCTATGAAGGGATTACATTGAATTTGACATATATTGTGCAGAATCATGTCCTAAACAACATATTTCAACAGCAGAAACCAGCTTGATGAAATTCATTAGTTATTTCCACTCCTAATCACAAACGCCTCATCTCGGTGATATAAGTCCTTTTTGAACGAATGGCTATATCCTTTGAACCTGTAATGGGATCACACTGACTTTGACATATTTTGTGCAGAATCATATCCTAAACAACATATTTCAACAGCAGAAACCAGCTAGATGAAATTCAAAAGTTATTTCCACTCCGAATCAAAAACGCTTCAACTCGGTGAGATAAGCACTTTTTTCACGAATGGCTATATCTTTTGATCTTATCGCTGGATTACACTGAATTTGACATGTGTTTTGCAGAATCATGTCCTAAACAACATATTTCAACAGCAGAAACCAGCTTTACGAAATCCATCAGTTATTTCCACTCTCAATCAAAAACGCTTCAACCCGATAAGATAAGCAGTTTTTGAACGAATGGCTATGTCTTTTGAACTTGTGAAGGGATTACACTGAATTTGACATATATTGTGCAGAATCATATCCTAAACAACATATTTCAGCAGCAGAAACCAGCTTGATGAAATTCATTAGTTATTTCCACTCCTAATCAAAAATGCTTCAACTCGGTGAGATAAGCACTTTTTGAACGAATGGCTATATCTTTTGAACTTGTGAAGGGATTACACAGAATTTGACATATATTGTGCAGAATCCTGTCCTAAACAACATATTTCAACAGTAGAAATCTACTTGATGAAATTCATTAGTTATTGCCACTCCTAATCAAAATTGCTTCAACTCGGTGAGATAAGCACTTTTTGCACGAATGGCTATATCTTTTGATCTTGTCGCTGGATTACACTGAATTTGACATGTGTTCTGCAGAATCATGTCCTAAACAACATATTTCAACAGCAGAAACCAGCTTGATTAAATCCATTAGTTATTTCCACTCTCAATCAAAAACGCTTCAACCCGATAAGATAAGCAGTTTTTGAACGAATGGCTATGTCTTTTGAACCTGTAATGTGATTACACTAAATTTGACATATATTGTGCAGAATCATATCCTAAAAAACATATTTCAACCGCAGAAACCAGCTTGATGAAATTCATTGATTATTTCCACTCCGAATCCAAAAACGCATCAACTCGGTGAGATAAGTACTTTTTGAACGACTGGCGATATCTTTTGAACCTATGAAGGGATTACACTGAATTTGACATATATTGTGCAGAATCATGTCCTAAACAACTTATTTCAACAGCAGAAACCAGCGTGATGAAATTCAAAAGTTATTTCCACTCCTAATCAAAAACGCTTCAACTCGGTGAGATAAGTACTTTTTGAACGAATGGCGATATCCTTTGAACTTGTGAAGGGATTACACTGAATTTGAAATATATTGTCCAGAATCATGTCCTGAACAACAAATTTCAAGAGCAGTAACCAGCGTGATGAAATTCAAAAGTTATTTCCAATACTAATCAAAAACTCTTCAACTTGGTGAGATAAGCAATTTTTGAACGAATGGCTATATTTTTTGAACCTGTGATGGGATTTTACTGAAGTTGACATATATTGTGCAGAATCTTGTCCTAAACAACATATTTCAACAGCAGAAACCAGCTTGATGAAATTCATTAGTTATTTCCACTCCTAATCAGAAACGTCTCAACTCGGTGAGATAAGCACTTTTTTCACGAATGGCTATATCTTTTGATCTTATCGCTGGATTACACTTAATTTGACATGTGTTTTGCAGAATCAAGTCCTTAACAACATATTTCAACAGCAGAAACCAGCTTAACGAAATCCATCAGTTATTTCCACTCCTAATCAAAAACGCTTCAACCCGATAAGATAAGCAGTTTTTTAACGAATGGCTATATCTTTTGAACCTGTGATGTGATTACACTAAATTTGACATATATTGTTCAAAATCATATCCTAAACAACATATATCAACAGCAGAAACCAGCTTGATGAAATTCATTGATTATTTCCACTCAGAATCAAAAACGCCTCAACTCGGTGACATAAGTTCTTTTGGAATGACTGGCGATTTCTTTTGAACCTATGAAGGGATTACACTGAATTGGATATATATTGTGCAGAATCATGTTCTAAACAACATATTTCAACAGCAGAAACCAGCTTGATGAAATTCAAAAGTTATTTCCACTCCTAATCAAAAACGCTTCAACTCGGTGAGATAAGCACTTTTTGAACGAATGGCTATATCTTTTGAACCTGTGATGTGATTACACTAAATTTGACATATATTGTTCAAAATCATATCCTAAACAACATATTTCAACAGCATAAACCAGTTTGATGAAATTCATTGGTTATTTCCACTCAGAATCAAAAACGCCTCAACTCGGTGAGATAAGTTCTTTTGGAATGACTGGCGATTTCTTTTGAACCTATGAAGGGATTACACTGAATTTGACATATATTGTGCAGAATCATGTCCTAAACAACATATTTCAAAAGCAGAAACCAGCTTGATGAAATTCATTAGTTATTTCCACTCCTAATCACAAACGCCTCAACTCGGTGAGATAAGTCCTTTTTGAACGAATGGCTATATCTTTTGAACCTGTGAAGGGATTACACTGAATTTGACATATATTGTCCAGAATCATGTCCTAAACAACAAATTTCAACCGCAGAAACCAGCTTGATGAAATTCATTATTTATTTCCAATACTAATCAAAAACTCTTCAACTTGGTGAGATAAGCAATTTTTGAACGAATGGCTATATTTTTTGAACCTGTGATGGATTTAACTAAATTTGACATATATTGTGCTGAATCTTGTCCTAAACAACATATTTCAACAGCAGAAACCAGCTAGATGAAATTCAAAAGTTATTTCCACTCCGAATCAAAAACGCTTCAACTCGGTGAGATAAGCACTTTTTTCACGAATGGCTATATCTTTTGATCTTATCGCTGGATTACACTGAATTTGACATGTGTTTTGCAGAATCATGTCCTAAACAACATATTTCAACAGCAGAAACCAACTTTACGAAATCCATCAGTTATTTCCACTCTCAATCAAAAACGCTTCAACCCGATAAGATAAGCAGTTTTTGAACGAATGGCTATGTCTTTTGAACTTGTGAAGGGATTACACTGAATTTGACATATATTGTGCAAAATCATATCCTAAACAACATATTTCAGCAGCAGAAACCAGCTTGATGAAATTCATTAGTTATTTCCACTCCTAATCAAAAATGCTTCAACTCGGTGAGATAAGCACTTTTTGAACGAATGGCTATATCTTTTGAACTTGTGAAGGGATTACACTGAATTTGACATATATTGTGCAGAATCCTGTCCTAAACAACATATTTCAACAGTAGAAATCTACTTGATGAAATTCATTAGTTATTGCCACTCCTAATCAAAATTGCTTCAACTCGGTGAGATAAGCACTTTTTGCACGAATGGCTATATCTTTTGATCTTGTCGCTGGATTACACTGAATTTGACATGTGTTCTGCAGAATCATGTCCTAAACAACATATTTCAACAGCAGAAACCAGCTTGATTAAATCCATTAGTTATTTCCACTCTCAATCAAAAACGCTTCAACCCGATAAGATAAGCAGTTTTTGAACGAATGGCTTTGTCTTTTGAACCTGTAATGTGATTACACTAAATTTGACATATATTGTGCAAAATCATATCCTAAAAAACATATTTCAACCGCAGAAACCAGCTTGATGAAATTCATTGATTATTTCCACTCCGAATCCAAAAACGCATCAACTCGGTGAGATAAGTACTTTTTGAACGACTGGCGATATCTTTTGAACCTATGAAGGGATTACACTGAATTTGACATATATTGTGCAGAATCATGTCCTAAACAACTTATTTCAACAGCAGAAACCAGCGTGATGAAATTCAAAAGTTATTTCCACTCCTAATCAAAAACGCTTCAACTCGGTGAGATAAGTACTTTTTGAACGAATGGCGATATCCTTTGAACTTGTGAAGGGATTACACTGAATTTGAAATATATTGTCCAGAATCATGTCCTGAACAACAAATTTCAAGAGCAGTAACCAGCGTGATGAAATTCAAAAGTTATTTCCAATACTAATCAAAAACTCTTCAACTTGGTGAGATAAGCAATTTTTGAACGAATGGCTATATTTTTTGAACCTGTGATGGGATTTCACTGAAGTTGACATATATTGTGCAGAATCTTGTCCTAAACAACATATTTCAACAGCAGAAACCAGCTTGATGAAATTCATTAGTTATTTCCACTCCGAATCAAAAATGCTTCAACTCGGTGAGATAAGCACTTTTTGATCGAATGGCTATATCTTTTGAACTTGTCACTGGATTATACTGAATTTGACATATTTTGTGCAGAATCTTGTTCTAAACAGCATATTTCAACAGCGGGAACCAGCTTGATGAAATTCATTAGTTATTTCCACTCCTAATCAGAAACGTCTCAACTCGGTGAGATAAGCACTTTTTTCACGAATGGCTATATCTTTTGATCTTATCGCTGGATTACACTTAATTTGACATGTGTTTTGCAGAATCAAGTCCTTAACAACATATTTCAACAGCAGAAACCAGCTTAACGAAATCCATCAGTTATTTCCACTCCTAATCAAAAACGCTTCAACCCGATAAGATAAGCAGTTTTTGAACGAATGGCTATATCTTTTGAACCTGTGATGTGATTACACTAAATTTGACATATATTGTTCAAAATCATATCCTAAACAACATATATCAACAGCAGAAACCAGCTTGATGAAATTCATTGATTATTTCCACTCAGAATCAAAAACGCCTCAACTCGGTGACATAAGTTCTTTTGGAATGACTGGCGATTTCTTTTGAACCTATGAAGGGATTACACTGAATTGGACATATATTGTGGAGAATCATGTTCTAAACAACATATTTCAACAGCAGAAACCAGCTTGATGAAATTCAAAAGTTATTTCCACTCCTAATCAAAAACGCTTCAACTCGGTGAGATAAGCACTTTTTGAACGAATGGCTATATCTTTTGAACCTGTGATGTGATTACACTAAATTTGACATATATTGTTCAAAATCATATCCTAAACAACATATTTCAACAGCATAAACCAGTTTGATGAAATTCATTGGTTATTTCCACTCAGAATCAAAAACGCCTCAACTCGGTGACAGAAGTTCTTTTGGAATGACTGGCGATTTCTTTTGAACCTATGAAGGGATTACACTGAATTTGACATATATTGTGCAGAATCATGTCCTAAACAACATATTTCAAAAGCAGAAACCAGCTTGATGAAATTCATTAGTTATTTCCACTCCTAATCACAAAAGCCTCAACTCGGTGAGATAAGTCCTTTTTGAACGAATGGCTATATCTTTTGAACCTGTGAAGGGATTACACTGAATTTGACATATATTGTCCAGAATCATGTCCTAAACAACAAATATCAACCGCAGAAACCAGCTTGATGAAATTCATTATTTATTTCAAATACTAATCAAAAACTCTTCAACTTGGTGAGATAAGCAATTTTTGAACGAATGGCTATATTTTTTGAACCTGTGATGGATTTAACTGAATTTGACATATATTGTGCTGAATCTTGTCCTAAAAAACATATTTCAACAGCAGAAACCAGCTTGATGAAATTCATTAGTTATTTCCACTCCTAATCAAAAACGCTTCAACTCGGTGAGATAAGCACTTTTTTCACGAATGGGTATATCTTTTGATCTTATCGCTGGATTACACTGAATTTGACATGTGTTTTGCAGAATCATGTCCTAAACAACATATTTCAACAGCAGAAACCAGCTTTACGAAATCCATCAGTTATTTCCACTCTCAATCAAAAACGCTTCAACCCGATAAGATAAGCAGTTTTTGAACGAATGGCTATGTCTTTTGAACTTGTGAAGGGATTACACTGAATTTGACATATATTGTGCAGAATCATATCCTAAACAACATATTTCAGCAGCAGAAACCAGCTTGATGAAATTCATTAGTTATTTCCACTCCTAATCAAAAATGCTTCAACTCGGTGAGATAAGCACTTTTTGAACGAATGGCTATATCTTTTGAACTTGTGAAGGGATTACACTGAATTTGACATATATTGTGCAGAATCCTGTCCTAAACAACATATTTCAAAAGTAGAAATCTACTTGATGAAATTCATTAGTTATTGCCACTCCTAATCAAAATTGCTTCAACTCGGTGAGATAAGCACTTTTGCACGAATGGCTATATCTTTTGATCTTGTCGCTGGATTACATTGAATTTGACATGTGTTCTGCAGAATCATGTCCTAAACAACATATTTCAACAGCAGAAACCAGCTTGATTAAATCCATTAGTTATTTCCACTCTCAATCAAAAACGCTTCAACCCGATAAGATAAGCAGTTTTTGAACGAATGGCTATGTCTTTTGAACCTGTAATGTGATTACACTAAATTTGACATATATTGTGCAGAATCATATCCTAAAAAACATATTTCAACAGCAGAAACCAGCTTGATGAAATTCATTGATTATTTCCACTCCGAATCCAAAAACGCATCAACTCGGTGAGATAAGTACTTTTTGAACGACTGGCGATATCTTTTGAACCTATGAAGGGATTACACTGAATTTGACATATATTGTGCAGAATCATGTCCTAAACAACATATTTCAACAGCAGAAACCAGCGTGATGAAATTCAAAAGTTATTTCCACTCCTAATCAAAAACGCTTCAACTCAGTGAGATAAGTACTTTTTGAACGAATGGCTATATCTTTTGAACTTGTGAAGGGATTACACTTAATTTGACATATATTGTGCAGAATTATGTCATAAACAACATATTTCAACAGCAGAAACCAGCTTGACAATATCCATTAGTTATTTCCACTCCTAATCAAAAACGCTTTAACTCGGTCTCATAAGCACGTTTTGAACGGATGGCTATATCCTTTCAACCTGTAATGGGCTCACAAGAATTTGACGTATATTGTGCAGAATCATGTCCTAAACAACATATTTCAACAGCAGAAACCAGCTTGATGAAATTCAATAGTTATTTCCGCTCCTAATCAAAAACTCTTCAACTTGGTAAGATAAGCAATTTTTGAACGAATGGCTATATCTTTTGAATCTGTGATGGGATTTCACTGAATTTGACATATAGTGTGCAGAATCATGTCCTAAACAACAAATTTCACGAGCAGAAACCAGCGTGATGAAATTCAAAAGTTATTTCCAATACTAATCAAAAACTCTTCAACTTGGTGAGATAAGCAATTTTTGAACGAATGGCTATATCTTTTGAACTTGTGAAGGGATTACACTGAATTTGACATATATTGTGCAGAATCCTGTCCTAAACAACATATTTCAACAGTAGAAATCTACTTGATGAAATTCATTAGTTATTGCCACTCCTAATCAAAATTGCTTCAACTCGGTGAGATAAGCACTTTTTGCACGAATGGCTATATCTTTTGATCTTGTCGCTGGATTACACTGAATTTGACATGTGTTCTGCAGAATCATGTCCTAAACAACATATTTCAACAGCAGAAACCAGCTTGATTAAATCCATTAGTTATTTCCACTCTCAATCAAAAACGCTTCAACCCGATAAGATAAGCAGTTTTTGAACGAATGGCTATGTCTTTTGAACCTGTAATGTGATTACACTAAATTTGACATATATTGTGCAGAATCATATCCTAAAAAACATATTTCAACAGCAGAAACCAGCTTGATGAAATTCATTGATTATTTCCACTCCGAATCCAAAAACGCATCAACTCGGTGAGATAAGTACTTTTTGAACGACTGGCGATATCTTTTGAACCTATGAAGGGATTACACTGAATTTGACATATATTGTGCAGAATCATGTCCTAAACAACATATTTCAACAGCAGAAACCAGCGTGATGAAATTCAAAAGTTATTTCCACTCCTAATCAAAAACGCTTCAACTCGGTGAGATAAGTACTTTTTGAACGAATGGCTATATCTTTTGAACTTGTGAAGGGATTAAACTTAATTTGACATATATTGTGCAGAATTATGTCATAAACAACATATTTCAACAGCAGAAACCAGCTTGATAATATCCATTAGTTATTTCCACTCCTAATCAAAAACGCTTTAACTCGGTCTCATAAGCACGTTTTGAACGGATGGCTATATCCTTTCAACCTGTAATGGGCTCACAAGAATTTGACGTATATTGTGCAGAATCATGTCCTAAACAACATATTTCAACAGCAGAAACCAGCTTGATGAAATTCAATAGTTATTTCCGCTCCTAATCAAAAACTCTTCAACTTGGTAAGATAAGCAATTTTTGAACGAATGGCTATATCTTTTGAACCTGTGATGGGATTTCACTGAATTTGACATATAGTGTGCAGAATCATGTCCTAAACAACAAATTTCACGAGCAGAAACCAGCGTGATGAAATTCAAAAGTTATTTCCAATACTAATCAAAAACTCTTCAACTTGGTGAGATAAGCAATTTTTGAACGAATGGCTATATCTTTTGAACCTGTGATGGGATTTCACTGAAGTTGACATATATTGTGCAGAGTCTTGTCTAAAAACAACATATTTCAACAGCAGAAACCAGCTTGATGAAATTCATTAGTTATTTCCACTCCGAATCAAAAATGCTTCAACTCGGTGGGATAAGCACTTCTTGATCGAATGGCTATATCTTTTGAACTTGTCACTGGATTATACTGAATTGGACATATTTTGTGCAGAATCTTGTTCTAAACAGCATATTTCAACAGCGGGAACCAGCTTGATGAAATTCATTAGTTATTTCCACTCCTAATCAGAAACGTCTCAACTCGGTGAGATAAGCACTTTTTTCACGAATGGCTATATCTTTTGATCTTATCGCTGGATTACACTTAATTTGACATGTGTTTTGCAAAATCAAGTCCTTAACAACATATTTCAACAGCAGAAACCAGCTTAACGAAATCCATCAGTTATTTCCACTCCTAATCAAAAACGCTTCAACCCGATAAGATAAGCAATTTTTGAACGAATGGCTATATCTTTTGAACCTGTGATGTGATTACACTAAATTTGACATATATTGTTCAAAATCATATCCTAAACAACATATTTCAACAGCAGAAACCAGCTTGATGAAATTCATTGGTTATTTCCACTCAGAATCAAAAACGCCTCAACTCGGTGACATAAGTTCTTTTGGAATGACTGGCGATTTCTTTTGAACCTATGAAGGGATTACACTGAATTTGACATATATTGTGCAGAATCATGTCCTAAACAACATATTTCAACAGCAGAAACCAGCTTGATGAAATTCATTGGTTATTTCCACTCAGAATCAAAAACGCCTCAACTCGGTGACATAAGTTCTTTTGGAATGACTGGCGATTTCTTTTGAACCTATGAAGGGATTACACTGAATTGGACATATATTGTGCAGAATCATGTTCTAAACAACATATTTCAACAGCAGAAACCAGCTTGATGAAATTCAAAAGTTATTTCCACTCCTAATAAAAAACGCTTCAACTCGGTGAGATAAGCACTTTTTGAACGAATGGCTATATCTTTTGAACATGTGATGTGATTACACTAAATTTGACATATATTGTTCAAAATCATATCCTAAACAACATATTTCAACAGCATGAACCAGTTTGATGAAATTCATTGGTTATTTCCACTCAGAATCAAAAACGCCTCAACTCGGTGACATAAGTTCTTTTGGAATGACTGGCGATTTCTTTTGAACCTATGAAGGGATTACACTGAATTTGACATATATTGTGCAGAATCATGTCCTAAACAACATATTTCAACAGCAGAAACCAGCTTGATGAAATTCATTGGTTATTTCCACTCAGAATCAAAAACGCCTCAACTCGGTGACATAAGTTCTTTTGGAATGACTGGCGATTTCTTTTGAACCTATGAAGGGATTACACTGAATTGGACATATATTGTGCAGAATCATGTTCTAAACAACATATTTCAACAGCAGAAACCAGCTTGATGAAATTCAAAAGTTATTTCCACTCCTAATCAAAAACGCTTCAACTCGGTGAGATAAGCACTTTTTGAACGAATGGCTATATCTTTTGAACTGTATTACACTAAATTTGACATATATTGTTCAAAATCATATCCTAAACAACATATTTCAACAGCATAAACCAGTTTGATGAAATTCATTGGTTATTTCCACTCAGAATCAAAAACGCCTCAACTCGGTGACATAAGTTCTTTTGGAATGACTGGCGATTTCTTTTGAACCTATGAAGGGATTACACTGAATTTGACATATATTGTGCAGAATCATGTCCTAAACAACATATTTCAAAAGCAGAAACCAGCTTGATGAAATTCATTAGTTATTTCCACTCCTAATCACAAACGCCTCAACTCGGTGAGATAAGTCCTTTTTGAACGAATGGCTATATCCTTTGAACCTGTAATGGGATCACACTGACTTTGACATATATTGTGCAGAATCATATCCTAAACAACATATTTCAACAGCAGAAACCAGCTAGATGAAATTCAAAAGTTATTTCCACTCCTAATCAAAAACGCTTCAACTCGGTGAGATGAGTACTTTTTGAACGAATGGCTATATCTTTTGAACCTGTGAAGGGATTACACTGAATTTGAGATATATTGTCCAGAATCATGTCCTAAACAACAAATTTCAACCGCAGAAACCAGCTTGATGAAATTCATTATTTATTTCCAATACTAATCAAAAACTCTTCAACTTGGTGAGATAAGCAATTTTTGAACGAATGGCTATATTTTTTTAACCTGTGATGGATTTAACTGAATTTGACATATATTGTGCTGAATCTTGTCCTAAAAAACATATTTCAACAGCAGAAACCAGCTTGATGAAATTCATTAGTTATTTCCACTCCGAATCAAAAACGCTTCAACTCGGTGAGATAAGCACTTTTTTCACGAATGGGTATATCTTTTGATCTTATCGCTGGATTACACTGAATTTGACATGTGTTTTGCAGAATCGTGTCCTAAACAACATATTTCAACAGCAGAAACCAGCTTTACGAAATCCATCAGTTATTTCCACTCTCAATCAAAAACGCTTCAACCCGATAAGATAAGCAGTTTTTGAACGAATGGCTATGTCTTTTGAACTTGTGAAGGGATTACACTGAATTTGACATATATTGTGCAGAATCATATCCTAAACAACATATTTCAGCAGCAGAAACCAGCTTGATGAAATTCATTAGTTATTTCCACTCCTAATCAAAAATGCTTCAACTCGGTGAGATAAGCACTTTTTGAACGAATGGCTATATCTTTTGAACTTGTGAAGGGATTACACTGAATTTGACATATATTGTGCAGAATCCTGTCCTAAACAACATATTTCAACAGTAGAAATCTACTTGATGAAATTCATTAGTTATTGCCACTCCTAATCAAAAACGCTTTAACTCGGTCTCATAAGCACGTTTTGAACGGATGGCTATATCCTTTCAACCTGTAATGGGCTCACAAGAATTTGACGTATATTGTGCAGAATCATGTCCTAAACAACATATTTCAACAGCAGAAACCAGCTTGATGAAATTCAATAGTTATTTCCACTCTCAATCAAAAACGCTTCAACCCGATAAGATAAGCAGTTTTTGAACGAATGGCTATGTCTTTTGAACTTGTGAAGGGATTTCACTGAATTTGACATATAGTGTGCAGAATCATGTCCTAAACAACAAATTTCACGAGCAGAAACCAGCGTGATGAAATTCAAAAGTTATTTCCAATACTAATCAAAAACTCTTCAACTTGGTGAGATAAGCAATTTTTGAACGAATGGCTATATCTTTTGAACTTGTGAAGGGATTACACTGAATTTGACATATATTGTGCAGAATCCTGTCCTAAACAACATATTTCAACAGTAGAAATCTACTTGATGAAATTCATTAGTTATTGCCACTCCTAATCAAAATTGCTTCAACTCGGTGAGATAAGCACTTTTTGCACGAATGGCTATATCTTTTGATCTTGTCGCTGGATTACACTGAATTTGACATGTGTTCTGCAGAATCATGTCCTAAACAACATATTTCAACAGCAGAAACCAGCTTGATTAAATCCATTAGTTATTTCCACTCTCAATCAAAAACGCTTCAACCCGATAAGATAAGCAGTTTTTGAACGAATGGCTATGTCTTTTGAACCTGTAATGTGATTACACTAAATTTGACATATATTGTGCAGAATCATATCCTAAAAAACATATTTCAACAGCAGAAACCAGCTTGATGAAATTCATTGATTATTTCCACTCCGAATCCAAAAACGCATCAACTCGGTGAGATAAGTACTTTTTGAACGACTGGCGATATCTTTTGAACCTATGAAGGGATTACACTGAATTTGACATATATTGTGCAGAATCATGTCCTAAACAACATATTTCAACAGCAGAAACCAGCGTGATGAAATTCAAAAGTTATTTCCACTCCTAATCAAAAACGCTTCAACTCGGTGAGATAAGTACTTTTTGAACGAATGGCTATATCTTTTGAACTTGTGAAGGGATTAAACTTAATTTGACATATATTGTGCAGAATTATGTCATAAACAACATATTTCAACAGCAGAAACCAGCTTGATAATATCCATTAGTTATTTCCACTCCTAATCAAAAACGCTTTAACTCGGACTCATAAGCACGTTTTGAACGGATGGCTATATCCTTTCAACCTGTAATGGGCTCACAAGAATTTAACGTATATTGTGCAGAATCATGTCCTAAACAACATATTTCAACAGCAGAAACCAGCTTGATGAAATTCAATAGTTATTTCCGCTCCTAATCAAAAACTCTTCAACTTGGTAAGATAAGCAATTTTTGAACGAATGGCTATATCTTTTGAACCTGTGATGGGATTTCACTGAATTTGACATATAGTGTGCAGAATCATGTCCTAAACAACAAATTTCACGAGCAGAAACCAGCGTGATGAAATTCAAAAGTTATTTCCAATACTAATCAAAAACTCTTCAACTTGGTGAGATAAGCAATTTTTGAACGAATGGCTATATCTTTTGAACCTGTGATGGGATTTCACTGAAGTTGACATATATTGTGCAGAGTCTTGTCTAAAAACAACATATTTCAACAGCAGAAACCAGCTTGATGAAATTCATTAGTTATTTCCACTCCGAATCAAAAATGCTTCAACTCGGTGGGATAAGCACTTCTTGATCGAATGGCTATATCTTTTGAACTTGTCACTGGATTATACTGAATTGGACATATTTTGTGCAGAATCTTGTTCTAAACAGCATATTTCAACAGCGGGAACCAGCTTGATGAAATTCATTAGTTATTTCCACTCCTAATCAGAAACGTCTCAACTCGGTGAGATAAGCACTTTTTTCACGAATGGCTATATCTTTTGATCTTATCGCTGGATTACACTTAATTTGACATGTGTTTTGCAAAATCAAGTCCTTAACAACATATTTCAACAGCAGAAACCAGCTTAACGAAATCCATCAGTTATTTCCACTCCTAATCAAAAACGCTTCAACCCGATAAGATAAGCAATTTTTGAACGAATGGCTATATCTTTTGAACCTGTGATGTGATTACACTAAATTTGACATATATTGTTCAAAATCATATCCTAAACAACATATTTCAACAGCAGAAACCAGCTTGATGAAATTCATTGGTTATTTCCACTCAGAATCAAAAACGCCTCAACTCGGTGACATAAGTTCTTTTGGAATGACTGGCGATTTCTTTTGAACCTATGAAGGGATTACACTGAATTGGACATATATTGTGCAGAATCATGTTCTAAACAACATATTTCAACAGCAGAAACCAGCTTGATGAAATTCAAAAGTTATTTCCACTCCTAATCAAAAACGCTTCAACTCGGTGAGATAAGCACTTTTTGAACGAATGGCTATATCTTTTGAACCTGTGATGTGATTACACTAAATTTGACATTTATTGTTCAAAATCATATCCTAAACAACATATTTCTACAGCAGAAACCAGCTTGATGAAATTCATTGGTTATTTCCACTCAGAATCAAAAACGCCTCAACTCGGTGACATAAGTTCTTTTGGAATGACTGGCGATTTCTTTTGAACCTATGAAGGGATTACACTGAATTTGACATATATTGTGCAGAATCATGTCCTAAACAACATATTTCAACAGCAGAAACCAGCTTGATGAAATTCATTGGTTATTTCCACTCAGAATCAAAAACGCCTCAACTCGGTGACATAAGTTCTTTTGGAATGACTGGCGATTTCTTTTGAACCTATGAAGGGATTACACTGAATTGGACATATATTGTGCAGAATCATGTTCTAAACAACATATTTCAACAGCAGAAACCAGCTTGATGAAATTCAAAAGTTATTTCCACTCCTAATCAAAAACGCTTCAACTCGGTGAGATAAGCACTTTTTGAACGAATGGCTATATCTTTTGAACTGTATTACACTAAATTTGACATATATTGTTCAAAATCATATCCTAAACAACATATTTCAACAGCATAAACCAGTTTGATGAAATTCATTGGTTATTTCCACTCAGAATCAAAAACGCCTCAACTCGGTGACATAAGTTCTTTTGGAATGACTGGCGATTTCTTTTGAACCTATGAAGGGATTACACTGAATTTGACATATATTGTGCAGAATCATGTCCTAAACAACATATTTCAAAAGCAGAAACCAGCTTGATGAAATTCATTAGTTATTTCCACTCCTAATCACAAACGCCTCAACTCGGTGAGATAAGTCCTTTTTGAACGAATGGCTATATCCTTTGAACCTGTAATGGGATCACACTGACTTTGACATATATTGTGCAGAATCATATCCTAAACAACATATTTCAACAGCAGAAACCAGCTAGATGAAATTCAAAAGTTATTTCCACTCCTAATCAAAAACGCTTCAACTCGGTGAGATGAGTACTTTTTGAACGAATGGCTATATCTTTTGAACCTGTGAAGGGATTACACTGAATTTGAGATATATTGTCCAGAATCATGTCCTAAACAACAAATTTCAACCGCAGAAACCAGCTTGATGAAATTCATTATTTATTTCCAATACTAATCAAAAACTCTTCAACTTGGTGAGATAAGCAATTTTTGAACGAATGGCTATATTTTTTTAACCTGTGATGGATTTAACTGAATTTGACATATATTGTGCTGAATCTTGTCCTAAAAAACATATTTCAACAGCAGAAACCAGCTTGATGAAATTCATTAGTTATTTCCACTCCGAATCAAAAACGCTTCAAATCGGTGAGATAAGCACTTTTTTCACGAATGGGTATATCTTTTGATCTTATCGCTGGATTACACTGAATTTGACATGTGTTTTGCAGAATCGTGTCCTAAACAACATATTTCAACAGCAGAAACCAGCTTTACGAAATCCATCAGTTATTTCCACTCTCAATCAAAAACGCTTCAACCCGATAAGATAAGCAGTTTTTGAACGAATGGCTATGTCTTTTGAACTTGTGAAGGGATTACACTGAATTTGACATATATTGTGCAGAATCATATCCTAAACAACATATTTCAGCAGCAGAAACCAGCTTGATGAAATTCATTAGTTATTTCCACTCCTAATCAAAAATGCTTCAACTCGGTGAGATAAGCACTTTTTGAACGAATGGCTATATCTTTTGAACTTGTGAAGGGATTACACTGAATTTGACATATATTGTGCAGAATCCTGTCCTAAACAACATATTTCAACAGTAGAAATCTACTTGATGAAATTCATTAGTTATTGCCACTCCTAATCAAAATTGCTTCAACTCGGTGAGATAAGCACTTTTTGCACGAATGGCTATATCTTTTGATCTTGTCGCTGGATTACACTGAATTTGACATGTGTTCTGCAGAATCATGTCCTAAACAACATATTTCAACAGCAGAAACCAGCTTGATTAAATCCATTAGTTATTTCCACTCTCAATCAAAAACGCTTCAACCCGATAAGATAAGCAGTTTTTGAACGAATGGCTATGTCTTTTGAACCTGTAATGTGATTACACTAAATTTGACATATATTGTGCAGAATCATATCCTAAAAAACATATTTCAACAGCAGAAACCAGCTTGATGAAATTCATTGATTATTTCCACTCCGAATCCAAAAACGCATCAACTCGATGAGATAAGTACTTTTTGAACGACTGGCGATATCTTTTGAACCTATGAAGGGATTACACTGAATTTGACATATATTGTGCAGAATCATGTCCTAAACAACATATTTCAACAGCAGAAACCAGCGTGATGAAATTCAAAAGTTATTTCCACTCCTAATCAAAAACGCTTCAACTCGGTGAGATAAGTACTTTTTGAACGAATGGCTATATCTTTTGAACTTGTGAAGGGATTACACTTAATTTGACATATATTGTGCAGAATTATGTCATAAACAACATATTTCAACAGCAGAAACCAGCTTGATAATATCCATTAGTTATTTCCACTCCTAATCAAAAACGCTTTAACTCGGTCTCATAAGCACGTTTTGAACGGATGGCTATATCCTTTCAACCTGTAATGGGCTCACAAGAATTTGACGTATATTGTGCAGAATCATGTCCTAAACAACATATTTCAACAGCAGAAACCAGCTTGATGAAATTCAATAGTTATTTCCGCTCCTAATCAAAAACTCTTCAACTTGGTAAGATAAGCAATTTTTGAACGAATGGCTATATCTTTTGAACCTGTGATGGGATTTCACTGAATTTGACATATAGTGTGCAGAATCATGTCCTAAACAACAAATTTCACGAGCAGAAACCAGCGTGATGAAATTCAAAAGTTATTTCCAATACTAATCAAAAACTCTTCAACTTGGTGAGATAAGCAATTTTTGAACGAATGGCTATATTTTTTGAACCTGTGATGGGATTTCACTGAAGTTGACATATATTGTGCAGAATCTTGTCCTAAACAACATATTTCAACAGCAGAAACCAGCTTGATGAAATTCATTAGTTATTTCCACTCCGAATCAAAAATGCTTCAACTCGGTGAGATAAGCACTTTTTGATCGAATGGCTATATCTTTTGAACTTGTCACTGGATTATACTGAATTGGACATGTTTTGTGCAGAATCTTGTTCTAAACAGCATATTTCAACAGCGGGAACCAGCTTGATGAAATTCATTAGTTATTTCCACTCCTAATCAGAAACGTCTCAACTCGGTGAGATAAGCACTTTTTTCACGAATGGCTATATCTTTTGATCTTATCGCTGGATTACACTTAATTTGACATGTGTTTTGCAGAATCATGTTCTAAACAACATATTTCAACAGCAGAAACCAGCTTGATGAAATTCAAAAGTTATTTCCACTCCTAATCAAAAACGCTTCAACTCGGTGAGATAAGCACTTTTTGAACGAATGGCTATATCTTTTGAACCTGTGATGTGATTACACTAAATTTGACATATATTGTTCAAAATCATATCCTAAACAACATATTTCAACAGCAGAAACCAGCTTGATGAAATTCATTGGTTATTTCCACTCAGAATCAAAAACGCCTCAACTCGGTGACATAAGTTCTTTTGGAATGACTGGCGATTTCTTTTGAACCTATGAAGGGATTACACTGAATTTGACATATATTGTGCAGAATCATGTCCTAAACAACATATTTCAACAGCAGAAACCAGCTTGATGAAATTCATTGGTTATTTCCACTCAGAATCAAAAACGCCTCAACTCGGTGACATAAGTTCTTTTGGAATGACTGGCGATTTCTTTTGAACCTATGAAGGGATTACACTGAATTGGACATATATTGTGCAGAATCATGTTCTAAACAACATATTTCAACAGCAGAAACCAGCTTGATGAAATTCAAAAGTTATTTCCACTCCTAATAAAAAACGCTTCAACTCGGTGAGATAAGCACTTTTTGAACGAATGGCTATATCTTTTGAACATGTGATGTGATTACACTAAATTTGACATATATTGTTCAAAATCATATCCTAAACAACATATTTCAACAGCATGAACCAGTTTGATGAAATTCATTGGTTATTTCCACTCAGAATCAAAAACGCCTCAACTCGGTGACATAAGTTCTTTTGGAATGACTGGCGATTTCTTTTGAACCTATGAAGGGATTACACTGAATTTGACATATATTGTGCAGAATCATGTCCTAAACAACATATTTCAACAGCAGAAACCAGCTTGATGAAATTCATTAGTTATTTCCACTCCTAATCACAAACGCCTCAACTCGGTGAGATAAGTCCTTTTTGAACGAATGGCTATATCCTTTGAACCTGTAATGGGATTACACTGACTTTGACATATATTGTGCAGAATCATATCCTAAACAACATATTTCAACAGCAGAAACCAGCTAGATGAAATTCAAAAGTTATTTCCACTCCTAATCAAAAACGCTTCAACCCGGTGAGATAAGTACTTTTTTCACGAATGGCTATATCTTTTGATCTTATCGCTGGATTACACTGAATTTGACATGTTTTTTGCAGAATCATGTCCTAAACAACATATTTCAACAGCAGAAACCAGCTTGATGAAATTCATTAGTTATTTCCACTCCTAATCACAAACGCCTCAACTCGGTGAGATAAGTCCTTTTTGAACGAATGGCTATATCCTTTGAACCTGTAATGGGATCACACTGACTTTGACATATATTGTGCAGAATCATATCCTAAACAACATATTTCAACAGCAGAAACCAGCTAGATGAAATTCAAAAGTTATTTCCACTCCTAATCAAAAACGCTTCAACTCGGTGAGATAAGTACTTTTTGAACGAATGGCTATATCTTTTGAACTTGTGAAGGGATTACACTTAATTTGACATATATTGTGCAGAATTATGTCATAAACAACATATTTCAACAGCAGAAACCAGCTTGATAATATCCATTAGTTATTTCCACTCCTAATCAAAAACGCTTTAACTCGGTCTCATAAGCACGTTTTGAACGGATGGCTATATCCTTTCAACCTGTAATGGGCTCACAAGAATTTGACGTATATTGTGCAGAATCATGTCCTAAACAACATATTTCAACAGCAGAAACCAGCTTGATGAAAATCAATAGTTATTTCCGCTCCTAATCAAAAACTCTTCAACTTGGTAAGATAAGCAATTTTTGAACGAATGGCTATATCTTTTGAACCTGTGATGGGATTTCACTGATTTTGACATATAGTGTGCAGAATCATGTCCTAAACAACAAATTTCACGAGCAGAAACCAGCGTGATGAAATTCAAAAGTTATTTCCAATACTAATCAAAAACTCTTCAACTTGGTGAGATAAGCAATATTTGAACGAATGGCTATATTTTTTGAACCTGTGATGGGATTTCACTGAAGTTGACATATATTGTGCAGAATCTTGTCCTAAACAACATATTTCAACAGCAGAAACCAGCTTGATGAAATTCATTAGTTATTTCCACTCCGAATCAAAAATGCTTCAACTCGGTGAGATAAGCACTTTTTGATCGAATGGCTATATCTTTTGAACTTGTCACTGGATTATACTGAATTGGACATGTTTTGTGCAGAATCTTGTTCTAAACAGCATATTTCAACAGCGGGAACCAGCTTGATGAAATTCATTAGTTATTTCCACTCCTAATCAGAAACGTCTCAACTCGGTGAGATAAGCACTTTTTTCACGAATGGCTATATCTTTTGATCTTATCGCTGGATTACACTTAATTTGACATGTGTTTTGCAGAATCATGTTCTAAACAACATATTTCAACAGCAGAAACCAGCTTGATGAAATTCAAAAGTTATTTCCACTCCTAATCAAAAACGCTTCAACTCGGTGAGATAAGCACTTTTTGAACGAATGGCTATATCTTTTGAACCTGTGATGTGATTACACTAAATTTGACATATATTGTTCAAAATCATATCCTAAACAACATATTTCAACAGCAGAAACCAGCTTGATGAAATTCATTGGTTATTTCCACTCAGAATCAAAAACGCCTCAACTCGGTGACATAAGTTCTTTTGGAATGACTGGCGATTTCTTTTGAACCTATGAAGGGATTACACTGAATTTGACATATATTGTGCAGAATCATGTCCTAAACAACATATTTCAACAGCAGAAACCAGCTTGATGAAATTCATTGGTTATTTCCACTCAGAATCAAAAACGCCTCAACTCGGTGACATAAGTTCTTTTGGAATGACTGGCGATTTCTTTTGAAACTATGAAGGGATTACACTGAATTGGACATATATTGTGCAGAATCATGTTCTAAACAACATATTTCAACAGCAGAAACCAGCTTGATGAAATTCAAAAGTTATTTCCACTCCTAATCAAAAACGCTTCAACTCGGTGAGATAAGCACTTTTTGAACGAATGGCTATATCTTTTGAACATGTGATGTGATTACACTAAATTTGACATATATTGTTCAAAATCATATCCTAAACAACATATTTCAACAGCATGAACCAGTTTGATGAAATTCATTGGTTATTTCCACTCAGAATCAAAAACGCCTCAACTCGGTGACATAAGTTCTTTTGGAATGACTGGCGATTTCTTTTGAACCTATGAAGGGATTACACTGAATTTGACATATATTGTGCAGAATCATGTCCTAAACAACATATTTCAACAGCAGAAACCAGCTTGATGAAATTCATTAGTTATTTCCACTCCTAATCACAAACGCCTCAACTCGGTGAGATAAGTCCTTTTTGAACGAATGGCTATATCCTTTGAACCTGTAATGGGATCACACTGACTTTGACATATATTGTGCAGAATCATATCCTAAACAACATATTTCAACAGCAGAAACCAGCTAGATGAAATTCAAAAGTTATTTCCACTCCTAATCAAAAACGCTTCAACCCGGTGAGATAAGTACTTTTTTCACGAATGGCTATATCTTTTGATCTTATCGCTGGATTACACTGAATTTGACATGTTTTTTGCAGAATCATGTCCTAAACAACATATTTCAACAGCAGAAACCAGCTTTACGAAATCCATCAGTTATTTCCACTCTCAATCAAAAACGCTTCAACCCGATAAGATAAGCAGTTTTTGAACGAATGGCTATATCTTTTGAACCTGTGAAGGGATTACACTGATTTTGACATATATTTTCCAGAATCATGTCCTAAACAACATATTTCAACAGTAGAAATCTACTTGATGAAATTCATTAGTTATTGCCACTCCTAATCAAAATTGCTTCAACTCGGTGAGATAAGCACTTTTTGCACGAATGGCTATATCTTTTGATCTTGTCGCTGGATTACACTGAATTTGACATGTGTTCTGCAGAATCATGTCCTAAACAACATATTTCAACAGCAGAAACCAGCTTGATTAAATCCATTAGTTATTTCCACTCTCAATCAAAAACGCTTCAACCCGATAAGATAAGCAGTTTTTGAACGAATGGCTATGTCTTTTGAACCTGTAATGTGATTACACTAAATTTGACATATATTGTGCAGAATCATATCCTAAAAAACATATTTCAACAGCAGAAACCAGCTTGATGAAATTCATTGATTATTTCCACTCCGAATCCAAAAACGCATCAACTCGATGAGATAAGTACTTTTTGAACGACTGGCGATATCTTTTGAACCTATGAAGGGATTACACTGAATTTGACATATATTGTGCAGAATCATGTCCTAAACAACATATTTCAACAGCAGAAACCAGCGTGATGAAATTCAAAAGTTATTTCCACTCCTAATCAAAAACGCTTCAACTCGGTGAGATAAGTACTTTTTGAACGAATGGCTATATCTTTTGAACTTGTGAAGGGATTACACTTAATTTGACATATATTGTGCAGAATTATGTCATAAACAACATATTTCAACAGCAGAAACCAGCTTGATAATATCCATTAGTTATTTCCACTCCTAATCAAAAACGCTTTAACTCGGTCTCATAAGCACGTTTTGAACGGATGGCTATATCCTTTCAACCTGTAATGGGCTCACAAGAATTTGACGTATATTGTGCAGAATCATGTCCTAAACAACATATTTCAACAGCAGAAACCAGCTTGATGAAATTCAATAGTTATTTCCGCTCCTAATCAAAAACTCTTCAACTTGGTAAGATAAGCAATTTTTGAACGAATGGCTATATCTTTTGAACCTGTGATGGGATTTCACTGAATTTGACATATAGTGTGCAGAATCATGTCCTAAACAACAAATTTCACGAGCAGAAACCAGCGTGATGAAATTCAAAAGTTATTTCCAATACTAATCAAAAACTCTTCAACTTGGTGAGATAAGCAATTTTTGAACGAATGGCTATATTTTTTGAACCTGTGATGGGATTTCACTGAAGTTGACATATATTGTGCAGAATCTTGTCCTAAACAACATATTTCAACAGCAGAAACCAGCTTGATGAAATTCATTAGTTATTTCCACTCCGAATCAAAAATGCTTCAACTCGGTGAGATAAGCACTTTTTGATCGAATGGCTATATCTTTTGAACTTGTCACTGGATTATACTGAATTGGACATGTTTTGTGCAGAATCTTGTTCTAAACAGCATATTTCAACAGCGGGAACCAGCTTGATGAAATTCATTAGTTATTTCCACTCCTAATCAGAAACGTCTCAACTCGGTGAGATAAGCACTTTTTTCACGAATGGCTATATCTTTTGATCTTATCGCTGGATTACACTTAATTTGACATGTGTTTTGCAGAATCATGTTCTAAACAACATATTTCAACAGCAGAAACCAGCTTGATGAAATTCAAAAGTTATTTCCACTCCTAATCAAAAACGCTTCAACTCGGTGAGATAAGCACTTTTTGAACGAATGGCTATATCTTTTGAACCTGTGATGTGATTACACTAAATTTGACATATATTGTTCAAAATCATATCCTAAACAACATATTTCAACAGCAGAAACCAGCTTGATGAAATTCATTGGTTATTTCCACTCAGAATCAAAAACGCCTCAACTCGGTGACATAAGTTCTTTTGGAATGACTGGCGATTTCTTTTGAACCTATGAAGGGATTACACTGAATTTGACATATATTGTGCAGAATCATGTCCTAAACAACATATTTCAACAGCAGAAACCAGCTTGATGAAATTCATTGGTTATTTCCACTCAGAATCAAAAACGCCTCAACTCGGTGACATAAGTTCTTTTGGAATGACTGGCGATTTCTTTTGAACCTATGAAGGGATTACACTGAATTGGACATATATTGTGCAGAATCATGTTCTAAACAACATATTTCAACAGCAGAAACCAGCTTGATGAAATTCAAAAGTTATTTCCACTCCTAATAAAAAACGCTTCAACTCGGTGAGATAAGCACTTTTTGAACGAATGGCTATATCTTTTGAACATGTGATGTGATTACACTAAATTTGACATATATTGTTCAAAATCATATCCTAAACAACATATTTCAACAGCATGAACCAGTTTGATGAAATTCATTGGTTATTTCCACTCAGAATCAAAAACGCCTCAACTCGGTGACATAAGTTCTTTTGGAATGACTGGCGATTTCTTTTGAACCTATGAAGGGATTACACTGAATTTGACATATATTGTGCAGAATCATGTCCTAAACAACATATTTCAACAGCAGAAACCAGCTTGATGAAATTCATTAGTTATTTCCACTCCTAATCACAAACGCCTCAACTCGGTGAGATAAGTCCTTTTTGAACGAATGGCTATATCCTTTGAACCTGTAATGGGATTACACTGACTTTGACATATATTGTGCAGAATCATATCCTAAACAACATATTTCAACAGCAGAAACCAGCTAGATGAAATTCAAAAGTTATTTCCACTCCTAATCAAAAACGCTTCAACCCGGTGAGATAAGTACTTTTTTCACGAATGGCTATATCTTTTGATCTTATCGCTGGATTACACTGAATTTGACATGTTTTTTGCAGAATCATGTCCTAAACAACATATTTCAACAGCAGAAACCAGCTTGATGAAATTCATTAGTTATTTCCACTCCTAATCACAAACGCCTCAACTCGGTGAGATAAGTCCTTTTTGAACGAATGGCTATATCCTTTGAACCTGTAATGGGATCACACTGACTTTGACATATATTGTGCAGAATCATATCCTAAACAACATATTTCAACAGCAGAAACCAGCTAGATGAAATTCAAAAGTTATTTCCACTCCTAATCAAAAACGCTTCAACTCGGTGAGATAAGTACTTTTTGAACGAATGGCTATATCTTTTGAACTTGTGAAGGGATTACACTTAATTTGACATATATTGTGCAGAATTATGTCATAAACAACATATTTCAACAGCAGAAACCAGCTTGATAATATCCATTAGTTATTTCCACTCCTAATCAAAAACGCTTTAACTCGGTCTCATAAGCACGTTTTGAACGGATGGCTATATCCTTTCAACCTGTAATGGGCTCACAAGAATTTGACGTATATTGTGCAGAATCATGTCCTAAACAACATATTTCAACAGCAGAAACCAGCTTGATGAAAATCAATAGTTATTTCCGCTCCTAATCAAAAACTCTTCAACTTGGTAAGATAAGCAATTTTTGAACGAATGGCTATATCTTTTGAACCTGTGATGGGATTTCACTGATTTTGACATATAGTGTGCAGAATCATGTCCTAAACAACAAATTTCACGAGCAGAAACCAGCGTGATGAAATTCAAAAGTTATTTCCAATACTAATCAAAAACTCTTCAACTTGGTGAGATAAGCAATATTTGAACGAATGGCTATATTTTTTGAACCTGTGATGGGATTTCACTGAAGTTGACATATATTGTGCAGAATCTTGTCCTAAACAACATATTTCAACAGCAGAAACCAGCTTGATGAAATTCATTAGTTATTTCCACTCCGAATCAAAAATGCTTCAACTCGGTGAGATAAGCACTTTTTGATCGAATGGCTATATCTTTTGAACTTGTCACTGGATTATACTGAATTGGACATGTTTTGTGCAGAATCTTGTTCTAAACAGCATATTTCAACAGCGGGAACCAGCTTGATGAAATTCATTAGTTATTTCCACTCCTAATCAGAAACGTCTCAACTCGGTGAGATAAGCACTTTTTTCACGAATGGCTATATCTTTTGATCTTATCGCTGGATTACACTTAATTTGACATGTGTTTTGCAGAATCATGTTCTAAACAACATATTTCAACAGCAGAAACCAGCTTGATGAAATTCAAAAGTTATTTCCACTCCTAATCAAAAACGCTTCAACTCGGTGAGATAAGCACTTTTTGAACGAATGGCTATATCTTTTGAACCTGTGATGTGATTACACTAAATTTGACATATATTGTTCAAAATCATATCCTAAACAACATATTTCAACAGCAGAAACCAGCTTGATGAAATTCATTGGTTATTTCCACTCAGAATCAAAAACGCCTCAACTCGGTGACATAAGTTCTTTTGGAATGACTGGCGATTTCTTTTGAACCTATGAAGGGATTACACTGAATTTGACATATATTGTGCAGAATCATGTCCTAAACAACATATTTCAACAGCAGAAACCAGCTTGATGAAATTCATTGGTTATTTCCACTCAGAATCAAAAACGCCTCAACTCGGTGACATAAGTTCTTTTGGAATGACTGGCGATTTCTTTTGAAACTATGAAGGGATTACACTGAATTGGACATATATTGTGCAGAATCATGTTCTAAACAACATATTTCAACAGCAGAAACCAGCTTGATGAAATTCAAAAGTTATTTCCACTCCTAATCAAAAACGCTTCAACTCGGTGAGATAAGCACTTTTTGAACGAATGGCTATATCTTTTGAACATGTGATGTGATTACACTAAATTTGACATATATTGTTCAAAATCATATCCTAAACAACATATTTCAACAGCATGAACCAGTTTGATGAAATTCATTGGTTATTTCCACTCAGAATCAAAAACGCCTCAACTCGGTGACATAAGTTCTTTTGGAATGACTGGCGATTTCTTTTGAACCTATGAAGGGATTACACTGAATTTGACATATATTGTGCAGAATCATGTCCTAAACAACATATTTCAACAGCAGAAACCAGCTTGATGAAATTCATTAGTTATTTCCACTCCTAATCACAAACGCCTCAACTCGGTGAGATAAGTCCTTTTTGAACGAATGGCTATATCCTTTGAACCTGTAATGGGATCACACTGACTTTGACATATATTGTGCAGAATCATATCCTAAACAACATATTTCAACAGCAGAAACCAGCTAGATGAAATTCAAAAGTTATTTCCACTCCTAATCAAAAACGCTTCAACCCGGTGAGATAAGTACTTTTTTCACGAATGGCTATATCTTTTGATCTTATCGCTGGATTACACTGAATTTGACATGTTTTTTGCAGAATCATGTCCTAAACAACATATTTCAACAGCAGAAACCAGCTTTACGAAATCCATCAGTTATTTCCACTCTCAATCAAAAACGCTTCAACCCGATAAGATAAGCAGTTTTTGAACGAATGGCTATATCTTTTGAACCTGTGAAGGGATTACACTGATTTTGACATATATTTTCCAGAATCATGTCCTAAACAACAAATTTCAACAGCAGAAACCAGCTTGATGAAATTCATTAGTTACTTCCAATACTAATCAAAAACTCTTCAACTTGGTGAGATAAGCAATTTTTGAACGAATGGCTATATTTTTTGAACCTGTGATGGGATTTCACTGAAGTTGACATATATTGTGCAGAATCTTGTCCTAAACAACATATTTCAACAGCAGAAACCAGCTTGATGAAATTCATTAGTTATTTCCACTCCGAATCAAAAACTCTTCAACTCGGTGAGATAAGCACTTTTTTCACGAATGGCTATATCTTTTGAACCTATGAAGGGATTACACTAAATTTGACATATATTGTTCAAAATCATATCCTAAACAACATATTTCAACAGCATAAACCAGTTTGATGAAATTCATTGGTTATTTCCACTCAGAATCAAAAACGCCTCAACTCGGTGAGATAAGTCCTTTTTGAACGAATGGCTATATCCTTTGAACCTGTAATGGGATTACACTGACTTTGACATATATTGTGCAGAATCATATCCTAAACAACATATTTCAACAGCAGAAACCAGCTAGATGAAATTCAAAAGTTATTTCCACTCCTAATCAAAAACGCTTCAACCCGGTGAGATAAGTACTTTTTTCACGAATGGCTATATCTTTTGATCTTATCGCTGGATTACACTGAATTTGACATGTTTTTTGCAGAATCATGTCCTAAACAACATATTTCAACAGCAGAAACCAGCTTGATGAAATTCATTAGTTATTTCCACTCCTAATCACAAACGCCTCAACTCGGTGAGATAAGTCCTTTTTGAACGAATGGCTATATCCTTTGAACCTGTATTGGGATCACACTGACTTTGACATATATTGTGCAGAATCATATCCTAAACAACATATTTCAACAGCAGAAACCAGCTAGATGAAATTCAAAAGTTATTTCCACTCCTAATCAAAAACGCTTCAACTCGGTGAGATAAGTACTTTTTGAACGAATGGCTATATCTTTTGAACCTGTGAAGGGATTACACTGAATTTGACATATATTGTCCAGAATCATGTTCTAAACAACAAATTTCAACCGCAGAAACCAGCTTGATGAAATTCATTATTTATTTCCAATACTAATCAAAAACTCTTCAACTTGGTGAGATAAGCAATTTTTGAACGAATGGCTATATTTTTTGAACATGTGATGGATTTAACTGAATTTGTCATAGATTGTGCTGAATCTTGTCCTAAAAAACATATTTCAACAGCAGAAACCAGCTTGATGAAATTCATTAGTTATTTCCACTCCGAATCAAAAACGCTTCAACTCGGTGAGATAAGCACTTTTTTCACGAATGGGTATATCTTTTGATCTTATCGCTGGATTACACTGAATTTGACATGTGTTTTGCAGAATCATGTCCTAAACAACATATTTCAACAGCAGAAACCAGCTTTACGAAATCCATCAGTTATTTCCACTCTCAAACAAAAACGCTTCAACCCGATAAGATAAGCAGTTTTTGAACGAATGGCTATGTCTTTTGAACTTGTGAAGGGATTACACTGAATTTGACATATATTGTGCAGAATCATATCCTAAACAACATATTTCAGCAGCAGAAACCAGCTTGATGAAATTCAAAAGTTATTTCCACTCCTAATCAAAAATGCTTCAACTCGGTGAGATAAGCACTTTTTGAACGAATGGCTATATCTTTTGAACTTGTGAAGGGCTTACACTGAATTTGACATATATTGTGCAGAATCTTGTCCTAAACAACATATTTCAACAGTAGAAATCTACTTGATGAAATTCATTAGTTATTGCCACTCCTAATCAAAATTGCTTCAACTCGGTGAGATAAGCACTTTTTGCACGAATGGCTATATCTTTTGATCTTGTCGCTGGATTACACTGAATTTGACATGTTTTTTGCAGAATCATGTCCTAAACAACATATTTCAACAGCAGAAACCAGCTTTACGAAATCCATCAGTTATTTCCACTCTCAATCAAAAACGCTTCAACCCGATAAGATAAGCAGTTTTTGAACGAATGGCTATATCTTTTGAACCTGTGAAGGGATTACACTGATTTTGACATATATTGTCCAGAATCATGTCCTAAACAACAAATTTCAACAGCAGAAACCAGCTTGATGAAATTCATTAGTTACTTCCAATACTAATCAAAAACTCTTCAACTTGGTGAGATAAGCAATTTTTGAACGAATGGCTATATTTTTTGAACCTGTGATGGATTTAACTGAATTTGACATATATTGTGCAGAATCTTGTCCTAAAAAACATATTTCAACAGCAGAAACCAGCTTGATGAAATTCATTAGTTATTTCCACTCCGAATCAAAAACTCTTCAACTCGGTGAGATAAGCACTTTTTTCACGAATGGCTATATCTTTTGATCTTATCGCTGGATTACACTGAATTTGACATGTTTTTTGCAGAATCATGTCCTAAACAACATATTTCAACAGCAGAAACCAGCTTTACGAAATCCATCAGTTATTTCCACTCTCAATCAAAAACGCTTCAACACGATAAGATAAGCAGTTTTTGAACGAATGGCTATGTCTTTTGAACTTGTGAAGGGATTACACTGAATTTGACATATATTGTGCAGAATCATATCCTAAACAACATATTTCAGCAGCAGAAACCAGCTTGATGAAATTCATTAGTTATTTCCACTCCTAATCAAAAACGCTTCAACTCGGTGAGATAAGTCCTTTTTGAACAAATGGCTATATCCTTTGAATCTGTAATGGGATCACACTGACTTTGACATATATTGTGCAGAATCATATCCTAAACAACATATTTCAGCAGCAGAAACCAGCTTGATGAAATTCATTAGTTATTTCCACTCCTAATCAAAAATGCTTCAACTCGGTGAGATAAGCACTTTTTGAACGAATGGCTATATCTTTTGAACTTGTGAAGGGATTACACTGAATTTGACATATATTGTGCAGAATCCTGTCCTAAACAACATATTTCAACAGTAGAAATATACTTGATGAAATTCATTAGTTATTGCCACTCCTAATCAAAATTTGTTTCAATTCGGTGAGATAAGCACTTTTTGCACGAATGGCTATATCTTTTGATCTTGTAGCTGGATTACACTGAATTTGACATGTGTTCTGCAAAATCATGTCCTAAACAACATATTTCAACAGCAGAAACCAGCTTGATTAAATCCATTAGTTATTTCCACTCTCAATCAAAAACGCTTCAACCCGATAAGATAAGCAGTTTTTGAACGAATGGCTATGTCTTTTGAACCTGTAATGTGATTACACTAAATTTGACATATATTGTGCAGAATCATAATCTTAAAAACATATTTCAACAGCAGAAACCAGCTTGATTAAATTCATTAGTTATTTCCACTCCGAATCAAAAATGCTTCAACTCGGTGAGATAAGCACTTTTTGATCGAATGGCTATATCTTTTGAACTTGTCACTGGATTATACTGAATTGGACATATTTTGTGCAGAATCTTGTCCTAAAAGAAATATTTCAACAGCAGAAACCAGCTTGATGAAATTCATTAGTTATTTCCACTCCTAATCAGAAACGTCTCAACTCGGTGAGATAAGCACTTTTTTCACGAATGGCTATATCTTTTGATCTTATCGCTGGATTACACTGAATTTGACATGTGTTTTACAGAATCATGTCCTAAACAACATATTTCAACAGCAGAAACCAGCTTTAAGAAATCCATCAGTTATTTCCACTCCTAATCAAAAACGCTTCAACCCGATAAGATAAGCAGTTTTTGAACGAATGGCTATATCTTTTGAACATGTGATGTGATTACACTAAATTTGACATATATTGTGCAGAATCATATCTTAAAAAACATATTTCAACAGCAGAAACCAGCTTTAATAAATTCATTGGTTATTTCCACTCCGAATCAAAAACGCCTCAACTCGGTGAGATAAGTTCTTTTGGAACGACTGGTGATATCTTTTTAACCTATGAAGGGATTACACTGAATTTGACATATATTGTGCAGAAACATGTTCTAAACAACATATTTCAACAGCAGAAACCAGCTTGATGAAATTCAAAAGTTATTTCAACTCCTAATCAAAAACGCTTCAACTCGGTGAGATAAGTACTTTTTGAACAAATGGCTATATCTTTTGAACTTGTGAAGGGATTACACTGAATTTGACATATATTTTGCAGAATCATGTCCTAAACAACATATTTCAACAGCAGAAACCAGCTTGATGAAATTCATTAGTTATTTCCACTCCTAATCAAAAACGCTTCAACTCTGTGAGATAAGTTCTTTTGGAACGACTGGCGATATCTTTTGAACCTATGAAGGGATTACACTGAATTTGACATATATTGTGCAGAATCATGTCCTAAACAACATATTTCAACACTGGAAATCTAGTTGATGAAATTCATTAGTTATTGCCACTCCTAATCATAATTGCTTCAACTCGGTGAGATAAGCACTTTTTGCACGAATGGCTATATCTTTTGATCTTGTCGCTGGATTACACTGAATTTGACATGTGTTGTGCAGAATCTTGTCCTAAACAACATATTTCAACAGCAGAAACCAGCTTGATGAAATTCATTGGTTATTTCCACTCAGAATCAAAAACGCCTCAACTCGGTGACATAAGTTCTTTTGGAATGACTGGCGATTTCTTTTGAACCTATGAAGGGATTACACTGAATTGGACATATATTGTGCAGAATCATGTTCTAAACAACATATTTCAACAGCAGAAACCAGCTTGATGAAATTCAAAAGTTATTTCCACTCCTAATCAAAAACGCTTCAACTCGGTGAGATAAGCACTTTTTGAACGAATGGCTGTATCTTTTGAACTTGTGAAGGGATTACACTGAATTTGACATATATTGTGCAGAATCATGTCCTAAACAACATATTTCAACACTGGAAATCTACTTGATGAAATTCATTAGTTATTGCCACTCCTAATCATAATTGCTTCAACTCGGTGAGATAAGCACTTTTTGCACGAATGGCTATATCTTTTGATGTTGTCGCTGGATTACACTGAATTTGACATGTGTTGTGCAGAATCTTGTCCTAAACAACATATTTCAACAGCAGAAACCAGCTTGATGAAATTCATTGGTTATTTCCACTCAGAATCAAAAACGCCTCAACTCGGTGACATAAGTTCTTTTGGAATGACTGGCGATTTCTTTTGAACCTATGAAGGGATTACACTGAATTGGACATATATTGTGCAGAATCATGTTCTAAACAACATATTTCAACAGCAGAAACCAGCTTGATGAAATTCAAAAGTTATTTCCACTCCTAATCAAAAACGCTTCAACTCGGTGAGATAAGCACTTTTTGAACGAATGGCTATATCTTTTGAACCTGTGATGTGATTACACTAAATTTGACATATATTGTTCAAAATCATATCCTAAACAACATATTTCAACAGCAGAAACCAGCTTGATGAAATTCATTGGTTATTTCCACTCAGAATCAAAAACGCCTCAACTCGGTGACATAAGTTCTTTTGGAATGACTGGCGATTTCTTTTGAACCTATGAAGGGATTACACTGAATTTGACATATATTGTGCAGAATCATGTCCTAAACAACATATTTCAACAGCAGAAACCAGCTTGATGAAATTCATTGGTTATTTCCACTCCTAATCAAAAACGCCTCAACTCGGTGACATAAGTTCTTTTGGAATGACTGGCGATTTCTTTTGAACCTATGAAGGGATTACACTGAATTGGACATATATTGTGCAGAATCATGTTCTAAACAACATATTTCAACAGCAGAAACCAGCTTGATGAAATTCATTAGTTATTTCCACTCCTAATCACAAACGCCTCAACTCGGTGAGATAAGTCCTTTTTGAACGAATGGCTATATCCTTTGAACCTGTAATGGGATCACACTGACTTTGACATATATTGTGCAGAATCATATCCTAAACAACATATTTCAACAGCAGAAACCAGCTAGATGAAATTCAAAAGTTATTTCCACTCCTAATCAAAAACGCTTCAACACGGTGAGATAAGTACTTTTTGAACGAATGGCTATATCTTTTGAACCTGTGAAGGGATTACACTGAATTTGACATATATTGTCCAGAATCATGTCCTAAACAACAAATTTCAACAGCAGAAACCAGCTTGATGAAATTCATTAGTTACTTCCAATACTAATCAAAAACTCTTCAACTTGGTGAGATAAGCAATTTTTGAACGAATGGCTATATTTTTTGAATCTGTGATGGATTTAACTGAATTTGACATATATTGTGCAGAATCTTGTCCTAAAAAACATATTTCAACAGCAGAAACCAGCTTGATGAAATTCATTAGTTATTTCCACTCCGAATCAAAAACTCTCCCACTCGGTGAGATAAGCACTTTTTTCACGAATGGCTATATCTTTTGATCTTATCGCTGGATTACACTGAATTTGACATGTTTTTTGCAGAATCATGTCCTAAACAACATATATCAACAGCAGAAACCAGCTTTACGAAATCCGTCAGTTATTTCCACTCTCAATCAAAAACGCTTCAACACGATAAGATAAGCAGTTTTTGAACGAATGGCTATGTCTTTTGAACTTGTGAAGGGATTACACTGAATTTGACATATATTGTGCAGAATCATATCCTAAACAACATATTTCAGCAGCAGAAACCAGCTTGATGAAATTCATTAGTTATTTCCACTCCTAATCAAAAACGCTTCAACTCGGTGAGATAAGTCCTTTTTGAACAAATGGCTATATCCTTTGAACCTGTAATGGGATCACACTGACTTTGACATATATTGTGCAGAATCATATCCTAAACAACATATTTCAGCAGCAGAAACCAGCTTGTTGAAATTCATTAGTTATTTCCACTCCTAATCAAAAATGCTTCAACTCGGTGAGATAAGCACTTTTTGAACGAATGGCTATATCTTTTGAACTTGTGAAGGGATTACACTGAATTTGACATATATTGTGCAGAATCCTGTCCTAAACAACATATTTCAACAGTAGAAATATACTTGATGAAATTCATTAGTTATTGCCACTCCTAATCAAAATTGCTTCAACTCGGTGAGATAAGCACTTTTTGCACGAATGGCTATATCTTTTGATCTTGTCGCTGGATTACACTAAATTTGACATGTGTTCTGCAGAATCATGTCCTAAACAACATATTTCAACAGCAGAAACCAGCTTGATTAAATCCATTAGTTATTTCCACTCTCAATCAAAAACGCTTCAACCCGATAAGATAAGCAGTTTTTGAACGAATGGCTATGTCTTTTGAACCTGTAATGTGATTACACTAAATTTGACATATATTGTGCAGAATCATATCCTAAAAAACATATTTCAACAGCAGAAACCAGCTTGATGAAATTCATTAGTTATTTCCACTCCGAATCAAAAATGCTTCAACTCGGTGAGATAAGCACTTTTTGATCGAATGGCTATATCTTTTGAACTTGTCACTGGATTATACTGAATTGGACATATTTTGTGCAGAATCTTGTCCTAAAAGAAATATTTCAACAGCAGAAACCAGCTTGATGAAATTCATTAGTTATTTCCACTCCGAATCAAAAACGCTTCAACTCGGTGAGATAAGCACTTTTTTCACGAATGGCTATATCTTTTGATCTTATCGCTGGATTACACTGAATTTGACATGTGTTTTACAGAATCATGTCCTAAACAACATATTTCAAAAGCAGAAACCAGCTTTACGAAATCCATCAGTTATTTCCACTCCTAATCAAAAACGCTTCAACCCGATAAGATAAGCAGTTTTTGAACGAATGGCTATATCTTTTGAACATGTGATGTGATTACACTAAATTTGACATATATTGTGCAGAATCATATCTTAAAAAACATATTTCAACAGCAGAAACCAGCTTTAATAAATTCATTGGTTATTTCCACTCTGAATCAAAAACGCCTCAACTCGGTGAGATAAGTTCTTTTGGAACGACTGGTGATATCTTTTGAACCTATGAAGTGATTACACTGAATTTGACATATATTGTGCAGAAACATGTTCTAAACAACATATATCAACAGCAGAAACCAGCTTGATGAAATTCAAAAGTTATTTCAACTCCTAATCAAAAACGCTTCAACTCGGTGAGATAAGTACTTTTTGAACAAATGGCTATATCTTTTGAACTTGTGAAGGGATTACACTGAATTTGACATATATTGTGCAGAATCATGTCCTAAACAACATATTTCAACAGCAGAAACCAGCTTGATGAAATTCATTAGTTATTTCCACTCCTAATCAAAAACGCTTCAACTCTGTGAGATAAGTTCTTTTGGAACGACTGGCGATATCTTTTGAACCTATGAAGGGATTACACTGAATTTGACATATATTGTGCAGAATCATGTCCTAAACAACATATTTCAACACTGGAAATCTACTAGATGAAATTCATTAGTTATTGCCACTCCTAATCATAATTGCTTCAACTCGGTGAGATAAGCACTTTTTGCACGAATGGCTATATCTTTTGATCTTGTCGCTGGATTACACTGAATTTGACATGTGTTGTGCAGAATCTTGTCCTAAACAACATATTTCAACAGCAGAAACCAGCTTGATGAAATTCATTGGTTATTTCCACTCAGAATCAAAAACGCCTCAACTCGGTGACATAAGTTCTTTTGGAATGACTGGCGATTTCATTTGAACCTATGAAGGGATTACACTGAATTGGACATATATTGTGCAGAATCATGTTCTAAACAACATATTTCAACAGCAGAAACCAGCTTGATGAAATTCAAAAGTTATTTCCACTCCTAATCAAAAACGCTTCAACTCGGTGAGATAAGCACTTTTTGAACGAATGGCTATATCTTTTGAACCTGTGATGTGATTACACTAAATTTGACATATATTGTTCAAAATCATATCCTAAACAACATATTTCAACAGCAGAAACCAGCTTGATGAAATTCATTGGTTATTTCCACTCAGAATCAAAAACGCCTCAACTCGGTGACATAAGTTCTTTTGGAATGACTGGCGATTTCTTTTGAACCTATGAAGGGATTACACTGAATTTGACATATATTGTGCAGAATCATGTCCTAAACAACATATTTCAACAGCAGAAACCAGCTTGATGAAATTCATTGGTTATTTCCACTCAGAATCAAAAACGCCTCAACTCGGTGACATAAGTTCTTTTGGAATGACTGGCAATTTCTTTTGAACCTATGAAGGGATTACACTGAATTGGACATATATTGTGCAGAATCATGTTCTAAACAACATATTTCAACAGCAGAAACCAGCTTGATGAAATTCATTAGTTATTTCCACTCCTAATCACAAACGCCTCAACTCGGTGAGATAAGTCCTTTTTGAACGAATGGCTATATCCTTTGAACCTGTAATGGGATCACACTGACTTTGACATATATTGTGCAGAATCATATCCTAAACAACATATTTCAACAGCAGAAACCAGCTAGATGAAATTCAAAAGTTATTTCCACTCCTAATCAAAAACGCTTCAACCCGGTGAGATAAGTACTTTTTGAACGAATGGCTATATCTTTTGAACCTGCGAAGGGATTACACTGAATTTGACATATATTGTCCAGAATCATGTCCTAAACAACAAATTTCAACAGCAGAAACCAGCTTGATGAAATTCATTAGTTACTTCCAATACTAATCAAAAACTCTTCAACTTGGTGAGATAAGCAATTTTTGAACGAATGGCTATATTTTTTGAATCTGTGATGGATTTAACTGAATTTGACATATATTGTGCAGAATCTTGTCCTAAAAAACATATTTCAACAGCAGAAACCAGCTTGATGAAATTCATTAGTTATTTCCACTCCGAATCAAAAACTCTCCCACTCGGTGAGATAAGCACTTTTTTCACGAATGGCTATATCTTTTGATCTTATCGCTGGATTACACTGAATTTGACATGTTTTTTGCAGAATCATGTCCTAAACAACATATTTCAACAGCAGAAACCAGCTTTACGAAATCCATCAGTTATTTCCACTCTCAATCAAAAACGCTTCAACACGATAAGATAAGCAGTTTTTGAACGAATGGCTATGTCTTTTGAACTTGTGAAGGGATTACACTGAATTTGACATATATTGTGCAGAATCATATCCTAAACAACATATTTCAGCAGCAGAAACCAGCTTGATGAAATTCATTAGTTATTTCCACTCCTAATCAAAAACGCTTCAACTCGGTGAGATAAGTCCTTTTTGAACAAATGGCTATATCCTTTGAACCTGTAATGGGATCACACTGACTTTGACATATATTGTGCAGAATCATATCCTAAACAACATATTTCAGCAGCAGAAACCAGCTTGTTGAAATTCATTAGTTATTTCCACTCCTAATCAAAAATGCTTCAACTCGGTGAGATAAGCACTTTTTGAACGAATGGCTATATCTTTTGAACTTGTGAAGGGATTACACTGAATTTGACATATATTGTGCAGAATCCTGTCCTAAACAACATATTTCAACAGTAGAAATATACTTGATGAAATTCATTAGTTATTGCCACTCCTAATCAAAATTGCTTCAACTCGGTGAGATAAGCACTTTTTGCACGAATGGCTATATCTTTTGATCTTGTCGCTGGATTACACTGAATTTGACATGTGTTCTACAGAATCATGTCCTAAACAACATATTTCAACAGCAGAAACCAGCTTGATTAAATCCATTACTAATTTCCACTCTCAATCAAAAACGCTTCAACCCGATAAGATAAGCAGTTTTTGAACGAATGGCTATGTCTTTTGAACCTGTAATGTGATTACACTAAATTTGACATATATTGTGCAGAATCATATCCTAAAAAACATATTTCAACAGCAGAAACCAGCTTGATGAAATTCATTAGTTATTTCCACTCCGAATCAAATATGCTTCAACTCGGTGAGATAAGCACTTTTTGATCGAATGGCTATATCTTTTGAACTTGTCACTGGATTATACTGAATTGGACATATTTTGTGCAGAATCATATCCTAAAAAAAATATTTCAACAGCAGAAACCAGCTTGATGAAATTCATTAGTTATTTCCACTCCTAATCAAAAACGCTTCAACTCTGTGAGATAAGTTCTTTTGGAACGACTGGCGATATCTTTTGAACCTATGAAGGGATTACACTGAATTTGACATATATTGTGCAAAAACATGTTCTAAACAACATATTTCAACAGCAGAAACCAGGTTGATGAAATTCAAAAGTTATTTCCACTCCTAATCAAAAACGCTTCAACTTGGTGAGATAAGTACTTTTTGAACGAATGGCTATATCTTTTGAACTTGTGAAGGGATTACACTTAATTTGACATATATTGTGCAGAATTATGTCATAAACAACATATTTCAACAGCAGAAACCAGCTTGATAATATCCATTAGTTATTTCCACTCCTAATCAAAAACGCTTCAACTCGGTCTCATAAGCACGTTTTGAACGGATGGCTGTATCCTTTCAACCTGTAATGGGCTCACAAGTATTTGACATATATTGTGCAGAATCATGTCCTAAACAACATATTTCAACAGCAGAAACCAGCTTGATGAAATTCATTAGTTATTTCCGCTCCTAATCAAAAACTCTTCAACTTGGTGAGATAAGCAATTTTTGAACGAATGGCTATATCTTTTGAACCTGTGATGGGATTTCACTGAATTTGACATATATTGTGCAGAATCATGTCCTAAAGAACATATTTCAACAGCAGAAACCAGCTTGATGAAATTCAAAAGTTTTTTTAACTCCTAATCAAAAACGCTTCAACTCGGTGAGATAAGTACTTTTTGAACGAATGGCGATATCTTTTGAACATGAGAAGGGATTACACTGAATTTGAAATATATTGTCCAGAATCATGTCCTAAACAACAAATTTCAAGAGCAGAAACCAGCTTGATGAAATTCAAAAGTTATTTCCAATACTAATCAAAAATGCTTCAACTCGATGAGATAAGCACTTTTTGATCGAACGGCTATATCTTTTGAACTTGTCACTGGATTATACTGAATTTGACATATTTTGTGCAGAATTATGTCCTAAACAACATATTTCAACAGCAGGAACCAGCTTGATGAAATTCATTAGTTATTTCCACTCCTAATCAGAAACGTCTCAACTCGGTGAGATAAGCACTTTTTGAACGAATGGCTATATCTTTTGAACTTGTGAAGGGATTACACTGAATTTGACATATATTGTGCAGAATCCTGTCCTAAACAACATATTTCAACAGTAGAAATCTACTTGATGAAATTCATTAGTTATTGCCACTCCTAATCAAAATTGCTTCAACTCGGTGAGATAAGCACTTTTTGCACGAATGGCTATATCTTTTGATCTTGTCGCTGGATTACACTGAATTTGACATGTGTTTTGCAGAATCATGTCCTAAACAACATATTTCAACAGTAGAAATCTACTTGATGAAATTCATTAGTTATTGCCACTCCTAATCATAATTGCTTCAACTCGTAGAGATAAGGAACTTTTTGCACGAATGGCTATATCTTTTGATCTTGTCGCAGGATTACAATGAATTTGACATGTGTTGTGCAGAATCATGTCCTAAAAAACATATTTCAACAGCAGAAACCAGCTTGATTAAATCCATTAGTTATTTCCACTCTCAATCAAAAACGCTTCAACCCGATAAGATAAGCAGTTTTTGAACGAATGGCGATATCTTTTTAACCTATGAAGGGATTACACTGAATTTGACATATATTGTGCAGAATCATATCCTAAACAACATATTTCAACAGCAGAAAACAGCTTGATGAAATTCATTAGTTATTGCCACTCCTAATCATAATTGCTTCAACTCGTAGAGATAAGGAACTTTTTGCACGAATGGCTATATCTTTTGATCTTGTCGCAGGATTACAATGAATTTGACATGTGTTGTGCAGAATCATGTCCTAAAAAACATATTTCAACAGCAGAAACCAGCTTGATTAAATCCATTAGTTATTTCCACTCTCAATCAAAAACGCTTCAACCCGATAAGATAAGCAGTTTTTGAACGAATGGCGATATCTTTTTAACCTATGAAGGGATTACACTGAATTTGACATATATTGTGCAGAATCATATCCTAAACAACATATTTCAACAGCAGAAAACAGCTTGATGAAATTCAAAAGTTATTTCCACTCCTAATCAAAAACGCTTCAACTCGGTGAGAAAGTACTTTTTGAAGGAATGGCTATATCTTTTGAACTTGTGAAGGGATTACACTGAATGGGAAATATATTGTGCAGAATCATGTCCTAAACAACATATTTCAACAGCAGAAACCAGTTTGATGAAATTCATTAGTTATTTCCACTCCTAATCAAAAATGCTTCAACTCGGTGAGATAAGCACTTTTTGAACGAATGGCTATATCTTTTGAACTTGTGAAGGGATTACACTGAATTTGACATATATTGTGCAGAATCCTGTCCTAAACAACATATTTCAACAGTAGAAATATACTTGATGAAATTCATTAGTTATTGCCACTCCTAATCAAAATTGCTTCAACTCGGTGAGATAAGCACTTTTTGCACGAATGGCTATATCTTTTGATCTTGTCGCTGGATTACACTGAATTTGACATGTGTTCTGCAGAATCATGTCCTAAACAACATATTTCAACAGCAGAAACCAGCTTGATTAAATCCATTAGTTATTTCCACTCTCAATCAAAAACGCTTCAACCCGATAAGATAAGCAGTTTTTGAACGAAAGGCTATGTCTTTTGAACCTGTAATGTGATTACACTAAATTTGACATATATTGTGCAGAATCATATCCTAAAAAACATATTTCAACAGCAGAAACCAGCTTGATGAAATTCATTAGTTATTTCCACTCCGAATCAAAAATGCTTCAACTCGGTGAGATAAGCACTTTTTGATCGAATGGCTATATCTTTTGAACTTGTCACTGGATTATACTGAATTGGACATATTTTGTGCAGAATCATATCCTAAAAAAAATATTTCAACAGCAGAAACCAGCTTGATGAAATTCATTAGTTATTTCCACTCCGAATCAAAAACGCTTCAACTCGGTAGGATAAGCACTTTTTTCACGAATGGCTATATCTTTTGATCTTATCGCTGGATTACACTGAATTTGACATGCGTTTTACAGAATCATGTCCTAAACAACATATTTCAACAGCAGAAACCAGCTTTACGAAATCCATTAGTTATTTCCACTCCTAATCAAAAACGCTTCAACCCGATAAGATAAGCAGTTTTTGAACGAATGGCTATATCTTTTGAACATGTGATGTGATTACACTAAATTTGACATATATTGTGCAGAATCATATCTTAAAAAACATATTTCAACAGCAGAAACCAGCTTGATGAAATTCATTTGTTATTTCCACTCCTAATCAAAAACGCTTCAACTCTGTGAGATAAGTTCTTTTGGAACGACTGGCGATATCTTTTGAACCTATGAAGGGATTACACTGAATTTGACATATATTGTGCAAAAACATGTTCTAAACAACATATTTCAACAGCAGAAACCAGGTTGATGAAATTCAAAAGTTATTTCCACTCCTAATCAAAAACGCTTCAACTTGGTGAGATAAGTACTTTTTGAACGAATGGCTATATCTTTTGAACTTGTGAAGGGATTACACTTAATTTGACATATATTGTGCAGAATTATGTCATAAACAACATATTTCAACAGCAGAAACCAGCTTGATAATATCCATTAGTTATTTCCACTCCTAATCAAAAACGCTTCAACTCGGTCTCATAAGCACGTTTTGAACGGATGGCTGTATCCTTTCAACCTGTAATGGGCTCACAAGAATTTGACATATATTGTGCAGAATCATGTCCTAAACAACATATTTCAACAGCAGAAACCAGCTTGATGAAATTCATTAGTTATTTCCACTCCTAATCAAAAACTCTTCAACTTGGTGAGATAAGCAATTTTTGAACGAATGGCTATATCTTTTGAACCTGTGATGGGATTTCACTGAATTTGACATATATTGTGCAGAATCATGTCCTAAAAAACATATTTCAACAGCAGAAACCAGCTTGATGAAATTCAAAAGTTTTTTTAACTCCTAATCAAAAACGCTTCAACTCGGTGAGATAAGTACTTTTTGAACGAATGGCGATATCTTTTGAACATGAGAAGGGATTACACTGAATTTGAAATATATTGTCCAGAATCATGTCCTAAACAACAAATTTCAAGAGCAGAAACCAGCTTGATGAAATTCATTAGTTATTTCCAATACTAATCAAAAATGCTTCAACTCGATGAGATAAGCACTTTTTGATCGAACGGCTATATCTTTTGAACTTGTCACTGGATTATACTGAATTTGACATATTTTGTGCAGAATTTTGTCCTAAACAACATATTTCAACAGCAGGAACCAGCTTGATGAAATTCATTAGTTATTTCCACTCCTAATCAGAAACGTCTCAACTCGGTGAGATAAGCACTTTTTGAACGAATGGCTATATCTTTTGAACTTGTGAAGGGATTACACTGAATTTGACATATATTGTGCAGAATCCTGTCCTAAACAACATATTTCAACAGTAGAAATCTACTTGATGAAATTCATTAGTTATTGCCACTCCTAATCAAAATTGCTTCAACTCGGTGAGATAAGCACTTTTTGCACGAATGGCTATATCTTTTGATCTTGTCGCTGGATTGCACTGAATTTGACATGTGTTTTGCAGAATCATGTCCTAAACAACATATTTCAACAGTAGAAATCTACTTGATGAAATTCATTAGTTATTGCCACTCCTAATCATAATTGCTTCAACTCGTAGAGATAAGCACTTTTTGCACGAATGGCTATATCTTTTGATCTTGTCGCAGGATTACAATGAATTTGACATGTGTTGTGCAGAATCATGTCCTAAACAACATATTTCAACAGCAGAAACCAGCTTGATTAAATCCATTAGTTATTTCCACTCTCAATCAAAAACGCTTCAACCCGATAAGATAAGCAGTTTTTGAACGAATGGCGATATCTTTTTAACCTATGAAGGGATTACACTGAATTTGACATATATTGTGCAGAATCATATCCTAAACAACATATTTCAACAGCAGAAAACAGCTTGATGAAATTCAAAAGTTATTTCCACTCCTAATCAAAAACGCTTCAACTCGGTGAGAAAGTACTTTTTGAAGGAATGGCTATATCTTTTGAACTTGTGAAGGGATTACACTGAATGGGAAATATATTGTGCAGAATCATGTCCTAAACAACATATTTCAACAGCAGAAACCAGTTTGATGAAATTCATTAGTTATTTCCACTCCTAATCAAAAACGCTTCAACTCGGTGAGATAAGTCCTTTTTGAACGAATGGCTATATCCTTTGAACATGTGAAGGGATCACACTGACTTTGACATATATTTTGCAGAATCATATCCTAAACAACATATTTCAACATCAGAAACCAGCTTAATGAAATTCATTAGTTATTTCCACTCCTAATCAAAAATGCTTCAACTCGGTGAGATAATTACTTTTTGAACGAATGGCGATATCTTTTTAACGTATGAAGGGATTACACTGGATTTGACATATATTGTGCAGAATCATGTCCTAAACAACATATTTCAACAGCAAAAACCAGCGTGATGAAATTCAAAAGTTATTTCCACTCCTAATCAAAAACGCTTCAACTCGGTGAGATAAGTACTTTTTGAACGAAGGGCTATATCTTTTGAACTTGTGAAGGGATTACACTTAATTTTACATATATTGTGCAGGATTATGTCATAAACAACATATTTCAACAGCAGAAACCAGCTTGATAATATCCATTAGTTATTTCCACTCCTAATCAAAAACGCTTCAACCCAGTACTTTTTGAACGAATGGTTATATCTTTTGAACTTGTGAAGGGATTACACTGAATTTGACATATATTGTCCAGAATCAGGTCCTAAACAATAAATTACAACAGCGGAAACCAGCTTGATGAAATTCATTAGTTATTTCCAATACTAATCAAAAACTCTTCAACTTGGTGAGATAAGCAATTTTTGAATGAGTGGCTATATTTTTTGAACCTGTGATGGATTTCACTGAATTTGACATATATTGTGCAGAATCTTTTCCTAAACAACATATTTCAACAGCAGAAACCAGCTTGATGAAATTCATTAGTTATTTCCACTCCGAATCAAAAACGCTTCAACTCGGTGAGATAAGCACTTTTTTCACGAATGGCTATATCTTTTGATCTTATCGCTGGATTACACTGAATTTGACATGTGTTTTGCAGAATCATGTCCTAAACAACATATTTCAACAGCAGAAACCAGATTGATGAAATTCATTGGTTATTTCCACTCCGAATCAAAAACGCCTCAACTCGGTGAGATAAGTACTTTTTGAACAAATGGCTATATCTTTTGAACTTGTGAAGGGATTACACTGAATTTGACATATATTGTGCAGAATCATGTCCTAAACAACATATTTCAACAGCAGAAACCAGCTTGTAGAAATTCATTAGTTATTTCCACTCCTAATCAAAAACGCTTCAACTCGGTGAGATAAGCACTTTTTGATCGAATGGCAATATCTTTTGAACTTGTCGCTGGATTATACTGAATTTGACATATTTTGTGCAGAATCATGTCCTAAACAACATATTTCAACAGCAGGAACCAGCTTGATGAAATTCATTAGCTATTTGCAGTCCTAATGAAAAACTCTTCAACTCAGTCTCATAAGCACGTTTTGAACGAATGGCTATATCCTTTCAACCTGTATTGGGCTCACACGAATTTGACATATATTGTGCAGAATCATGTCCTAAACAACATATTTCAACAGCAGAAACCAGCTTGATGAAATTCATTAGTTATTTCCACTCCTAATCAGAAACGTCTCAATTCGGTGAGTTAAGCACTTTTTGAACGAATGGCTATATCTTTTGGACTTTTGATGGATGTGACATATATTGTGCAGAATCTTGACCTAACAACATATTTCAACAGCAGAAACCAGCTTGACGTAATTCATTGGTTATTTCCAATACTAATCAAAAACTCTTCAACTTGGTGACATAAGTACTTTTTGGACGAATGGCTATATCCTTTGAACCTGTAATGGGATTTCACTAAATTTGACATATATTGTGCAGAATCATGTCCTAAACAACAAATTTCAACAGCAGAAACCAGCTTGATGAAATTCATTAGTTATTTCCAATACTAATCAAAAACTCTTCAACTTGGTGAGATAAGCAATTTTTGAACGAATGGCTATAGTTTTTGAACCTGTGATGGATTTCACTGAATTTGACATATATTGTGCAGAATATTGTCCTAAACAACATATTTCAACAGCAGAAACCAGCTTGATGAAATTCATTAGTTATTTCCACTCCGAATCAAAAACGCTTCAACTCGGTCTCATAAGCACGTTTTGAACGGATGGCTATATCCTTTCAACCTGTAATGGGCTCACAAGAATTTGACGTATATTGTGCAGAATCATGTCCTAAACAACAAATTTCAAGAGCAGAAACCAGCTTGATGAAATTCAAAAGTTATTTCCACTCCTAATCAAAAACGCTTCAACTCGGTGAGATAAGTACTTTTTGAACGAATGGCGATATCTTTTTAACGTATGAAGGGATTACACTGAATTTGACATATATTGTGCAGAATCATGTCCTAAAAAACATATTTAAACAGCAAAAACCAGCGTGATGAAATTCAAAAGTTATTTCCACTCCGATTCAAAAATGCTTCAACTCGGTGAGATAAGCACTTTTTGATCGAATGGCAATATCTTTTGAACTTGTTGCTGGATTATACTGAATTTGACATATTTTGTGCAGAATCATGTCCTAAACAACAAATTTCAACAGCAGAAACCAGCTTGATGAAATTCATTAGTTATTTCCAATACTAATCAAAAACTCTTCAACTTGGTGAGATAAGCAATTTTTGAACGAATGGCTATAGTTTTTGAACCTGTGATGGATTTCACTGAATTTGACATATATTGTGCAGAATATTGTCCTAAACAACATATTTCAACAGCAGAAACCAGCTTGATGAAATTCATTAGTTATTTCCACTCCGAATCAAAAACGCTTCAACTCGGTCTCATAAGCACGTTTTGAACGGATGGCTATATCCTTTCAACCTGTAATGGGCTCACAAGAATTTGACGTATATTGTGCAGAATCATGTCCTAAACAACAAATTTCAAGAGCAGAAACCAGCTTGATGAAATTCAAAAGTTATTTCCACTCCTAATCAAAAACGCTTCAACTCGGTGAGATAAGTACTTTTTGAACGAATGGCGATATCTTTTTAACGTATGAAGGGATTACACTGAATTTGACATATATTGTGCAGAATCATGTCCTAAAAAACATATTTAAACAGCAAAAACCAGCGTGATGAAATTCAAAAGTTATTTCCACTCCGATTCAAAAATGCTTCAACTCGGTGAGATAAGCACTTTTTGATCGAATGGCAATATCTTTTGAACTTGTTGCTGGATTATACTGAATTTGACATATTTTGTGCAGAATCATGTCCTAAACAACATATTTCAACAGCAGGAACCAGCTTGATGAAATTCATTAGCTATTTGCACTCCTAATGAAAAACTCTTCAACTCAGTCTCATAAGCACGTTTTGAACGAATGGCTATATCCTTTCAACCTGTATTGGGCTCACACGAATTTGACATATATTGTGCAGAATCATGTCCTAAACAACGTATTTCAACAGCAGAAACCAGCTTGATGAAATTCATTAGTTATTTCCACTCCTAATCAGAAACGTCTCAACTCGGTGAGTTAAGCACTTTTTGAACGAATGGCTATATCTTTTGGACTTTTGATGGATATGACATATATTGTGCAGAATCTTGACCTAACAACATATTTCAACAGCAGAAACCAGCTTGACGTAATTCATTGGTTATTTCCAATACTAATCAAAAACTCTTCAACTTGGTGACATAAGTACTTTTTGGACAAATGGCTATATCCTTTGAACCTGTAATGGGATTTCACTAAATTTGACATATATTGTGCAGAATCATGTCCTAAACAACATATTTCAACAGCAGAAACCAGCTAGATGAAATTCAAAAGTTATTTCCACTCCTAATCAAAAACGCTTCAACCCAGTACTTTTTGAACGAATGGTTATATCTTTTGAACTTGTGAAGGGATTACACTGAATTTGACATATATTGTCCAGAATCAGGTCCTAAACAATAAATTACAACAGCGGAAACCAGCTTGATGAAATTCATTAGTTATTTCCAATACTAATCAAAAACTCTTCAACTTGGTGAGATAAGCAATTTTTGAATGAATGGCTATATTTTTTGAACCTGTGATGGATTTCACTGAATTTGACATATATTGTGCAGAATCTTTTCCTAAACAACATATTTCAACAGCAGAAACCAGCTTGATGAAATTCATTAGTTATTTCCACTCCGAATCAAAAACGCTTCAACTCGGTGAGATAAGCACTTTTTTCACGAATGGCTATATCTTTTGATCTTATCGCTGGATTACACTGAATTTGACATGTGTTTTGCAGAATCATGTCCTAAACAACATATTTCAACAGCAGAAACCAGATTGATGAAATTCATTGGTTATTTCCACTCCGAATCAAAAACGCCTCAACTCGGTGAGATAAGTTCTTTTGGAACGACTGGCGATATCTTTTGAACCTATGAAGGGATTACACTGAATTTGACATATATTGTGCAGAAACATGTTCTAAACAACATATTTCAACAGCAGAAACCAGCTTGATGAAATTCATTAGTTATTTCCAATACTAATCAAAAACGCTTCAACTCGGTGAGATAAGTACTTTTTGAACAAATGGCTATATCTTTTGAACTTGTGAAGGGATTACACTGAATTTGACATATATTGTGCAGAATCATGTCCTAAACAACATATTTCAACAGCAAAAACCAGCGTGATGAAATTCAAAAGTTATTTCCACTCCGATTCAAAAATGCTTCAACTCGGTGAGATAAGCACTTTTTGATCGAATGGCAATATCTTTTGAACTTGTCGCTGGATTATACTGAATTTGACATATTTTGTGCAGAATCATGTCCTAAACAACATATTTCAACAGCAGGAACCAGCTTGATGAAATTCATTAGCTATTTGCACTCCTAATGAAAAACTCTTCAACTCAGTCTCATAAGCACGTTTTGAACGAATGGCTATATCCTTTCAACCTGTATTGGGCTCACACGAATTTGACATATATTGTGCAGAATATTGTCCTAAACAACATATTTCAACAGCAGAAACCAGCTTGATGAAATTCATTAGTTATTTACACTCCTAATCAGATACGTCTCAACTCGGTGAGTTAAGCACTTTTTGAACGAATGGCTATATCTTTTGGACTTTTGATGGATATGACATATATTGTGCAGAATCTTGACCTAACAACATATTTCAACAGCAGAAACCAGCTTGACGTAATTCATTGGTTATTTCCAATACTAATCAAAAACTCTTCAACTCGGTGAGATAAGTTCTTTTGGAACGACTGGCGATATCTTTTGAACCTATGAAGGGATTACACTGAATTTGACATATATTGTGCAGAAACATGTTCTAAACAACATATTTCAACAGCAGAAACCAGCTTGATGAAATTCATTAGTTATTTCCAATACTAATCAAAAACGCTTCAACTCGGTGAGATAAGTACTTTTTGAACAAATGGCTATATCTTTTGAACTTGTGAAGGGATTACACTGAATTTGACATATATTGTGCAGAATCATGTCCTAAACAACATATTTCAACAGCAAAAACCAGCGTGATGAAATTCAAAAGTTATTTCCACTCCGATTCAAAAATGCTTCAACTCGGTGAGATAAGCACTTTTTGATCGAATGGCAATATCTTTTGAACTTGTCGCTGGATTATACTGAATTTGACATATTTTGTGCAGAATCATGTCCTAAACAACATATTTCAACAGCAGGAACCAGCTTGATGAAATTCATTAGCTATTTGCACTCCTAATGAAAAACTCTTCAACTCAGTCTCATAAGCACGTTTTGAACGAATGGCTATATCCTTTCAACCTGTATTGGGCTCACACGAATTTGACATATATTGTGCAGAATCATGTCCTAAACAACATATTTCAACAGCAGAAACCAGCTTGATGAAATTCATTAGTTATTTCCACTCCGAATCAAAAACGCTTCAACTCGGTGAGATAAGCACTTTTTTCACGAATGGCTATATCTTTTGATCTTATCGCTGGATTACACTGAATTTGACATGTGTTTTGCAGAATCATGTCCTAAACAACATATTTCAACAGCAGAAACCAGCTTGATGAAATTCATTGGTTATTTCCACTCCGAATCAAAAACGCTTCAACTCGGTGAGATAAGTACTTTTTGAACAAATGGCTATATCTTTTGAACTTGTGAAGGGATTACACTGAATTTGACATATATTGTGCAGAATCATGTCCTAAACAACATATTTCAACAGCAGAAACCAGCTTGTAGAAATTCATTAGTTATTTCCACTCCTAATCAAAAACGCTTCAACTCGGTGAGATAAGCACTTTTTGATCGAATGGCAATATCTTTTGAACTTGTGAAGGGATTATACTGAATTTGACATATTTTGTGCAGAATCATGTCCTAAACAACATATTTCAACAGCAGGAACCAGCTTGATGAAATTCATTAGCTATTTGCACTCCTAATGAAAAACTCTTCAACTCAGTCTCATAAGCACGTTTTGAACGAATGGCTATATCCTTTGAACCTGTAATGGGATTACACTGACTTTGACATATATTGTGCAGAATCATATCCTAAACAACATATTTCAGCAGCAGAAACCAGCTTGATGAAATTCATTAGTTATTTCCACTCCGAATCAAAAACGCTTCAACTCTGTGAGATAATCACTTTTTTCACGAATGGCTATATCTTTTGATCTTATCGCTGGATTACACTGAATTTGACATGTGTTTTGCAGAATCATGTCCTAAACAACATATTTCAACAGCAGAAACCAGCTTGGTGAAATTCATTGGTTATTTCCACTCCGAATCAAAAACGCTTCAACTCGGTGAGATAAGTACTTTTTGAACAAATGGCTATATCTTTTGAACTTGTGAAGGGATTACACTGAATTTGACATATATTGTGCAGAATCATGTCCTAAACAACATATTTCAACAGCAGAAACCAGCTTGTAGAAATTCATTAGTTATTTCCACTCCTAATCAAAAACGCTTCAACTCGGTGAGATAAGCACTTTTTGATCGAATGGCAATATCTTTTGAACTTGTCGCTGGATTATACTGAATTTGACATATTTTGTGCAGAATCATGTCCTAAACAACATATTTCAACAGCAGGAACCAGCTTGATGAAATTCATTAGCTATTTGCACTCCTAATGAAAAACTCTTCAACTCAGTCTCATAAGCACGTTTTGAACGAATGGCTATATCCTTTCAACCTGTATTGGGCTCACACGAATTTGACATATATTGTGCAGAATCATGTCCTAAACAACATATTTCAACAGCAGAAACCAGCTTGATGAAATTCATTAGTTATTTCCACTCCGAATCAAAAACGCTTCAACTCGGTGAGATAAGCACTTTTTTCACGAATGGCTATATCTTTTGATCTTATCGCTGGATTACACTGAATTTGACATGTGTTTTGCAGAATCATGTCCTAAACAACATATTTCAACAGCAGAAACCAGCTTGATGAAATTCATTGGTTATTTCCACTCCGAATCAAAAACGCTTCAACTCGGTGAGATAAGTACTTTTTGAACAAATGGCTATATCTTTTGAACTTGTGAAGGGATTACACTGAATTTGACATATATTGTGCAGAATCATGTCCTAAACAACATATTTCAACAGCAGAAACCAGCTTGTAGAAATTCATTAGTTATTTCCACTCCTAATCAAAAACGCTTCAACTCGGTGAGATAAGCACTTTTTGATCGAATGGCAATATCTTTTGAACTTGTCGCTGGATTATACTGAATTTGACATATTTTGTGCAGAATCATGTCCTAAACAACATATTTCAACAGCAGGAACCAGCTTGATGAAATTCATTAGCTATTTGCACTCCTAATGAAAAACTCTTCAACTCAGTCTCATAAGCACGTTTTGAACGAATGGCTATATCCTTTCAACCTGTATTGGGCTCACACGAATTTGACATATATTGTGCAGAATCATGTCCTAAACATCATATTTCAACAGCAGAAACCAGCTTGATTAAATTCATTAGTTATTTCCACTCCTAATCAGAAACGTCTCAACTCGGTGAGTTAAGCACTTTTTGAACGAATGGCTATATCTTTTGGACTTTTGATGGATATGACATATATTGTGCAGAATCTTGACCTAACAACATATTTCAACAGCAGAAACCAGCTTGACGTAATTCATTGGTTATTTCCAATACTAATCAAAAACTCTTCAACTTGGTGACATAAGTACTTTTTGGACGAATGGCTATATCCTTTGAACCTGTAATGGGATTTCACTAAATTTGACATATATTGTGCAGAATCATGTCCTAAACAACAAATTTCAATAGCAGAAAGCAGCTTGATGAAATTCATTAGTTATTTCCAATACTAATCAAAAACTCTGCAACTTGGTGAGATAAGCAATTTTTGAACGAATGGCTATATCTTTTGATCTTATCGCTGGATTACACTTAATTTGACATGTGTTTTGCAGAATCATGTCCTAAACAACATATTTCAACAGCAGAAACCAGCTTGACGAAATCCATCAGTTATTTCCGCTCCTAATCAAAAACCCTTCAACCCGATAAGATAAGCAGTTTTTGAACGAATGGCTATATATTTTGAACCTGTGATGTGATTACACTAAATTTGACATATATTGTGCAGAATCATATCCTAAAAAACATATTTCAACAGCAGAAACCAGCTTGATGAAATTCATTGGTTATTTCCACTCCAAATCAAAAACGCCTCAACTCGGTGAGATAAGTTCTTTTGGAACGACTGGCGATATCTTTTGAACCTATGAAGGGATTGCACTGAATTTGACATATATTGTGAAAGAAACATTTTCTAAACAACATATTTCAACAGCAGAAACCAGCTTGATGAAATTCATTAGTTATATCCACTCCTAATCAAAAACGCTTCAACTCGGTGAGATAAGTACTTTTTGAACAAATGGCTATATCTTTTGAACTTGTGAAGGGATTACACTGAATTTGACATATATTGTGCAGAATCATGTCCTAAACAACATATTTCAACAGCAGAAACCAGCTTGTAGAAATTCATTAGTTATTTCCACTCCTAATCAAAAACGCTTCAACTCGGTGAGATAAGTTCTTTTGGAACGACTGGCGATATCTTTTGAACCTATGAAGGGATTACACTGAATTTGACATATATTGTGCAAAAACATGTTCTAAACAACATATTTCAACAGCAGAAACCAGCTTGATGAAATTCAAAAGTTATTTCCACTCCTAATCAAAAACGCTTCAACTCGGTGAGATAAGCACTTTTTGCACGAATGGCTATATCTTTTGATCTTGTCGCTGGATTACACTGAATTTGACATGTGTTCTGCAGAATCATGTCCTAAACAACATATTTCAACAGCAGAAACCAGCTTGACGAAATCCATCAGTTATTTCCACTCCTAATCAAAAACCCTTCAACCCGATAAGATAAGCAGTTTTTCAACGAATGGCTATATATTTTGAACCTGTGATGTGATTACACTAAATTTGACATATATTGTGCAGAATCATATCCTAAAAAACATATTTCAACAGCAGAAACCAGCTTGATGAAATTCATTGGTTATTTCCACTCCGAATCAAAAACGCCTCAACTCGGTGAGATAAGTTCTTTTGGAACGACTGGCGATATCTTTTGAACCTATGAAGGGATTACACTGAATTTGACATATATTGTGCAAAAACATGTTCTAAACAACATATTTCAACAGCAGAAACCAGCTTGATGAAATTCAAAAGTTATTTCCACTCCTAATCAAAAACGCTTCAACTCGGTGAGATAAGCACTTTTTGAACGAATGGCGATATCTTTTGAACTTGTGAAGGGATTACACTGAATTTGAAATATATTGTCCAGAATCATGTCCTGAACAACAAATTTCAAGAGCAGAAACCAGCGTGACGAAATTCAAAAGTTATTTCCAATACTAATCAAAAACTCTTCAACTTGGTGAGATAAGCAATTTTTGAACGAATGGCTATATTTTTTGAACCTGTGATGGGATTACACTGAATTTGAAATATATTGTCCAGAATAATGTCCTAAACATCAAATTTCAAGAGCAGAAACCAGCTTGATGAAATTCATTAGTTATTTCCACTCCGAATCAAAAATGCTTCAACTCGGTGAGATAAGCACATTTTGATCGAATGGCTATATCTTTTGAACTTGTCACTGGATTATACTGAATTTGACATATTTTGTGCAGAATCTTGTCCTAAACAACATATTTCAACAGCAGAAACCAGCTTGATGAAATTCATTGGTTATTTCCACTCCTAATCAAAAACGCTTCAACTCGGTGAGATAAGTCCTTTTTGAACGAATGGCTATATCCTTTGAACCTGTAATGGGATCACACCGACTTTGACATATATTGTGCAGAATCATATCCTAAACAACATATTTCAGCAGCAGAAACCAGCTTGATGAAATTCATTAGCTATTTCCACTCCTAATCAAAAATGCTTCAACTCGGTGAGATAAGCACTTTTTGAACGAATGGCTATATCTTTTAAACTTGTGAAGGGATTACACTGAATTTGACATATATTGTGCAGAATCCTGTCCTAAACAACATATTTCAACAGTAGAAATCTACTTGTTGAAATTCATTAGTAATTGCCACTCCTAATCAAAATTGCTTCAACTCGGTGAGATAAGCACTTTTTGCACGAATGGCTATATCTTTTGATCTTGTCGCTGGATTACACTGAATTTGACATGTGTTCTGCAAAATCATGTCCTAAACAACATATTTCAACAGCAGAAACCAGCTTGATTAAATCCATTAGTTATTTCCACTCTCAATCAAAAACGCTTAAACCCGATAAGATAAGCAGTTTTTGAACGAATGGCTATGTCTTTTGAACCTGTAATGTGATTACACTAAATTTGACATATATTGTGCAGAATCATATCCTAAAAAACATATTTCAACAGCAGAAACCAGCTTGATGAAATTCATTGATTATTTCCACTCCGAATCCAAAAACGCATCAACTCGGTGAGATAAGTACTTTTTGAACGACTGGCGATATCTTTTGAACCTATGAAGGGATTACACTGAATTTGACATATATTGTGCAGAATCATGTCCTAAACAACATATTTCAACAGCAGAAACCAGCGTGATGAAATTCAAAAGTTATTTCCACTCCTAATCAAAAACGCTTCAACCTGGTCTCATAAGCACGTTTTGAACGGATGGCTATATCCTTTCAACCTGTAATGGGCTCACAAGAATTTGACGTATATTGTGCAGAATCATGTCCTAAACAACATATTTCAACAGCAGAAACCAGCTTGATGAAATTCAATAGTTATTTCCGCTCCTAATCAAAAACTCTTCAACTTGGTGAGATAAGCAATTTTTGAACGAATGGCTATATCTTTTGAACCTGTGATGGGATTTCACTGAATTTGACATATAGTGTGCAGAATCATGTCCTGAACAACATTTTCAACAGCAGAAACCAGCTTGATGAAATTCATTAGTTATTTCCACTCCAAATCAAAAATGCTTCAACTCGGTGAGATAAGCACTTTTTGATCGAATGGCTATATCTTTTGAACTTGTCACTGGATTATACTGAATTTGACATATTTTGTGCAGAATCTTGTTCTAAACAACATATTTCAACAGCGGGAACCAGCTTGATGAAATTCATTTGTTATTTCCACTCCTAATCAGACACGTCTCAACTCGGTGAGATGAGCACTTTTTTTCACGAATGGCTATATCTTTTGATCTTATCGCTGGATTACACTTAATTTGACATGTGTTTTGCAGAATCATGTCCTAAACAACATATTTCAACAGCAGAAACCAGCTTGATTAAATCCATTAGTTATTTCCACTCTCAATCAAAAACGCTTCAACCCGATAAGATAAGCAGTTTTTGAATGAATGGCTATGTCTTTTGAACCTGTAATATGATTACACTAAATTTGACCTATATTGTGCAGAATCATATCCTTAAAAACATATTTCAACAGCAGAAACCAGCTTGATGAAATTCATTGGTTATTTCCACTCCGAATCAAAAACGCATCAACTCGGTGAGATAAGTACTTTTTGAACGACTGGCGATATCTTTTGAACCTATGAAGGGATTACACTGAATTTGACAAAAATTGTGCAGAATCATGTCCTAAACAACATATTTCAACAGCAGAAACCAGCGTGACGAAATTCAAAAGTTATTTCCACTCCTAATCAAAAACGCTTCAACTCGGTGATATAAGTACTTTTTGAACGAATGGCTATATCTTTTGAACTTGTGAAGGGATTACACTTAATTTGACATATATTGTGCAGAATTATGTCATAAACAACATATTTCAACAGCAGAAACCAGCTTGATGAAATTCATTAGTTATTTCCACTCCTAATCAAAAACGCTTCAACTCGGTGAGATAAGTCCTTTTTGAAAGAATGGCTATATCCTTTGAACCTTTAATGGGATCACACTGAATTTGACATATATTGTGTAGAATCATATCCCAAAAAACATATTTCAACAGCAGTAACCAGCTTGATGAAATTCATTAGTTATTTCCACTCCTAATCAAAAACGCTTCAACTCGATGAGATAAGTACTTTTTGAACGAATGGCGATATCTTTTGAACTTGTTAAGGGATTACACTGAATTTGAAATATATTGTCCAGAATCATGTCCTAAACAACAAATTTCAAGAGCAGAAACCAGCGTGATGAAATTCATTATTTATTTCCAATACTAATCAAAAACTCTTCAACTTGGTGAGATAAGCAATTTTTGAACGAATGGCTATATTTTTTGAACCTGTGATGGGATTTCACTGAAGTTGACATATATTGTGCAGAATCTTGTCCTAAACAACATATTTCAACAGCAGAAACCAGCTTGATGAAATTCATTAGTTATTTCCACTCCGAATCAAAAATGCTTCAACTCGGTGAGATAAGCGCTTTTTGATCGAATGGCTATATCTTTTGAACTTGTCACTGGATTATACTGAATTTGACATATTTTGTGCAGAATCTTGTTCTAAACAGCATATTTCAACAGCGGGAACCAGCTTGATGAAATTCATTAGTTATTTCCACTCCTAATCAGAAACGTCTCAACTCGGTGAGATAAGCACTTTTTTCACGAATGGCTATATCTTTTTATCTTATCGCTGGATTACACTTAATTTGACATGTGTTTTGCAGAATCATGTTCTAAACAACATATTTCAACAGCAGAAACCAGCTTGATGAAATTCAAAAGTTATTTCCACTCCTAATCAAAAACGCTTCAACTCGGTGAGATAAGCACTTTTTGAACGAATGGCTATATCTTTTGAACCTGTGATGTGATTACACTAAATTTGACATATATTGTTCAAAATCATATCCTAAACAACATATTTCAAAAGCAGAAACAAGCTTGATGAAATTCATTGGTTATTTCCACTCAGAATCAAAAACGCCTCATCTCGGTGACATAAGTTCTTTTGGAATGACTGGCGATTTCTTTTGAACCTATGAAGGGATTACACTGAATTGGACATATATTGTGCAGAATCATGTTCTAAACAACATATTTCAACAGCAGAAACCAGCTTGATGAAATTCAAAAGTTATTTCCACTCCTAATCAAAAACGCTTCAACTCGGTGAGATAAGCACTTTTTGAACGAATGGCTATATCTTTTGAACCTGTGATGTGATTACACTAAATTTGACATATATTGTTCAAAATCATATCCTAAACAACATATTTCAAAAGCAGAAACAAGCTTGATGAAATTCATTGGTTATTTCCACTCAGAATCAAAAACGCCTCAACTCGGTGACATAAGTTCTTTTGGAATGACTGGCGATGTCTTTTGAACCTATGAAGGGTTTACACTGAATTTGACATATATTGTGCAGAATCATGTCCTAAACAACATATTTCAACAGCAGAAACCAGCTTGATGAAATTCATTAGTTATTTCCACTCCTAATCAAAAATACTTCAACTCGGTGAGATAAGCAATTTTTGAACGAATGGCTATATCTTTTGAACTTGTGAAGGGATTACACTTAATTTTAAATATATTGTGCAGAATCATGTCCTGAACAACATATTTCAACAGTAGAAATCTACTTGATAAAATTCATTAGTTATTGCCACTCCTAATCAAAATTCCTTCAACTCGGTGAGATAAGCACTTTTTGCACGAATGGCTATATCTTTTGATCTTATCGCTGGATTACACTGAATTTGACATGTGTTTTCAGAATCATGTCCTACACAACATATTTCAACAGCAGAAACCAGCTTGATGAAATTCATTGGTTATTTCCACTCCGAATCAAAAACGCCTCAACTCGGTGAGATAAGTTCTTTTGGAACGACTGGCGATATTTTTTGAACCTATGAAGGGATTACACTGAATTTGACATATATTGTGCAGAAACATGTTCTAAACAACATATTTCAAGAGCAGAAACCAGCTTGATGAAATTCATTGGTTATTTCCACTCCGAATCAAAAACGCCTCAACTCGGTGAAATATGTTCTTTTTGAACAAATGGCTATATCTTTTGAACTTGTGAAGGGATTACACTGAATTTGACATATATTGTGCAGAATCATGTCCTAAACAACATATTTCAACAGCAGAAACCAGCTTGTAGAAATTCATTAGTTATTTCCACTCCTAATCAAAAACGCTTCAACTCGGTGAGATAAGGCCTTTTTGAACGAATGGCTATATCCTTTGAACCTGTAATGGGATCACACTGACTTTGACATATATTTTGCAGAATCATATCCTAAACAACATATTTCAACAGCAGAAACCAGCTTGATGAAATTCATTAGTTATTTCCACTCCTAATCAAAAATACTTCAACTCGGTGAGATAAGCAATTTTTGAACGAATGGCTATATCTTTTGAACTTGTGAAGGGATTACACTTAATTTTAAATATATTGTGCAGAATCATGTCCTGAACAACATATTTCAACAGTAGAAATCTACTTGATGAAATTCATTAGTTATTGCCACTCCTAATCAAAATTCCTTCAACTCGGTGAGATAAGCACTTTTTGCACGAATGGCTATATCTTTTGATCTTATCGCTGGATTACACTGAATTTGATATGTGTTTTCAGAATCATGTCCTACACAACATATTTCAACAGCAGAAACCAGCTTGATGAAATTCATTGGTTATTTCCACTCCGAATCAAAAACGCCTCAACTCGGTGAGAGAAGTTCTTTTGGAACGACTGGCGATATTTTTTGAACCTATGAAGGGATTACACTGAATTTGACATATATTGTGCAGAAACATGTTCTAAACAACATATTTCAAGAGCAGAAACCAGCTTGATGAAATTCATTGGTTATTTCCACTCCGAATCAAAAACGCCTCAACTCGGTGAAATAAGTTCTTTTTGAACAAATGGCTATATCTTTTGAACTTGTGAAGGGATTACACTGAATTTGACATATATTGTGCAGAATCATGTCCTAAACAACATATTTCAACAGCAGAAACCAGCTTGTAGAAATTCATTAGTTATTTCCACTCCTAATCAAAAACGCTTCAACTCGGTGAGATAAGTACTTTTTGAACGAATGGCGATATCTTTTGAACCTATGAAGGGATTATACTGAATTTGACATATATTGTGCAGAATCATGTCCTAAACAACATATTTCAACAGCAGAAACCAGCGTGATGAAATTCAAAAGTTATTTCCACTCCTAATCAAAAACGCTTCAACTCGGTGAGATAAGTACTTTTTGAACGAATGGCTATATCTTTTGAACTTGTGAAGGGATTACACTTAATTTGACATATATTGTGCAGAATTATGTCATAAACAACATATTTCAACAGCAGAAACCAGCTTGATAATATCCATTAGTTATTTCCACTCCTAATCAAAAACGCTTCAACTTTGTCTCATAAGCACGTTTTGAACGGATAGCTATATCCTTTCAACCTGTAATGGGCTCACAAGAATTTGACGTATATTGTGCAGAATCATGTCCTAAACAACATATTTCAACAGCAGAAACCAGCTTGATGAAATTCAATAGTTATTTCCACTCCTAATCAAAAATGCTTAAACTCGGTGAGATAAGCACTTTTTGCACGAATGGCAAAGTCTTTTGAACTTGTCGCTGGATTATACTGAATTTGACATATTTTGTGCAGAATCATGTCCTAAACAACATATTTCAACAGCAGGAACCAGCTTGATGAAATTCATTAGCTATTTGCACTCCTAATGAAAAACTCTTCAACTCAGTCTCATAAGCACGTTTTGAACGAATGGCTATATCCTTTCAACCTGTAATGGGCTCACACGAATTTGACATATATTGTGCAGAATCATGTCCTAAACAACATATTTCAACAGCAGAAACCAGCTTGATGAAATTCAATAGTTATTTCCACTCCTAATCAAAAATGCTTAAACTCGGTGAGATAAGCACTTTTTGCACAAATGGCAAAGTCTTTTGAACTTGTCGCTGGATTATACTGAATTTGACATATTTTGTGCAGAATCATGTCCTAAACAACATATTTCAACAGCAGGAACCAGCTTGATGAAATTCATTAGCTATTTGCACTCCTAATGAAAAACTCTTCAACTCAGTCTCATAAGCACGTTTTGAACGAATGGCTATATCCTTTCAACCTGTAATGGGATCACACGAATTTGACATATATTGTGCAGAATCATGTCCTAAACAACATATTTCAACAGCAGAAACCAGCTTGATGAAATTCATTAGTTATTTCCACTCCTAATCAGAAACGTCTCAACTCGGTGAGTTAAGCACTTTTTGAACGAATGGCTATATCTTTTGGACTTTTGATGGATATGACATATATTGTGCAGAATCTTGACCTAACAACATATTTCAACAGCAGAAACCAGCTTGACGTAATTCATTGGTTATTTCCAATACTAATCAAAAACTCTTCAACTTGGTGACATAAGTACTTTTTGGACGAATGGCTATATCCTTTGAACCTGCAATGGGATTTCACTAAATTTGACATATATTGTGCAGAATCATTTCCTAAACAACAAATTTCAACAGCAGAAACCAGCTTGATGAAATTCATTAGTTATTTCCAATACTAATCAAAAACTCTTCAACTTGGTGAGATAAGCAATTTTTGAACAAATGGCTATAGTTTTTTAACCTGTGATGGATTTCACTGAATTTGACATATATTGTGCAGAATATTGTCCTAAACAACATATTTCAACAGCAGAAACCAGCTTGACGAAATTCATTAGTTATTTCCACTCCGAATCAAAAACGCTTCAACTCGGTGAGATAAGCACTTTTTTCACGAATGGCTATATCTTTTTATCTTATCGCTGGATTACACTGAATTTGACATGTGTTTTGCAGAATCATGTCCTAAACAACATATTTCAACAGCAGAAACCAGCTTGACGAAATCCATCAGTTAATTCCACTCCTAATCAAAAACCCTTCAACCCGATAAGATAAGCAGTTTTTGAACGAATGGCTATATCTTTTGAACCTGTGATGTGATTACACTAAATTTGACATATATTGTGCAGAATCATATCCTAAACAACATATTTCAACAGCAGAAACCAGCTTGATGAAATTCATTGGTTATTTCCACTCCGAATCAAAAACGCCTCAACTCGGTGAAATAAGTTCTTTTGGAACGACTGGCGATATCTTTTGAACCTATGAAGGGATTACACTGAATTTGATATATATTGTGCAAAAACATGTTCTAAACAACATATTTCAACAGCAGAAACCAGCTTGATGAAATTCAAAAGTTATTTCCACTCCTAATCAAAAACGCTTCAACTCGGTGAGATAAGCACTTTTTGAACGAATGGCGATATCTTTTGAACTTGTAAAGGGATTACACTGAATTTGAAATATATTGTCCAGAATCATGTCCTAAACAACAAATTTCAAGAGCAAAAACCAGCGTGATGAAATTCAAAAGTTATTTCCAATACTAATCAAAAACTCTTCAACTTGGTGAGATAAGCAATTTTTGAACGAATGGCTATATATTTTTTGAACCTGTGATGGGATTACACTGAATTTGAAATATATTGTCCAGAATCATGTCCTAAACAACAAATTTCAAGAGCAGAAACCAGCTTGATGAAATTCATTACTTATTTCCACTCCGAATCAAAAATGCTTCAACTCGGTGAGATAAGCACTTTTTGATCGAATGGCTATATCTTTTGAACTTGTCACTGGATTATACTGAATTTGACATATTTTGTGCAGAATCTTGTCCTAAACAACATATTTCAACAGCAGAAACCAGCTTGATGAAATTCATTGGTTATTTCCACTCCGAATCAAAAACGCCTCAACTCGGTGAGATAAGTTCTTTTGGAACGACTGGCGATTTCTTTTTAACCTATGAAGGGATTACACTGAATTGGACATAAATTGTGCAGAATCATGTTCTAAACAACATATTTCAACAGTAGAAACCAGCTTGATGAAATTCAAAAGTTATTTCCACTCCTAATCAAAAACGCTTCAACTCGGTGAGATAAGCACTTTTTGAACGAATGGCTATATCTTTTGAACTTGTGAAGGGATTACACTGAATTTGACATATATTGTGCAGAATCATGTCCTAAACAACATATTTCAACAGCAGAAACCAGCTTGATGAAATTCATTAGTTATTTCCACTCCTGATCAAAAACGCTTCAACTCGGTGAGATAAGCACTTTTTGAACGAATGGCTATATCTTTTGAACTTGTGAAGGGATTACACTGAATTTGACATATATTGTGCAGAATCCTGTCCTAAACAACATATTTCAACAGTAGAAATCTACTTGATGAAATTCATTAGTTATTGCCACTCCTAATCAAAATTGCTTCAACTCGGTGAGTTAAGCACTTTTTGCACGAATGGCTATATCTTTTGATCTTGTCGCTGGATTACACTGAATTTGACATGTGTTCTGCAGAATCATGTCCTAAACAACATATTTCAACAGCAGAAACCAGCTTGATTAAATCCATTAGTTATTTCCACTCTCAATCAAAAACGCTTCAACCCGATAAGATAAGCAGTTTTTGAACGAATGGCTATGTCTTTTGAACTTGTGAAGGGATTACACTGAATTTGACATATATTGTGCAGAATCATATCCTAAACAACATATTTCAGCAGCAGAAACCAGCTTGATGAAATTCATTAGTTATTTCCACTCCTAATCAAAAACGCTTCAACTCGGTGAGATAAGTCCTTTTTGAACGAATGGCTATATCCTTTGAACCTGTAATGGGATCAAACTGACTTTGACATATATTGTGCAGAATCATATCCTAAAGAACATATTTCAGCAGCAGAAACCAGCTTGATGAAATTCATTAGTTATTTCCACTCCTAATCAAAAATGCTTCAACTCGGTGAGATAAGTACTTTTTGAACGAATGGCTATATCTTTTGAACCTGTGATGTGATTACACTAAATTTGACATATATTGTGCAGAATCATATCCTAAACAACATATTTCAACAGCAGAAACCAGCTTGATGAAATTCATTGGTTATTTCCACTCCGAATCAAAAACGCCTCAACTCGGTGAAATAAGTACTTTTGGAACGACTGGCGATATCTTTTGAACCTATGAAGGGATTACACTGAATTTGAAATATGTTGTGCAGAAACATGTCCTAAACAACATATTTCAACAGCAGAAACCAACTTGATGAAATTCATTAGTTATTTCCACTCCTAATCAAAATCGCTTCAAATCGGTAAGATAAGTACTTTTTGAACGAATGGCGACATCTTTTGAACCTGTGATGTGATTACACTGAATTTTACATATAGTGTGCAGAATCATATCCTAAAAAACATATTTCAACAGCAGAAACCAGCTTGACTTAATTCATTGGTTATTTCCAATACTAATCAAAAACTCTTCAACTTGGTGACATAAGTACTTTTTGGACGAATGGCTATATCCTTTGAACCTCTAATGGGATTTCACTAAATTTGACAAAGATTGTGCAGAATCATGTCCTAAAAAACATATTTCAACAGCAGAAACCAGCTTGATGAAATTCAAAAGTTATTTCCACTCCTAATCAAAAACGCTTCAACCCGGTGCGATAAGTACTTTTTGAACGAAAGGCTATATCTTTTTAACTTGTGTAGGGATTACACTGAATTTGACATATATTGTCCGGAATCATTTCCTAAATAACATATTTCAACAGCAGAAACCAGCTTGATGAAATTCAAAAGTTATTTCCAATACTAATCAAAAACTCTTCAACTTGGTGAGATAAGCAATTTTTGAACGAATGGCTATATTTTTTGAACCTGTGATGGGATTTCACTGAATTTGACATATATTGTGCAGAATCTTGTCCTAAACAACATATTTCAACAGCAGAAACCAGCTTGATGAAATTCATTAGTTATTTCCACTCCGAATCAAAAACGCTTCAACTCGGTGAGATAAGTACTTTTTGAACGAATGGCTATATCTTTTGAACTTGTGAAGGGATTACACTGAATTTGACATATATTGTGCAGAATTATGTCATAAAAAACATATTTCAACAGCAGAAACCAGCTTGATAATATCCCTTAGTTATTTCCACTCCTAATCAAAAACGCTTCAACTCGGTCTCATAAGCACGTTTTGAACGGATGGCTATATCCTTTCAACCTGTAATGGGCTCACAAGAATTTGACGTATATTGTGCAGAATCATGTCCTAAACAACATATTTCAACAGCAGAAACCAGCTTGATGAAATTCAATAGTTATATCCGCTCCTAATCAAAAACTCTTCAACTCGGTGAGATAAGCAATTTTTGAACGAATGGCTATATCTTTTGAACCTGTGATGGGATTTCACTGAATTTGACATATATTGTGCAGAATCATGTCCTAAACAACATATTTCAACAGCAGAAACCAGCTTGATGAAATTCATTAGTTATTTCCACTCAGAATCAAAAACGCTTCAACTCGGTGAGATAAGGCCTTTTTGAACGAATGGCTATATCCTTTGAACCTGTAATGGGATCACACTGACTTTGACATATATTGTGCAGAATCATATCCGAAACAACATATTTCAACAGCAGAAACCAGCTTGATGAAATTCATTAGTTATTTCCACTCCTAATCAAAAATGCTTCAACTCGGTGAGATAAGCACTTTTTGAACGAATGGCTATATCTTTTGAACTTGTGAAGGGATTACACTGAATTTGACATATATTGTGCAGAATCATGTCCTAAACAACATATTTCAACAGTAAAAATCTACTTGATGAAATTCATTAGTTATTGCCACTCCTAATCAAAATTGCTTCAACTCGGTGAGATAAGCACTTTTTGCACGAATGGCTATATCTTTTGATCTTGTCGCTGGATTACACTGAATTTGACATGTGTTCTGCAGAATCATGTCCTAAACAACATATTTCAACAGCAGAAACCAGCGTGATGAAATTCAAAAGTTATTGCCACTCCTAATCAGAAACGTCTCAACTCGGTGAGATAAGCACTTTTTTCACGAATGGCTATATCTTTTGATCTTATCGCTGGATTACACTTAATTTGACATGTGTTTTGCAAAATCATGTCCTAAACAACATATTTCAACAGCAGAAACCAGCTTGACGAAATCCATCAGTTATTTCCACTCCTAATCAAAAACGCTTCAACCCGATAAGATAAGCAGTTTTTGAACGAATGGCTATATCTTTTGAACCTGTGATGTGATTACACTAAATTTGAATTATATTGTTCAGAATCATATCCTAAAAAACATATTTCAACAGCAGAAACGAGCTTGATGAAATTCATTGGTTATTTCCACTCCGAATCAAAAACGCCTCAACTCGGTCAGATAAGTTCTTTTGGAACGATTGGCGATTTCTTTTGAACCTATGAAGGGATTACACTGAATTGGACATATATTGTGCAGAATCATGTTCTAAACAACATATTTCAACAACAGAAACCAGCTTGATGAAATTCAAAAGTTATTTCCACTCCTAATCAAAAACGCTTCAACTCGGTGAGATAAGCACTTTTTGAACGAATGGCTATATCTTTTGAACTTGGGAAGGGATTACACTGAATTTGACATATATTGTGCAGAATCATGTCCTAAACAACATATTTCAACAGTAGAAATCTACTTGATGAAATTCATTAGTTATTGCCACTCCTAATCAAAATTGCTTCAACTCGGTGAGATAAGCACTTTTTGCACGAATGGCTATATCGTTTGATCTTGTCGCTGGATTACACTGAATTTGACATGTGTTCTGCAGAATCATGTCCTAAACAACATATTTCAACAGCAGAAACCAGCTTGATTAAATCCATTAGTTATTTCCACTCTCAATCAAAAACGCTTCAACTCGATAAGATAAGCAGTTTTTGAACGAATGGCTATGTCTTTTGAACCTGTAATGTGATTACACTAAATTTGACATATATTGTGCAGAATCATATCTTAAAAAACATATTTCAAGAGCAGAAACCAGCTTGATGAAATTCATTGATTATTTCCACTCCGAATCCAAAAACGCATCAACTCGGTGAGATAAGTACTTTTTGAACGAATGGCGATATCTTTTGAACCTATGAAGGGATTACACTGAATTTGACATATATTGTGCAGAATTATGTCCTAAACAACATATTTCAACAGCAAAAACCAGCGTGATGAAATTCAAAAGTTATTTCCACTCCTAATCAAAAACGCTTCAACACGGTGATATAATTACTTCTTGAACGAATGGCTATATCTTTTGAACTTGTGAAGGGGTTACACTTAATTTGACATATATTGTGCAGAATCATATACTAAACAACATATTTCAACAGCAGAAACCAGCTTGATGAAATTTACCTGTTAATTCAACTCTGAATAAAAAACACTTCAACTCGGTGAGATAAGTACTTTTTGAACGAATGGCTATATCTTTTGAACCTGTGAAGGGATTACACTGAATCTGACATATGTTGTGCAGAATCATATCCTAAACAACATATTTCAACAGCAGAAACCAGCTTGACGAAATCCATCAGTTATTTCCACTCCTAATCAAAAACGCTTCAACCCGATAAGATAAGCAGTTTTTGAACGAATGGCTATATCTTTTGAACCTGTGATGTGATTACACTAAATTTGACATATATTGTTCAGAATCATATCCTAAAAAACATATTTCAACAGCAGAAACGAGCTTGATGAAATTCATTGGTTATTTCCACTCCGAATCAAAAACGCCTCAACTCGGTCAGATAAGTTCTTTTGGAACGATTGGCGATTTCTTTTGAACCTATGAAGGGATTACACTGAATTGGACATATATTGTGCAGAATCATGTTCTAAACAACATATTTCAACAACAGAAACCAGCTTGATGAAATTCAAAAGTTATTTCCACTCCTAATCAAAAACGCTTCAACTCGGTGAGATAAGCACTTTTTGAACGAATGGCTATATCTTTTGAACTTGGGAAGGGATTACACTGAATTTGACATATATTGTGCAGAATCATGTCCTAAACAACATATTTCAACAGTAGAAATCTACTTGATGAAATTCATTAGTTATTGCCACTCCTAATCAAAATTGCTTCAACTCGGTGAGATAAGCACTTTTTGCACGAATGGCTATATCGTTTGATCTTGTCGCTGGATTACACTGAATTTGACATGTGTTCTGCAGAATCATGTCCTAAACAACATATTTCAACAGCAGAAACCAGCTTGATTAAATCCATTAGTTATTTCCACTCTCAATCAAAAACGCTTCAACTCGATAAGATAAGCAGTTTTTGAACGAATGGCTATGTCTTTTGAACCTGTAATGTGATTACACTAAATTTGACATATATTGTGCAGAATCATATCTTAAAAAACATATTTCAAGAGCAGAAACCAGCTTGATGAAATTCATTGATTATTTCCACTCCGAATCCAAAAACGCATCAACTCGGTGAGATAAGTACTTTTTGAACGAATGGCGATATCTTTTGAACCTATGAAGGGATTACACTGAATTTGACATATATTGTGCAGAATTATGTCCTAAACAACATATTTCAACAGCAGAAACCAGCGTGATGAAATTCAAAAGTTATTTCCACTCCTAATCAAAAACGCTTCAACACGGTGATATAATTACTTCTTGAACGAATGGCTATATCTTTTGAACTTGTGAAGGGGTTACACTTAATTTGACATATATTGTGCAGAATCATATACTAAACAACATATTTCAACAGCAGAAACCAGCTTGATGAAATTTACCTGTTAATTCAACTCTGAATAAAAAACACTTCAACTCGGTGAGATAAGTACTTTTTGAACGAATGGCTATATCTTTTGAACCTGTGAAGGGATTACACTGAATCTGACATATGTTGTGCAGAATCATATCCTAAACAACATATTTCAACAGCAGAAACCAGCTTGATGAAATTCATTAGTTATTTCCACTCCTAATCAAAATCGCTTCAAATCGGTAAGATAAGTACTTTTTGAACGAATGGCGACATCTTTTGAACCTGTTATGTGATTACACTGAATTTGACATATATTGTGCAGAATCATATCCTAAAAAACATATTTCAACAGCAGAAACCAGCTTGACGTAATTCATTGGTTATTTCCAATACTAATCAAAACCTCTTCAACTTGGTGACATAAGCACTTTTTGCACGAATGGCTATATCTTTTGATCTTGTCGCTGGATTACACTGAATTTGACATGTGTTCTGCAGAATCATGTCCTAAACAACATATTTCAACAGCAGAAACCAGCTTGATTAAATCCATTAGTTATTTCCACTCTCAATCAAAAACGCTTCAACCCGATAAGATAAGCAGTTTTTGAACGAATGGCTATGTCTTTTGAACCTGTAATGTGATTACACTAAATTTGACATATATTGTGCAGAATCATATCCTAAACAACATATTTCAACAGCAGAAACCAGCTTGATGAAATTCATTGATTATTTCCACTCCGAATCCAAAAACGCATCAACTCGGTGAGATAAGTACTTTTTGAACGACTGGCGATATCTTTTGAACCTATGAAGGGATTACACTGAATTTGACATATATTGTGCAGAATCATGTCCTAAACAACATATTTCAACAGCAGAAACCAGCGTGATGATATTCAAAAGTTATTTCCACTCCTAATCAAAAACGCTTCAACTCGGTGAGATAAGTACTTTTTGAACGAATGGCTATATCTTTTGAACTTGTGAAGGGATTACACTTAATTTGACATATATTGTGCAGAATTATGTCATAAACAACATATTTCAACAGCAGAAACCAGCTTGATAATATCCATTAGTTATTTCCACTCCTAATCAAAAACGCTTCAACTCGGTCTCATAAGCACGTTTTGAACGGATGGCTATATCCTTTCAACCTGTAATGGGCTCACAAGAATTTGACGTATATTGTGCAGAATCATGTCCTAAACAACATATTTCAACAGCAGAAACCAGCTTGATGAAATTCAATAGTTATTTCCGCTCCTAATCAAAAACTCTTCAACTTGGTGAGATAAGCAATTTTTGAACGAATGGCTATATCTTTTGAAACTGTGATGGGATTTCACTAAATTTGACATATATTGTTCAGAATCATATCCTAAAAAACATATTTCAACAGCAGAAACGAGCTTGATGAAATTCATTGGTTATTTCCACTCCGAATCAAAAACGCCTCAACTCGGTGAGATAAGTTCTTTTGGAACGACTGGCGATTTCTTTTGAACCTATGAAGGGATTACACTGAATTGGACATATATTGTGCAGAATCATGTTCTAAAAAACATATTTCAACAACAGAAACCAGCTTGATGAAATTCAAAAGTTATTTCCACTCCTAATCAAAAACGCTTCAACTCGGTGAGATAAGTCGTTTTTGAACGAATGGCTATATCCTTTGAACCTGTAATGGGATCACACTGACTTTGACATATATTGTGCAGAATCATATCCTAAACAACATATTTCAACAGCAGAAACCACCTTGATGAAATTCATTAGTTAATTTCACTCCTAATCAAAAATGCTTCAACTCGGTGAGATGAGCAATTTTTGAACGAAATGCTATATCTTTTGAACTTGTGAAGGGATCACACTGAATTTGACATATATTGTGCAGAATCATGTCATAAACAACATATTTCAACAGTAGAAATCTACTTGATGAAATTCATTAGTTATTGCCACTCCTAATCAAAATTGCTTCAACTCGGTGAGATAAGCACTTTTTGCACGAATGGCTATATCTTTTGATCTTGTCGCTGGATTATACTGAATTTGACATGTGTTCTGCAGTATCATGTCCTAAACAACATATTTCAACAGCAGAAACCATCTTGATTAAATCCATTAGTTAATTCCACTCTCAATCAAAAACACTTCAACCCGATAAGATAAGTAGTTTTTGAACGAATGGCTATGTCTTTTGTACCTGTGATGTGATTACACTTAATTGGACATATATTGTGCAGAATCATATCCCAAAAAAACATATTTCAACAGCAGTAACCAGCTTGATGAAATTCAAAAGTTATTTCCACTCCTAATCAAAAACGCTTCAACTCGGTGAGATAAGTCCTTTTTGAAAGAATGGTTATATCCTTTGAACCTTTAATGGGATCACACTGAATTTGACATATATTGTGCAGAATCATATCACAAAAAACATATTTCAACAGCAGAAACCAATTGATGAAATTCATTAGTTATTTCCACTCCTAAACAAAAACGCTTCAACTCGGTGAGATAAGCATTATTTGCAAGAATGGCTATATCTTTTGATCTTGTTGCTGGATTACACTGAATTTGAAATATTTTCTGCAGAATCATGTCCTAAACAACATATTTCAACAGCAGAAACCAGCTTGATGAAATTCATTAGTTATTTCTACTCCGAATCAAAAACGCTCAACTCGGTGAGATAAGCACTTTTTGATCGAATGGCAATATCTTTTGAACTTGTTGCTGGATTGTACTGAATTTGACATATTTTGTGCAAAATCTTGTCCTAAACAACTTATTTCAACAGCAGCAACCAGCTTGATGAAATTCATTAGTTATATCCACTCCTAATCAAAAACGCTTCAACTCGGTCTCATAAGCATGTTTTGAACGAATGGCTATATCCTTTGAACCTGTAATGGGCTCACAAGAATTTGACATATATTGTGCAGAATCATGTCCTAAACAACATATTTCAACAGCAGAAACCAGTTTGAATAAATTCATTAGTTATTTCCACTCTGAATAAAAAAACGCTTCAACTCGGTGAGATAAGCACTTTTTATCGAATAGCTATATCTTTTGAACTTGTAGCTGGATTACACTTTATTTGACATGTGTTTTGCAGAATCATGTCCTAAACAACATATTTCAACAGCAGTAACCAGCTTGATGAAATCCAAAAGTTATTTCCACTCCTAATCAAAAACGCTTCAACTCGGTGAGATAAGTACTTTTTGAATGAATGGCTATATCCTTTAACCTGTAATGGGATCACACTGACTTTGACATATATTGTGCAGAATCATATCCTAAACAACATATTTCAACAGCAGAAACCAGCATGATGAAATTCACTGGTTATTTCCACTCCGAATCAAAAACGCTTGAACTCGGTGAGATAAGCACTTTTTGAACGAATGGCTATATCTTTTGAACCTATGAAGGGATTACACTGAAGTTGACATATATTGTGCAGAATCATGTCCTGAACAACATATTTAGACAGCAGAAAGCATCTTGATTCTTTCATTAGTTATTTCCACTGCGAATCATAAACGCTTCAACTCGATGACATAAGCACTTTTTGATCGAATGGCTATATCTTTTGTACATGTGTCTGGATTTAACTAAATTTGATATATATTGTGCAGAATCACTTCCTAAACAACATATTTCAACAGCAGAAACCAGCTTGACGAAATCCATCAATTATTTCCACTCCTAATCAAAAACGCTTCAACCCGATAAGATAAGCAGTTTTTGAACGAATGGCAATATCTTTTGAACCTGTGATGTGATTACACTAAATTTGACATATATTGTGCAGAATCATATGCTAAACAACATATTTCAACAGCAGAAACCAGCTTGATGAAATTTACCTGTTAATTCAACTCTGAATAAAAAACACTTCAACTCGGTGAGATAAGTACTTTTTGAACGAATGGCTATATCTTTTGAACCTGTGAAGGGATTACACTGAATTTGACATATATTGTGCAGAATCATATCCTAAACAGCATATTTCAACAGCAGAAACCAGCTTGATGAAATTCATTAGTTATTTCCACTCCTAATCAAAAGTGCTTCAACTCGGTAAGATAAGTACTTTTTGAACGAATGGCTATATCTTTTGAACATGTGAAGGGATCACACTGACTTTGACATATATTGTGCAGAATCATATCCTAAACAACATATTTCAACAGCAGAAACCAGCTTGATGAAATTCATTAGTTATTTCCACTCCTAATCAAAAACGCTTCAACTTGGTGAGATAAGCACTTTTTGAACGAATGGCTATATCTTTTGAACTTGTGAAGGGATTACACTGAATTTTACATATATTGTGCAGAATCATGTCCTAAACAACATATTTCAACAGTAGAAATCTACTTGATGAAATTCATTAGTTATTGCCACTCCTGATCAAAAACGCTTCAACTCGGTGAGAGAAGCACTTTTTGAACGAATGGCTATATCTTTTGAAAATATAGCTGGATTACACTGAATTTGACATGTGTTGTGCAGAATCATGTCCTAAACAACATATTTCAAGAGCAGAAACCAGCTTGATTAAATCCATTAGTTATTTCCACTCCTAATCAAAAACGCTTCAACCCGATAAGATAAGCAGTTTTTGAACGAATGGCTATATCTTTTGAACCTGTGTTGTGATTACACTAAAATTGACATATATTGTGCAAAATCATATCCTAAAACCATATTTCAACAGCAGAAACCAGCTTGATGAAATTCATTGGTTATTCCCACTCTGAATCAAACAAGCTTCATCTTGGTGAGATAAGTACTTTTGGAACGAATGGCGATATATTTTGAACCTATGAAGGGATTACACCGAATTTGACATATAGTGTGCAGAATAATGTTCTACACAGCATATATCAACAGCAAAAACCAGATTGATGAAATTCAATAGTTATTTCCACTCCTAATCAAAAACGCTTCAACTCGGTGAGATAAGTACTTTTTGAATGAATGGCTATATCCTTTGAACCTGTAATGGGATCACACTGACTTTGACATATATTGTGCAGAATCATATCCTAAACAACATATTTCAACAGCAGAAACCAGCGTGATGAAATTCACTGGTTATTTCCACTCCGAATCAAAAACGCTTGAACTCGGTGAGATAAGCACTTTTTGAACGAATGGCTATATCTTTTGAACCTATGAAGGGATTACACTGAAGTTGACATATATTGTGCAGAATCATGTCCTGAACAACATATTTAGACAGCAGAAAGCATCTTGATTCTTTCATTAGTTATTTCCAATGCGAATCATAAACGCTTCAACTCGATGACATAAGCACTTTTTGATCGAATGGCTATATCTTTTGAACTTGTGTCTGGATTACACTAAATTTGATATATATTGTGCAGAATCACTTCCTAAAAAACATATTTCAACAGTAGAAATCTACTTGATGAAATTCATTAGTTATTGCCACTCCTAATCAAAAACGCTTCAACTCGGTGAGAGAAGCACTTTTTGAACGAATGGCTATATCTTTTGAAAATGTAGCTGGATTACACTGAATTTGACATGTGTTGTGCAGAATCATGTCCTAAACAACATATTTCAAGAGCAGAAACCAGCTTGATTAAATCCATTAGTTATTTCCACTCCTAATCAAAAACGCTTCAACCCGATAAGATAAGCAGTTTTTGAACGAATGGCTATATCTTTTGAACCTGTGTTGTGATTACACTAAATTTGACATATATTGTGCAGAATCATATCCTAAAACCATATTTCAACAGCAGAAACCAGCTTGATGAAATTCATTGGTTATTCCCACTCTGAATCCAAAAACGCATCAACTCGGTGATATAAGTATATTTTGAACGAATGGCGATATCTTTTGAACCTATGAAGGGATTATACTGAATTTGACATATATTGTGCAGAATCATGTCCTAAACAACATATTTCAACAGCAGAAACCAGCTTGATGAAATTCATTAGTTATTTCCACTCCTAATCAGAAACGTCTCAACTGGGTGAGTTAAGCACTTTTTGAACGAATGGCTATATCTTTTGGACTTTTGATGGGATATCTCTGAATATGACATATATTGTGCAGAATCTTGACCTAACAACATATTTCAACAGCAGAAACCAGCTTGACGTAATTCATTGGTTATTTCCAATACTAATCAAAAACTCTTCAACTTGGTGACATAAGTACTTTTTGGACGAATGGCTATATCCTTTGAACCTGTAATGGGATTTCACTAAATTTGACAAATATTTTGCAGAATCATGTCCTAAAAAACATATTTCAACAGCAGAAACCAGCTTGATGAAATTCAAAAGTTATTTCCACTCCTAATCAAAAACGCTTCAACCCGGTGAGATAAGTACTTTTTGAACGAATGGCTATATCTTTTTAACTTGTGAAGGGATTACACTGAATTTGACATATATTGTCCAGAATCATGTTCTTAATAACATATTTCAACAGCAGAAACCAGCTTGATGAAATTCATTAGTTATTTCCAATACTAATCAAAAACTCTTCAACTTGGTGAGATAAGCAATTTTTGAACGAATGGCTATATTTTTTGAACCTGTGATGGGATTTCACTGAATTTGACATATATTGTGCAGAATCTTGTCCTAAACAACATATTTCAACAGCAGAAACCAGCTTGATGAAATTCATTAGTTATTTGCACTCCGAATCAAAAACGCTTCAACTCGGTGAGATAAGTACTTTTTGAATGAATGGCAATATCTTTTGAACTTGTGAAGGGATTACACTTAATTTGACATATATTGTGCAGAATTATGTCATAAACAACATATTTCAACAGCAGAAACCAGCTTGATAATATCCATTAGTTATTTCCACTCCTAATCAAAAACGCTTCAACTCGGTCTCATAAGAACGTTTTGAACGGATGGCTATATCCTTTCAACCTGTAATGGGCTCACAAGAATTTGACGTATATTGTGCAGAATCATGTCCTAAACAACATATTTCAACAGCAGAAACCAGCTTGATGAAATTCAATAGTTATTTCCGCTCCTAATCAAAAACTCTTCAACTTGGTGAGATAAGCAATTTTTGAACGAATGGCTATATCTTTTGAACCTGTGATGGGATTTCACTGAATTTGACATATATTGTGCAGAATCATGTCCTAAAGAACATATTTCAACAGCAGAAACGAGCTTGATGAAATTCATTGGTTATTTCCACTCCGAATCAAAAACGCCTAAACTCGGTCAGATAAGTTCTTTTGGAACGACTGGCGATTTCTTTTGAACCTATGAAGGGATTACACTGAATTGGACATATATTGTGCAGAATCATGTTCTAAACAACATATTTCAACAGCAGAAACCAGCTTGATGAAATTCAAAAGTTATTTCCACTCCTAATCAAAAACGCTTCAACTCGGTGAGATAAGCACTTTTTGAACGAATGGCTATATCTTTTGAACTTGTGAAGGGATTACACTTAATTTGACATATATTTTGCAGAATCATGTCCTAAACAACATATTTCAACGACAGAAACCAGCTTGATGAAATTCATTAGTTATTTCCACTCCTAATCAAAAACGCTTCAACCCGATAAGATAACCTTTTTTTGAACGAATGGCTATATCTTTTGAATTTGTGAAGGGGTTACACTTAATTTGACATATATTGTGCAGAATTATGTCATAATTAACATATTTCAACAGCAGAAACCAGCTTGATGATATCCCTTAGTTATTTCCACTCCGAATCAAAAACGCTTCAACTCGGTGAGATAAGTCCTTTTTGAAAGAATGGCTATATCCTTTGAACCTTTAATGGGATCACACTGAATTATACATATATTGTGCAGAATCATATCCCAAAAAACATATTTCAACAGCAGAAACCAGCTTGATGAAATCCATTAGTTATTTCCACTCCTATTCAAAAACGCTTCAAATCGGTGAGATAAGCACTTTTTTAATCGAAAACGCTTCAACCCGATAAGATAAGCACTTTTTGAACGAATGGCTATATCTTTTGAACCTATGATGTGATTACACTAAATTTGAAAACTATTGTGCAGAATCATGTCCTAAACAACATATTTCAAGTTTAGAAACCAACTTGATGAAATTCATTCGTTATTTCCACTCCTAACCAAAAACGCTTCAACTCGGTGAGATAAGCACTTTTTGCACGAATGGCTATATCTTTTGATCTTGTCGCTGGATTACACTGAATTTGACATATTTTGTGCAAAATCATGTTCTAAACAACATAATTCAACGGCAAAAACCAGCTTGATGAAATCCATTAGGTATTTCCACTCCTAATCAAAAACGCGTCAACTAGGTGAGAGAAGCACTTTTTGAACAAATGGCTATATCTTTTGAACATGTACCTGGATGACACTGAATTTGACATACATTGTGCAGAATCATGTCCTAAACAACATATATCAACAGCAGAAACCAGCATGATGAAATTCATTAGTTATTTCCACTCCAACTCAAAAAAGATTTAACCTCGGGAAGATAAGCACTTTTTAACCTTATGGCTATATCTTTTGATCTTATCGCTGGATTACACTGAATTTGACATATAATGTGCAGAATCATGTCCTAAACAAGATATTTCAACGGCAGAAACAAGCTTGATGAAATTCATTAGTTATTTCCACTCCTAATCAAAAACGCTTCAACCCGGTGAGATAAGTACTTTTTGAACGAATGGCTATATCTTTTTAACTTGTGAAGGGATTACACTGAATTTGACATATATTGTCCAGAATCATGTCCTAAACAACATATTTCAACAGCAGAAACCAGCTTGATGAAATGCAATAGCTATTTCCAATACTAATCAAAAACTCTTCAACTTGGTGAGATAAGCAATTTTTGAACGAATGGCTATATTTTTTGAACCTGTGATGGGATTTCACTGAATTTGACATATATTGTGCAGAATCTTGTCCTAAACAACATATTTCAACAGCAGAAACCAGCTTGATGAAATTCATTAGTTATTTCCACTCCGAATCAAAAATGCTTCAACTCGGTGAGATAAGTACTTTTTGAACGAATGGCTATATCTTTTGAACTTGTGAAGGGATTACACTTAATTTGACATATATTGTGCAGAATTATGTCATAAACAACATATTTCAACAGCAGAAACCAGCTTGATAATATCCCATAGTTATTTCCACTCCTAATCAAAAACGCTTCAACTCGGTCTCATAAGCACGTTTTGAACGGATGGCTATATCCTTTCAACCTGTAATGGGCTCACAAGAATTTGACGTATATTGTGCAGAATCATGTCCTAAACAACATATTTCAACAGCAGAAACCAGCTTGATGAAATTCAATAGTTATTTCCGCTCCTAATCAAAAACGCTTCAACTCGGTGAGATAAGTACTTTTTGAACGAATGGCTATTTCTTTTGAACTTGTGAAGGGATTACACTGAATTTGAAATATATTGTCCAGAATCATGTCCTAAACAACAAATTTCAAGAGCAGAAACCAGCTTGATGAAATTCAAAAGTTATTTCCAATATTAATCAAAAACTCTTCAACTTGGTGAGATAAGCAATTTTTGAACGAATGGCTATATTTTTTGAACCTGTGATGGGATTTCACTGAATTTGACATATATTGTGCAGAATCTTGTCCTAGACAACATATTTCAACAGCAGAAACCAGCTTGATGAAATTCATTAGTTATTTCCACTCCGAATCAAAAATGCTTCAACTCGGTGAGATAAGCAGTTTTTGATCGAATGGCTATATCTTTTGAACTTGTCACTGGATTATACTGAATTTGACATATTTTGTGCAGAATCTTGTCCTAAACAACATATTTCAACAGCGGGAACCAGCTTGATGAAATTCATTAGTTATTTCCACTCCTAATCAGAAACGTCTAAACTCGGTGAGATAAGCACTTTTTTCACGAATGGCTATATCTTTTGATCTTATCGCTGGATTACACTTAATTTGACATATGTTTTGCAGAATCATGTCCTAAACAACATATTTCAACAGCAGAAACCAGCTTGACGAAATCCATCAGTTATTTCCACTCCTAATCAAAAACGCTTCAACCCGATAAGATAAGCAGTTTTTGAACGAATGGCTATATCTTTTGAACCTGTGATGTGATTACACTAAATTTGACATATATTGTTCAGAATCATATCCTAAAAAACATATTTCAACAGCAAAAACCAGCTTGATGAAATTCAGTGGTTATTTCCACTCCGAATCAAAAACGCCTCAACTCGGTGAGATAAGTTCTTTTGGAACGACTGGCGATTTCTTTTGAACCTATGAAGGGATTACACTGAATTGGACATATATTGTGCAGAATCATGTTCTAAACAACATATTTCAACAGCAAAAACCAGTTTGATGAAATTCATGAGTTATTTCCACTCCTAATCAAAAACGGTTCAACTCGGTGTGAAGACTTTCTGAACGAATGGCTATGTCTTTTTAACCTGTGATGGGATTACACTGAAATTGACATATATTGTGCAGAATCATGTCCTAAACAACATATATCAACAGCAGAAACCAGCATGATGAAATTCATTAGTTATTTCCACTCCTAATCAAAAACGATTTAACTCGATAAGATATGCAGTTTTTGACCTTATGGCTATATCTTTTGAACTTGTGGCTGGATTACACTGAATTTGACATATATTGTACAAAATCATGTTCTATACAACATCTATCAACAGCAGAAACAGGCTTGGTGGAAATCATTAGTCATTTCCACTCAAAAACAAAAAAGCTTCAACTCAGTGAGATAATTACTTTTTTACCTTATGGCTATATCTTTTGAACTTATAGCTGAATTACACTGAATTTGACATATATTGTGCAGAATCATGTCCTAAAAAACATATATCAACGGCAAAAACCAGCATATTTTAATTCATTAGTAATTTGCACTCCAACTCAAAAACGCTTCAACTCGGTGAGATAAGCAGTTTTTGAACTAATGGCTATATCTTTTGATCTTGTTGCTGGATTACACTGAATTTGACATATATTGTGCAGAATCATGTCCTAAACAACGTATATCAACAGCAGAAACCAGGTTAGTGAAATTCATTAGTTATTTCCACTCTTAATCAAAAACGCTTCAACCCGATAAGATAAGCACTTTTTGAACGAATGGCTATATCTTTTGAACCTGTGATGGGATTACACAGAATTTGACATATATTGTGCAGAATCATGTCCTAAACAACATATATCCAGAAGAAACCAGCTTGATGAAATTCATGAGTTATTTCCTGTCCAACTCAAAAACGCTTCAACTCGGTGTGATAAGCACTTTTTGAACGAATGGCTATATCTTTTGAACTTGTACTGGATTAAACTGAATTTGACATTAATTGTGCAGAATCATGTTCTATAAAACATATTTCAACGGCAGTAACCAGCTTGATGAAATCCATTAGTTATTTCCACTCCTAATCAAAAACGCTTCAACTCGGTGAAGGAAGCACTTTTTGAACGAATGGCTATATCTTTTGAACTTGTGAAGGGATTACACTTAATTTGACATATATTGTGCAGAATTATGTCATAAACAACATATTTCAACAGCAGAAACCAGCTTGATAATATCCCTTAGTTATTTCCACTCCTAATCAAAAACGCTTCAACTCGGTCTCATAAGCACGTTTTGAACGGATGGCTATATCCTTTCAACCTGTAATGGGCTCACAAGAATTTGACGTATATTGTGCAGAATCATGTCCTAAACAACATATTTCAACAGCAGAAACCAGCTTGATGAAATTCAATAGTTATTTCCGCTCCTAATCAAAAACGCTTCAACTCGGTGAGATAAGTACTTTTTGAACGAATGGCTATATCTTTTGAACTTGTGAAGGGATTACACTGAATTTGAAATATATTGTCCAGAATCATGTCCTAAACAACAAATTTCAAGAGCAGAAACCAGCTTGATGAAATTCAAAAGTTATTTCCAATAATAATCAAAAACTCTTCAACTTGGTGAGATAAGCAATTTTTGAACGAATGGCTATATTTTTTGAACCTGTGATGGGATTTCACTGAATTTGACATATATTGTGCAGAATCTTGTCCTAGACAACATATTTCAACAGCAGAAACCAGCTTGATGAAATTCATTAGTTATTTCCACTCCGAATCAAAAATGCTTCAACTCGGTGAGATAAGCAGTTTTTGATCGAATGGCTATATCTTTTGAACTTGTCACTGGATTATACTGAATTTGACATATTTTGTGCAGAATCTTGTCCTAAACAACATATTTCAACAGCGGGAACCAGCTTGATGAAATTCATTAGTTATTTCCACTCCTAATCAGAAACGTCTAAACTCGGTGAGATAAGCACTTTTTTCACGAATGGCTATATCTTTTGATCTTATCGCTGGATTACACTTAATTTGACATATGTTTTGCAGAATCATGTCCTAAACAACATATTTCAACAGCAAAAACCAGTTTGATGAAATTCATGAGTTATTTCCACTCCGAATCAAAAACGCTTCAACTCGGTGAGATAAGCACTTTTTGAACGAATGGCTATATCTTTTGAACTTGTGAAGGGATTACACTGAATTTGACATATATTGTGCATAATCATGTCCTAAACAACATATTTCAACAGCAGAAACCAGCTTGATGAAATTCAATAGTTATTTCCACTCCTAATCAAAAACGCTTCAACTCGGTGAGATAAGTCGTTTTTGAACGAATGGCTATATCCTTTGAACCTGTAATGGGATCACACTGACTTTGACATATATTGTGCAGAATCATATCCTAAACAACATATTTCAACAGCAGAAACCAGCTTGATGAAATTCATTAGTTAATTTCACTCCTAATCAAAAATGCTTCAACCCGGTGAGATGAGCAATTTTTGAACGAAATGCTATATCTTTTGAACTTGTGAAGGGATTACACTGAATTTGACATATATTGTGCAGAATCATGTCATAAACAACATATTTCAACAGTAGAAATCTACTTGATGAAATTCATTAGTTATTGCCACTCCTAATCAAAATTGCTTCAACTCGGTGAGATAAGCACTTTTTGCACGAATGGCTATATCTTTTGATCTTGTCGCTGGATTATACTGAATTTGACATGTGTTCTGCAGAATCATGTCCAAAACAACATATTTCAACAGCAGAAACCAGCTTGATTAAATCCATTAGTTAATTCCACTCTCAATCAAAAACACTTCAACCCGATAAGATAAGTAGTTTTTGAACGAATGGCTATGTCTTTTGTACCTGTGATGTGATTACACTAAATTTGACATATATTGTGCAGAATCATATCCTAAAAAACATATTTCAAGAGCAGAAACCAGCTTGATGAAATTCATTGATTATTTCCACTCCGAATCCAAAAACGCTTCAACTCGGTGAGATAAGTACTTTTTGAACGAATGGCGATATCTTTTGAACCTTTAATGGGATCACACTGAATTTGACATATATTGTGCAGAATCATATCCCAAAAAAACATATTTCAACAGCAGTAACCAGCTTGATGAAATTCAAAAGTTATTTCCACTCCTAATCAAAAATGCTTCAACTCGGTGAGATAAGTCCTTTTTGAAAGAATGGTTATATCCTTTGAACCTTTAATGGGATCACACTGAATTTGACATATATTGTGCAGAATCATATCACAAAAAACATATTTCAACAGCAGAAACCAATTGATGAAATTCATTAGTTATTTCCACTCCTAAACAAAAACGCTTCAACTCGGTGAGATAAGCATTATTTGCAAGAATGGCTATATCTTTTGATCTTGTTGCTGGATTACACTGAATTTGAAATATTTTCTGCAGAATCATGTCCTAAACAACATATTTCAACAGCAGAAACCAGCTTGATGAAATTCATTAGTTATTTCTACTCCGAATCAAAAACGCTCAACTCGGTGAGATGAGCACTTTTTGATCGAATGGCAATATCTTTTGAACTTGTCGCTGGATTGTACTGAATTTGACATATTTTGTGCAAAATCTTGTCCTAAACAACTTATTTCAACAGCAGCAACCAGCTTGATGAAATTCATTAGTTATATCCACTCCTAATCAAAAACGCTTCAACTCGGTCTCATAAGCATGTTTTGAACGAATGGCTATATCCTTTTAACCTGTAATGGGCTCACAAGAATTTGACATATATTGTGCAGAATCATGTCCTAAACACCATATTTCAACAGCAGAAACCAGTTTGATGAAATTCATTAGTTATTTCCACTCCGAATCAAAAACGCTTCAACTCGGTGAGATAAGCACTTTTTATCGAATAGCTATATCTTTTGAACTTGTTGCTGGATTACACTGAATTTGACATGTGTTTTGCAGAATCATGTCCTAAACAACATATTTCAACAGCAGTAACCAGCTTGATGAAATCCATCGGTTATTTCCACTCCTAATCAAAAACGCTTCAACTCGGTGAGATAAGTACTTTTTGAATGAATGGCTATATCCTTTGAACCTGTAATGGGATCACACTGACTTTGACATATATTGTGCAGAATCATATCCTAATCAAAATATTTCAACAGCAGAAACCAGCATGATGAAATTCACTGGTTATTTCCACTCCGAATCAAAAACGCTTGAACTCGGTGAGATAAGCACTTTTTGAACGAATGGCTATATCTTTTGAACCTATGAAGGGATTACACTGAAGTTGACATATATTGTGCAGAATCATGTCCTGAACAACATATTTAGACAGCAGAAAGCATCTTGATTCTTTCATTAGTTATTTCCACTGCGAATCATAAACGCTTCAACTCGATGACATAAGCACTTTTTGATCGAATGGCTATATCTTTTGAACTTGTGTCTGGATTACACTTAATTTGATATATATTGTGCAGAATCACTTCCTAAACAACATATTTCAACAGCAGAAACCAGCTTGACGAAATCCATCAATTATTTCCACTCCTAATCAAAAACGCTTCAACCCGATAAAATAAGCAGTTTTTGAACGAATGGCAATATCTTTTGAACCTGTGATGTGATTACACTAAATTTGACATATATTGTGCAGAATCATATGCTAAACAACATATTTCAACAGCAGAAACCAGCTTGATGAAATTTACCTGTTAATTCAACTCTGAATAAAAAACACTTCAACTCGGTGAGATAAGTACTTTTTGAACGAATGGCTATATCTTTTGAACCTGTGAAGGGATTACACTGAATTTGACATATATTGTGCAGAATCATATCCTAAACAGCATATTTCAACAGCAGAAACCAGCTTGATGAAATTCATTAGTTATTTCCACTCCTAATCAAAAGCGCTTCAAATCGGTAAGATAAGTACTTTTTGAACGAATGGCTATATCTTTTGAACATGTGAAGGGATCACACTGACTTTGACATATATTGTGCAGAATCATATCCTAATCAACATATTTCAACAGCAGAAACCAGCTTGATGAAATTCATTAGTTATTTCCACTCCTGATCAAAAACGCTTCAACTTGGTGAGATAAGCACTTTTTGAACGAATGGCTATATCTTTTGAACTTGTGAAGGGATTACACTGAATTTTACATATATTGTGCAGAATCATGTCCTAAACAACATATTTCAACAGTAGAAATCTACTTGATGAAATTCATTAGTTATTGCCACTCCTAATCAAAAACGCTTCAACTCGGTGAGAGAAGCACTTTTTGAACGAATGGCTATATCTTTTGAAAATGTAGCTGGATTACACTGAATTTGACATGTGTTGTGCAGAATCATGTCCTAAACAACATATTTCAAGAGCAGAAACCAGCTTGATTAAATCCATTAGTTATTTCCACTCCTAATCAAAAACGCTTCAACCCGATAAGATAAGCAGTTTTTGAACGAATGGCTATATCTTTTGAACCTGTGTTGTGATTACACTAAATTTGACATATATTGTGCAAAATCATATCCTAAAACCATATTTCAACAGCAGAAACCAGCTTGATGAAATCCATTGGTTATTCCCACTCTGAATCAAAAAAGCTTCATCTTGGTGAGATAAGTACTTTTGGAACGAATGGCGATATATTTTGAACCTATGAAGGGATTACACCGAATTTGACATATAGTGTGCAGAATAATGTTCTACACAGCATATATCAACAGCAAAAACCAGATTGATGAAATTCAATAGTTATTTCCACTCCTAATCAAAAACGCTTCAACTCGGTGAGATAAGTACTTTTTGAATGAATGGCTATATCCTTTGAACTTGTGATGGGATCACACTGACTTTGACATATATTGTGCAGAATCATATCCTAAACAACATATTTCAACAGCAGAAACCAGCGTGATGAAATTCACTGGTTATTTCCACTCCGAATCAAAAACGCTTGAACTCGGTGAGATAAGCACTTTTTGAACGAATGGCTATATCTTTTGAACCTATGAAGGGATTACACTGAAGTTGACATATATTGTGCAGAATCATGTCCTGAACAACATATTTAGACAGCAGAAAGCATCTTGATTCTTTCATTAGTTATTTCCAATGCGAATCATAAACGCTTCAACTCGATGACATAAGCACTTTTTGATCGAATGGCTATATCTTTTGAACTTGTGTCTGGATTACACTAAATTTGATATATATTGTGCAGAATCACTTCCTAAACAACATATTTCAACAGCAGAAACCAGCTTGATTAAATCCATTAGTTATTTCCACTCCTAATCAAAAACGCTTCAACCCGATAAGATAAGCAGTTTTTGAACGAATGGCTATATCTTTTGAACCTGTGTTGTGATTACACTAAATTTGACATATATTTTGCAGAATCATATCCTAAAACCATATTTCAACAGCAGAAACCAGCTTGATGAAATTCATTGGTTATTCCCACTCTGAATCCAAAAACGCTTCAACTCGGTGATATAAGTATATTTTGAACGAATGGCGATATCTTTTGAACCTATGAAGGGATTATACTGAATTTGACATATATTGTGCAGAATCATGTCCTAAACAACATATTTCAACAGCAGAAACCAGCTTGATGAAATTCATTAGTTATTTCCACTCCTAATCAGAAACGTCTCAACTGGGTGAGTTAAGCACTTTTTGAACGAATGGCTATATCTTTTGGACTTTTGATGGGATATCTCTGAATATGACATATATTGTGCAGAATCTTGACCTAACAACATATTTCAACAGCAGAAACCAGCTTGACGTAATTCATTGGTTATTTCCAATACTAATCAAAAACTCTTCAACTTGGTGACATAAGTACTTTTTGGACGAATGGCTATATCCTTTGAACCTGTAATGGGATTTCACTAAATTTGACAAATATTTTGCAGAATCATGTCCTAAAAAACATATTTCAACAGCAGAAACCAGCTTGATGAAATTCAAAAGTTATTTCCACTCCTAATCAAAAACGCTTCAACCCGGTGAGATAAGTACTTTTTGAACGAATGGCTATATCTTTTTAACTTGTGAAGGGATTACACTGAATTTGACATATATTGTCCAGAATCATGTCCTAAATAACATATTTCAACAGCAGAAACCAGCTTGATGAAATTCATTAGTTATTTCCAATACTAATCAAAAACTCTTCAACTTGGTGAGATAAGCAATTTTTGAACGAATGGCTATATTTTTTGAACCTGTGATGGGATTATACTGAATTTGACATATATTGTGCAGAATCTTGTCCTAAACAACATATTTCAACAGCAGAAACCAGCTTGATGAAATTCATTAGTTATTTGCACTCCGAATCAAAAACGCTTCAACTCGGTGAGATAAGTACTTTTTGAATGAATGGCTATATCTTTTGAACTTGTGAAGGGATTACACTTAATTTGACATATATTGTGCAGAATTATGTCATAAACAACATATTTCAACAGCAGAAACCAGCTTGATAATATCCATTAGTTATTTCCACTCCTAATCAAAAACGCTTCAACTCGGTCTCATAAGCACGTTTTGAACGGATGGCTATATCCTTTCAACCTGTAATGGGCTCACAAGAATTTGACGTATATTGTGCAGAATCATGTCCTAAACAACATATTTCAACAGCAGAAACCAGCTTGATGAAATTCAAAAGTTATTTCCACTCCTAATCAAAAACGCTTCAACTCGGTGAGATAAGCACTTTTTGAACGAATGGCTATATCTTTTGAACTTGTGAAGGGATTACACTTAATTTGACATATATTTTGCAGAATCATGTCCTAAACAACATATTTCAACAGCAGAAACCAGCTTGATGAAATTCATTAGTTATTTCCACTCCTAATCAAAAACGCTTCAACCCGATAAGATAAGCTTTTTTTGAACGAATGGCTATATCTTTTGAACTTGTGAAGGGGTTACACTTAATTTGACATATATTGTGCAGAATTATGTCATAATTAACATATTTCAACAGCAGAAACCAGCTTGATGATATCCCTTAGTTATTTCCACTCCGAATCAAAAACGCTTCAACTCGGTGAGATAAGTCCTTTTTGAAAGAATGGCTATATCCTTTGAACCTTTAATGGGATCACACTGAATTATACATATATTGTGCAGAATCATATCCCAAAAAACATATTTCAACAGCAGAAACCAGCTTGATGAAATCCATTAGTTATTTCCACTCCTATTCAAAAACGCTTCAAATCGGTGAGATAAGCACTTTTTTAATCGAAAACGCTTCAACCCGATAAGATAAGCACTTTTTGAACGAATGGCTATATCTTTTGATCTTGTCGCTGGATTACACTGAATTTGACATATTTTGTGCAAAATCATGTTCTAAACAACATAATTCAACGGCAAAAACCACCTTGATGAAATCCATTAGGTATTTCCACTCCTAATCAAAAACGCGTCAACTAGGTGAGAGAAGCACTTTTTGAACAAATGGCTATATCTTTTGAACATGTACCTGGATGCCACTGAATTTGACATACATTGTGCAGAATCATGTCCTAAACAACATATATCAACAGCAGAAACCAGCATGATGAAATTCATTAGTTATTTCAACTCCAACTCAAAAAAGATTTAACCTCGGGAAGATAAGCACTTTTTAACCTTATGGCTATATCTTTTGAACTTGTAGCTGGATTACACTGAATTTGACATATAATGTGCAGAATCATGTCCTAAACAAGATATTTCAACGGCAGAAACAAGCTTGATGAAATTCATTAGTTATTTCCACTCCTAATCAAAAACGCTTCAACTCGGTGAGATAAGTACTTTTTGAACGAAAGGCTTTATCTTTTGATCTTGACGCTGGATTACACTGAATTTGACATATTTTTTATAGAATCATGTCCTAAACAACATATTTCAACAGCAGAAACCAGCTTGATGAAATTCATTAGTTATTTCCTCTCCTAATCAAAAACGCTTCAACCCGATAAGATAAACAGTTTTTGAACGAATGGCTATATCTTTTGAACCTGTGATGGGATTACACTGAATTTGACATATTTTGTGCAGAATCATGTCCTTAAAAAACATATTTCAACAGTAGAAACCAGCTCGATGAAATTCATTAGTTATTTCCACTCCTAATCAAAAACGCTTCAACTCAGTGAGATGAAGACTTTTTGAACGAATGGATATATCTTTTGAACCTGTGATTGGATCACACTAAAATTGACATATATTGTGCAAAATCATGTTTCAAACAACATATGTCAACAGCAAAAACCAGCTTGATGAAATCCATTAGTTATTTCCACTCCTAATCAAAAATAGTTCAACTCGGTGAGTAAAGCACTTTATGAACGAATGGCTATATATTTTGATCCTGTAGCTGGGTTACACTGAATTTGATATACATATTGCAGAATCATGTCCTAAACAACATATTTCAACAGTAGAAAACAGCTTGATGAAATTCATTAGTTATTTTCACTCCTAATCAAAAACGCTTCAACTGGGTGAGATGAAGACTTTTTGAACGAATGGCGATATGTTTTTAACTTGTAATGGGATTACACTGAATTTGACATATATTGTGTAGGATCATGTCCTAAACAACATATATCAACAGCAAAAACCAGCATATTGAAATTCATTAGTTATTTCCACTCCAACTCAAAAACGCATCAACTCGGTGAGATAAGCAGTTTTTGAACGAATGGCTATATCTTTTGATCTTGTCGCTGGATTATACTGATATTGACATATATTGTGCAGAATCATGTCCTAAACAACATATATCAACAGCAAAAACCAGCATATTGAAATTCATTAGTTATTTCCACTCCAACTCAAAAACGCTTATACTCGGTGACATAAGCAGTTTTTGAACGAATGGCTATATCTTTTGAACATGTGATGGGATCACACTGAATTTGACATATATTTTTCAGAATCATGTCCTAAACAACATATATCAACAGCAAAAACCAGCTTGATGGAATTCATGAGTTATTTCCACTCCAAATCAAAAACGCTTCAACTCGGTGAGATAAGTACTTTTTGAACGAAAGGCTTTATCTTTTGATCTTGACGCTGGATTACACTGAATTTGACATATTTTTTTATAGAATCATGTCCTAAACAACATATTTCAACAGCAGAAACCAGCTTGATGAAATTCATTAGTTATTTCCTCTCCTAATCAAAAACGCTTCAACCCGATAAGATAAACAGTTTTTGAACGAATGGCTATATCTTTTGAACCTGTGATGGGATTACACTGAATTTGACATATTTTGTGCAGAATCATGTCCTAAAAAACATATTTCAACAGTAGAAACCAGCTCGATGAAATTCATTAGTTATTTCCACTCCTAATCAAAAACGCTTCAACTCAGTGAGATGAAGACTTTTTGAACGAATGGATATATCTTTTGAACCATTGATGGGATCACACTGAATTTGACATATATTGTGCTAAATCATGTTTCAAACAACATATGTCAACAGCAAAAACCAGCTTGATGAAATCCATTAGTTATTTCCACTCCTAATCAAAAATAGTTCAACTCGGTGAGTAAAGCACTTTATGAACGAATGGCTATATATTTTGATCCTGTAGCTGGGTTACACTTAATTTGATATATATATTGCAGAATCATGTCCTAAACAACATATTTCAACAGTAGAAAACAGCTTGATGAAATTCATTAGTTATTTTCACTCCTAATCAATAACGCTTCAACTGGGTGAGATGAAGACTTTTTGAACGAATGGCGATATGTTTTTAACTTGTAATGGGATTACACTGAATTTGACATATATTGTGTAGGATCATGTCCTAAACAACATATATCAACAGCAAAAACCAGCATATTGAAATTCATTAGTTATTTCCACTCCAACTCAAAAACGCTTCAACTCGGTGAGATAAGCAGTTTTTGAACAGATGGCTATATCTTTTGATCTTGTCGCTGGATTATACTGATATTGACATATATTGTGCAGAATCATGTCCTAAACAACATATATCAACAGCAAAAACCAGCATATTGAAATTCATTAGTTATTTCCACTCCAACTCAAAAACGCTTATACTCGGTGACATAAGCAGTTTTTGAACGAATGGCTATATCTTTTGAACATGTGATGGGATCACACTGAATTTGACATATATTTTTCAGAATCATGTCCTAAACAACATATATCAACAGCAAAAACCAGCTTGATGGAATTCATGAGTTATTTCCACTCCAAATCAAAAACGCTTCAACTCCGTGAGATAAGCACTTTTTGCACGAATGGCTATATCTTTTGATCTTGTCGCTGGATTACACTGAATTTGAAACATTTAGTGCAAAATCATGTCCTAAACAACATATTTCAACAGCAGAAACCAGTTTGTTGAAATCCATTAGTTGTTTCCAATCCTAATCAAAAACGCTTCAACTCGGTGAGATAAGTCCTTTTTGAACCAAGGGCTATATCTTTTGAACTTGTCATGGGATCCCACTGAATTTGACATATATTGTGCAGAATCATGTCCTAAACAAGATATTTCAACGGCAGAAACAAGCTTGATGAAATTCATTAGTTATTTCCACTCCTAATCAAAAACGCTTCAACTCGGTGAGATAAGTACTTTTTGAACGAAAGGCTTTATCTTTTGATCTTGACGCTGGATTACACTGAATTTGACATATTTTGTGCAGAATCATGTCCTAAAAAACATATTTCAACAGCAGAAACCAGCTTGATGAAATTCATTAGTTATTTCCACTCCTAATCAAAAACGCTTCAACTCGGTGAGAAAAGCACTTTTTGAACGAATGGCTATAAATTTTGATCCTGTAGCTGGGTTACACTGAATTTGACATATATATTGCAGAATCATGTCCTAAACAACATATTTCAACAGTAGAAACCAGCTCGATGAAATTCATTTGTTATTTTCACTCCTAATCAAAAACGCTTAAACTCGGTGAGATAAAGACTTTTTGAATGAATGGCTATATGTTTTTAACATGTGATGGGATTACACTGAAATTGACATATATCGTGCAGAATCATGTCCTAGACAACATATATCAACAGCAGAAACCAGCTTGATGAAATTCATTAGTTATTTCCACTCCAACTCAAAAACAATTTAACTCGATAAGATAAGCAGTTTTTGACCTTATAGATATATCTTTTTAACTTGTAGCTGGATAACACTGAAGTTGACATATATTGTGCAGAATCATTTTCAAAACAACATATTTCAACAGGAGAAACCAGCTTGATGAAATTCATTAGTTATTTCCATCCCTAATAAAAAACGCTTCAACTCGGTGAGAGAAGCACTTTCTGAACGAATGGCTATATATTTTGATCCTGTAGCTGGGTTTCACTGAATTTGACATATATATTGCAGAATCATGTCCTAAACAACATATTTCAAAAGCAGAAACCAGCTTGATGAAATTCATTAGTTATTTTCACTCTTAATCAAAAACGCTTCAACCCGATAAGATACTCACTTTTTGAACGAATGGCTATATCTTTTGAACCTGTGATGTGATTACACTAAATTTGACATATATTGTGTAAAATCATGTCCTAAACAACATATATCAACAGTAAAAACCAGCAAATTGAAATTCATTAGTTATTTCCACTCCAACTAAAAAACGCTTCAACTCGGTGAGATAAGCAGTTTTTGAACGAATGGCTATATCTTTTGATCTTTTCGCTGGATTACACTGAATTTGACATATATTGTGCAGAATCATGTCCTATACAACATATTTCAACAGCAGAAACCAGCTTGATGAAATCCATTAGTTTTTTCCACTCCTAATCAAAAACGCTTCAACTCGGTTAGACAAGACGTTTTTGAACGAATGGCTATATCTTTTGAACATGTGATGGGTTTAAGCTGAATTTTACATATTTTTTGCAGAATCATGTCCTAAACAACATATTTCAACAGCAGAAACCAGATTAATGAAATTCATTAGTTATTTCCACTCCTAATCAATAACGCTTCAACTCGTTGAGAAAAGCACTTTTTTAACGAATGGGTATATCTTTTGAAAATGTACCTGGATTTCACTGAATTTGACATAAATTGTACAAAATCTTGTCCTAAACAACATATTTCAACCCGAAAAGATAAACACTTTTTGAACGAATGGCTATATCTTTTGATTTTGTCGCTGAATTACACTGAATTTGACATATTTTGTGTAGAATCATGTGCTAAACCTCATATTTCAACAGCAGAAACCAGCTTGATTAAATTCATTAGTTATTTCCACTCCGAATCAAATACGCTTCAAGTCGGTGAGATCTAGACTTTTTGAACGAATGGCTATATCTTTTGAACTTGTAGCTGGATTACACTGAATTTGACATATATTGTGCAAAATCATGTCCTAAACAACACATATCAACAGCAAAAACCAGCATATTGCAAATCATTAGTAATTTCCACTCCAACTCAAAAACGCTTCAACTCGGTGTGATAAGCACTTTTTGAACGAATGGCTATATCTTTTGATCTTGTCGCTGGATTACACTGAATTTGACATATATTGTGCAGAATCATGTCCTACACAACATCTATCAACACCAGAAACAGGCTTGGTGAAATTCAATAGTGATTTCCTTTCTTAATCAAAAACGCGTCAACTCGGTGAGATAAGCACTTTTTGAACGATTGGCTATATCTTTTGAACCTGTGATGGGATTACAATGAATTTGATATATATTGTAAAAAATCATGTTCTAAACAGCATATTTCAACAGTAGAAACCAACTTGATGAAATACATTAGATATTTCCAATCCTAATCAAAAACGCTTCAACTCCGTGAGATAAGCACTTTTTGCATGAATGGCTATATCTTTTGATCTTGTCGCTGGATTACACTGAATTTGACATATATTGTGCAGAATCATGTCCTGAACAACATATATCAACAGCAGAAACCAGCATGACTAGATTCATTAGTCATTTCCACTCCAACTCAAAAAAGATTTAACCTCGGTAAGATAAGCACTTTTTAACCTTATGGCTATATCTTTTGAACTTGTAGCTGGATTACACTGAATTTGACATATATTGTGCAGAATCATGTCCTAAACAACATATTTCAACAGCAGAAGCCAGCATGATGAAATTCATTAGTTATTTCCACTCAAACTCAAAAACAATTTAACTCGGTGTAGATAAGCACTTTTTGACCTTATGGCTATATCTTTTGAACTTGTAGCTGGATTACACTGAATTTGACATATATTGTGCAGAATCTTGTCCTAAACAAAATATATCAACAGCAAAAACCAGCATATTGAATTCATAAGTCATTTCCACTCAAAATCAAAAATGCTTCAACTCGGTGAGATTAGCAGTTTTTGCACGAATGGCTATATCTTTTGATCTGGTCACTGGATTACACTGAATTTGACATATATTGGACAGAATCATGTTCGATACAACATCTATCACCAGCAGAAACAGGCTTGGTGTATTTCAACAGTTATTTCCTCTCTTAATCAAAAGCGCTTCAACTAGGTGTGATAAGCATTTTTTTAACGAATGGCTACATGTTTTGAACCGGTGATGGGATTACACTGAATTTGACATGTGTTCTGCAGAATCAAGTCCTAAACAACATATTTCAACAGCAGAAACCAGCATGATGAAATTCATGAGTTATTCCACTCCAACTCAAATAGGATTTAACTCGATAAGATAAGCAGTTTTTGACCTTTTGGCTATATCTTTTGAACTTGTGGCTGGATTACACTGAATTTGATATATATTGTGCAGAATCATGTCCTAAACAACATATATCAACAGCAAAAACCAACTTGGTGAAATTCATTAGTTATTTCCACTCCTAATCCAAAATGCTTCAACTCGGTGAGATAAGCAATTTTTGCACGAATGGCTATATCTTTTGATCTTGTGGCTGGATTACACTGAATTTGACATATTTTGTGCAAAAACATGTTCTAAAAAACATAATTCAACGGCAAAAACCAGCTTGATGAAATCCATTAGGTATTTCCACTCCTAATAATAAACGCTTCAACTAGGTGAGAGAAGCACTTTTTGAACAAATGGCTATTTCTTTTGAACTTGTACCTGGATGACACTGAATTTGACATATATTGCACAGAATCATGTCCTAAACAACATATATCAACAGCAGAAACCAGCATGATGAAATTCATTAGTTATTTCCACTCCAACTCAAAAAAGATTTAACCTCGGGAAGATAAGCACTTTTTAACCTTATGGCTAATCTTTTGAACTTGTTGCAGGATTACACTGAATTTGACATATATTGTGCAGAATTATGTTCTAAACAACATATATCCAGCAGAAGTCAGCTTGATGAAATTAATGAGTTATTTCCAATCCAACTCAAAAACGATTAACTCGATAAGATAAGCACTTTTTGACCTTAAGGCTATATCTTTTGAACATGTAGCTGGATTACACTGAATTTGACATGTATTGTGCAGAATCATGTCCTAAACAACATATTTCAAAAGCAGAAACCAGCTTGATGATATTCAATAGTTATTTCCTCTCTTAATCAAAAACGCTTCAACTCGGTGACATAAGCACTTTTTGAACGCATGGCTATATCTTTTGAACTTTTAGCTGGATTACACTGAATTTGACATATATTGTGCAAAATCATGTCCTAAACAACACATATCAACAGCAAAAACCAGCATATTGCAAATCATTAGTAATTTCCACTCCAACTCAATAACGCTTCAACTCGGTGAGAAAAGCACTTTTTTAACGCATGGGTATAGCTTTTGAAAATGTGCCTGGATTACACTGAATTTGACATAAATTGTACAAAATCTTTTCCTAAACAATTTTTCAACCCGATAAGATAGACACTTTTTGAACGAATGGCTATATCTTTTGATTTTGTCGCTGAATTACACTGAATTTGACATATTTTATGCAGAATCATGTCCTAAACAACATATTTCAACAACAGAAACCAGATTAATGAAATTCTTTTTTTTTTTTCCACTCCTAATCAAAAACGCTTCAACTCAGTGAGATGAAGACTTTTTGAACGAATGGATATATCTTTTGAACCTGTGATGGGATCACACTGAATTTGACATATATTGTGCAGAATCTTGTCCTAAACAACATATATCAACAGCAAAAACCAGCATATTGAAATTCATTAGTTATTTCAACTCCAACTCAAAAACGCTTCAACTCGGTGAGATGAGCAGATTTCGAACGAATGGTTATATCTTATGATCTTGTCGCTGGATTACACTGAATTTGACATATATTGTACAGAATCATGTCCTATACAACATCTATCAGCAGCAGGAAAAGGCTTGGTGAAATTCAATAGTTATTTCCTCTCTTAATCAAAAACGCTTCAACTCGATAAGATAAGAACTTTTTGAACGAATGGCTATATCTTTTGAACCTTCGATGGGATTACACAGAATTTGACATATATTGTGCAGAATCTTGTCCTAAACAACATATTTCAACAGTAGAAACTAACTTGATGAAATTCATTAGTTATTTCCACTCCTAATCAAAAACGCTTCAACTCGGTGAGATAAGCACTTTTTGAACTAATGGCTGTATCTTTTGAACTTGTAGCTGGATTACACTGAATTTTACATTTTATGTGCTGAATCATGTCCTGTACAACATATTTCGACAACAGAAACCAGCTTGATGAAATTGATTAGTTATTTCCACTCCTAATCAAAAACTCTTCAACTCCGAGAGATAAGCACTTTTTGAACGAAAGGCTATATCTTTTGATCTTGACGCTGGATTACACTGAATTTGACATATTTTGCGTAGAATCATGTCCTAAAAAACATATTTCAACAGCAGAAACCAGCTTGATGAAATTCATTAGTTATTTCCACTTCTAATCAAAAACGCTTCAACCCAATAAGATAAACACTTTTTGAACGAATGGCTATATCTTTTGAACCTGTGATGGGATTACGCTGAATTTGACATATTTTGTGCAGAATCATGTCCTAAAAAACATATTTCAACATCAGAAACAAGCTAGATGAAATTCATTAGTTATTTCCACTCCTAATCAAAAACGCTTCAACTCGGTGAGATAAGTTCTTTTTGAACGAATGGCTTTTTTTTTTGAACCTGTGATGGGATTACACTGAAGTTGACATATTTTGTGCAGAATGATGTCCTACACAACATTTTTCAACGGCAGAAACCAGCTTGATGAAATTCATTTGTTATTTCCAGTCCGAATGAAATACGCTTCAAGTCGGTGAGATAAAGTCTTTTTGAACGAATGGCTATATCTTTTGATCTTGACGCTGGATTACACTGAATTTGACATATATTGTGCAGAATCATGTCCTAAACAACATATCTTAACAGCAGAAACCAGCTTGATGAAATTCATTAGTCATTTCCACTCAATATCAAAAACGCTTCAACTAGGTGAGAGAAGCACTTTTTGAACAAATGGCTATATCTTTTGAACATGTACCTGGATGCCACTGAATTTGACATACATTGTGCAGAATCATGTCCTAAACAACATCTATCAACACCAGAAACAGGCTTGGTGAAATTCAATAGTTATTTCCTTTCTTAATCAAAAACGCGTTAACTCGGTGAGATAAGCACTTTTTGAACGATTGGCTATATCTTTTGAACCTGTGATGGGATTACAATGAATTTGATATATATTGTAAAAAATCATGTTCTAAACAGCATATTTCAACAGTAGAAACCAACTTGATGAAATACATTAGATATTTCCAATCCTAATCAAAAACGCTTCAACTCCGTGAGATAAGCACTTTTTGCATGAATGGCTATATCTTTTGATCTTGTCGCTGGATTACACTGAATTTGACATATATTGTGCAGAATCATGTCCTGAACAACATATATCAACAGCAGAAACCAGCATGACTAGATTCATTAGTCATTTCCACTCCAACTCAAAAAAGATTTAACCTCGGTAAGATAAGCACTTTTTAACCTTATGGCTATATCTTTTGAACTTGTAGCTGGATTACACTGAATTTGACATATATTGTGCAGAATCATGTCCTAAACAACATATTTCAACAGCAGAAGCCAGCATGATGAAATTCATTAGTTATTTCCACTCAAACTCAAAAACAATTTAACTCGGTGTAGATAAGCACTTTTTGACCTTATGGCTATATCTTTTGAACTTGTAGCTGGATTACACTGAATTTGACATATATTGTGCAGAATCTTGTCCTAAACAACATATATCAACAGCAAAAACCAGCATATTGAATTCATAAGTCATTTCCACTCAAAATCAAAAATGCTTCAACTCGGTGAGATTAGCAGTTTTTGCACGAATGGCTATATCTTTTGATCTCGTCACTGGATTACACTGAATTTGACATATATTGGACAGAATCATGTTCGATACAACATCTATCACCAGCAGAAACAGGCTTGGTGTATTTCAACAGTTATTTCCTCTCTTAATCAAAAGCGCTTCAACTAGGTGTGATAAGCATTTTTTTAACGAATGGCTACATGTTTTGAACCGGTGATGGGATTACACTGAATTTGACATGTGTTCTGCAGAATCAAGTCCTAAACAACATATTTCAACAGCAGAAACCAGCATGATGAAATTCATGAGTTATTCCACTCCAACTCAAATAGGATTTAACTCGATAAGATAAGCAGTTTTTGACCTTTTGGCTATATCTTTTGAACTTGTGGCTGGATTACACTGAATTTGATATATATTGTGCAGAATCATGTCCTAAACAACATATATCAACAGCAAAAACCAACTTGGTGAAATTCATTAGTTATTTCCACTCCTAATCCAAAATGCTTCAACTCGGTGAGATAAGCAATTTTTGCACGAATGGCTATATCTTTGGATCTTGTGGCTGGATTACACTGAATTTGACATATTTTGTGCAAAAACATGTTCTAAAAAACATAATTCAACGGCAAAAACCAGCTTGATGAAATCCATTAGGTATTTCCACTCCTAATAATAAACGCTTCAACTAGGTGAGAGAAGCACTTTTTGAACAAATGGCTATTTCTTTTGAACTTGTACCTGGATGACACTGAATTTGACATATATTGCACAGAATCATGTCCTAAACAACATATATCAACAGCAGAAACCAGCATGATGAAATTCATTAGTTATTTCCACTCCAACTCAAAAAAGATTTAACCTCGGGAAGATAAGCACTTTTTAACCTTATGGCTAATCTTTTGAACTTGTTGCAGGATTACACTGAATTTGACATATATTGTGCAGAATCATGTTCTAAACAACATATATCCAGCAGAAGTCACCTTGATGAAATTAATGAGTTATTTCCAATCCAACTCAAAAACGATTAACTCGATAAGATAAGCACTTTTTGACCTTAAGGCTATATCTTTTGAACATGTAGCTGGATTACACTGAATTTGACATGTATTGTGCAGAATCATGTCCTAAACAACATATTTCAAAAGCAGAAACCAGCTTGATGATATTCAATAGTTATTTCCTCTCTTAATCAAAAACGCTTCAACTCGGTGACATAAGCACTTTTTGAACGCATGGCTATATCTTTTGAACTTTTAGCTGGATTACACTGAATTTGACATATATTGTGCAAAATCATGTCCTAAACAACACATATCAACAGCAAAAACCAGCATATTGCAAATCATTAGTAATTTCCACTCCAACTCAATAACGCTTCAACTCGGTGAGAAAAGCACTTTTTTAACGCATGGGTATAGCTTTTGAAAATGTGCCTGGATTACACTGAATTTGACATAAATTGTACAAAATCTTTTCCTAAACAATTTTTCAACCCGATAAGATAAACACTTTTTGAATGAATGGCTATATCTTTTGATTTTGTCGCTGAATTACACTGAATTTGACATATTTTATGCAGAATCATGTCCTAAACAACATATTTCAACAACAGAAACCAGATTAATGAAATTCTTTTTTTTTTTTCCACTCCTAATCAAAAACGCTTCAACTCGGTGAGATGAAGACTTTTTGAACGAATGGCTTTATCTTTTTAACCTGTGATGGGATTACACTGAAATTGACATATATTGTGCAGAATCATGTCCTAAACAACATATATCAACAGCAGAAACCAGCATGATGAAATTCATTAGTTATTTCCACTCCTAATCAAAAACGATTTAACTCGATAAGATATGCAGTTTTTGACCTTATGGCTATATCTTTTGAACTTGTGGCTGGATTACACTGAATTTGACATATATTGTACAAAATCATGTCCTATACAACATCTATCAACAGCAGAAACAGGCTTGGTGGAAATCATTAGTCATTTCCACTAAAAAACAAAAAAGCTTAAACTCAGTAAAATAATTACTTTTTTACCTTATGGCTATATCTTTTGAACTTATAGCTGAATTACACTGAATTTGACATATATTGTGCAGAATCATTTCCTAAAAAACATATATCAACGGCAAAAACCAGCATATTTTAATTTGTTTGTAATTTGCACTCCAACTCAAAAACGCTTCAACTCGGTGAGATAAGCAGTTTTTGAACTAATGGCTATATCTTTTGATTTTGTAGCTGGATTACACAGAATTTGACATATATTGTGCAGAATCATTTCCTAAAAAACATATATCAACGGCAAAAACCAGCATATTTTAATTTGTTTGTAATTTGCACTCCAACTCAAAGACGCTTCAACCCGATAAGATAAGCACTTTTTGAACGAATGGCTATATCTTTTGAACCTGTGATGATATTACACAGAATTTGACATATATTGTGCAGAATCATGTCCTAAACAACATATATCCAGAAGAAACCAGCTTGATGAAATTCATGAGTTATTTCCAGTCCAACTCAAAAACGATTTAACTCGATAAGATAAGCAGTTTTTGACCTTATGGCTATATCTTTTGAACTTGTAGCTGGATTACACTGAATTTGACATATATTGTGCAGAATCATGTCCTAAACAACATATTTCAACCGCAGAAACCAGCTTGATGAAATTCATTAGTCATTTCCACTCAAAATCAAAAACGCTTCAAATCAGTGAGATAAGAACTTTTTGACCTTATGGCTATATCTTTTTAACTTATAGCTGGATTACACTGAATTTGACATATATTGTGCAGAATCATGTCCTAAACAACATATATCAACAGCAAAAACCAGCATATTGAAATTCATTAGTTATTTCCACTCCAACTCAAAAACGCTTCAACTCTTTGAGATAAGCAGATTTTGCACGAATGGCTATATATTTTGATCTTGTCGCTGGATTACACTGAATTTGACATATATTGTGCAGAATCATGTCCTAAACAACATATCTTAACAGCAGAAACCAGCTTGATGAGATTCATTAGTCATTTCCACTCAAAATCAAAAACGCTTCAAATCAGTGAGATAAGAACTTTTTGACCTTATGGCTATATCTTTTTAAGTTATAGCTGGATTACACTGAATTTGACATATATTGTGCAGAATCATGTGCTAAACAACATATATCAACAGCAAAAACCAGCATATTGAAATTCATTAGTTATTTCCACTCCAACTCAAAAACGCTTCAACTCTTTGAGATAAGCAGATTTTGCACGAATGGCTATATCTTTTGATCTTGTCGCTGGATTACAATGAATTTGACATATATTGTGCAGAATCATGTCCTAAACAACATATTTCAACAGCAGAAACCAGCTTGATAATATCCCTTAGTTATTTCCACTCCTAATCAAAAACGCTTCAACTCGGTCTCATAAGCACGTTTTGAACGGATGGCTATATCCTTTCAACCTGTAATGGGCTCACAAGAATTTGACGTATATTGTGCAGAATCATGTCCTAAACAACATATTTCAACAGCAGAAACCAGCTTGATGAAATTCAATAGTTATTTCCGCTCCTAATCAAAAACGCTTCAACTCGGTGAGATAAGTACTTTTTGAACGAATGGCTATATCTTTTGAACTTGTGAAGGGATTACACTGAATTTGAAATATATTGTCCAGAATCATGTCCTAAACAACAAATTTCAAGAGCAGAAACCAGCTTGATGAAATTCAAAAGTTATTTCCAATAATAATCAAAAACTCTTCAACTTGGTGAGATAAGCAATTTTTGAACGAATGGCTATATTTTTTGAACCTGTGATGGGATTTCACTGAATTTGACATATATTGTGCAGAATCTTGTCCTAGACAACATATTTCAACAGCAGAAACCAGCTTGATGAAATTCATTAGTTATTTCCACTCCGAATCAAAAATGCTTCAACTCGGTGAGATAAGCAGTTTTTGATCGAATGGCTATATCTTTTGAACTTGTCACTGGATTATACTGAATTTGACATATTTTGTGCAGAATCTTGTCCTAAACAACATATTTCAACAGCGGGAACCAGCTTGATGAAATTCATTAGTTATTTCCACTCCTAATCAGAAACGTCTAAACTCGGTGAGATAAGCACTTTTTTCACGAATGGCTATATCTTTTGATCTTATCGCTGGATTACACTTAATTTGACATATGTTTTGCAGAATCATGTCCTAAACAACATATTTCAACAGCAGAAACCAGCTTGACGAAATCCATCAGTTATTTCCACTCCTAATCAAAAACGCTTCAACCCGATAAGATAAGCAGTTTTTGAACGAATGGCTATATCTTTTGAACCTGTGATGTGATTACACTAAATTTGACATATATTGTTCAGAATCATATCCTAAAAAACATATTTCAACAGCAAAAACCAGCTTGATGAAATTCAGTGGTTATTTCCACTCCGAATCAAAAACGCCTCAACTCGGTGAGATAAGTTCTTTTGGAACGACTGGCGATTTCTTTTGAACCTATGAAGGGATTACACTGAATTGGACATATATTGTGCAGAATCATGTTCTTAACAACATATTTCAACAGCAAAAACCAGTTTGATGAAATTCATGAGTTATTTCCACTCCGAATCAAAAACGCTTCAACTCGGTGAGATAAGCACTTTTTGAACGAATGGCTATATCTTTTGAACTTGTGAAGGGATTACACTGAATTTGACATATATTGTGCATAATCATGTCCTAAACAACATATTTCAACAGCAGAAACCAGCTTGATGAAATTCAATAGTTATTTCCACTCCGAATCAAAAACGCTTCAACTCGGTGAGATAAGCACTTTTTGAACGAATGGCTATATCTTTTGAACCTATGAAGGGATTACACTGAAGTTGACATATATTGTGCAGAATCATGTCCTGAACAACATATTTAGACAGCAGAAAGCATCTTGATTCTTTCATTAGTTATTTCCACTGCGAATCATAAACGCTTCAACTCGATGACATAAGCACTTTTTGATCGAATGGCTATATCTTTTGAACTTGTGTCTGGATTACACTTAATTTGATATATATTGTGCAGAATCACTTCCTAAACAACATATTTCAACAGCAGAAACCAGCTTGACGAAATCCATCAATTATTTCCACTCCTAATCAAAAACGCTTCAACCCGATAAAATAAGCAGTTTTTGAACGAATGGCAATATCTTTTGAACCTGTGATGTGATTACACTAAATTTGACATATATTGTGCAGAATCATATGCTAAACAACATATTTCAACAGCAGAAACCAGCTTGATGAAATTTACCTGTTAATTCAACTCTGAATAAAAAACACTTCAACTCGGTGAGATAAGTACTTTTTGAACGAATGGCTATATCTTTTGAACCTGTGAAGGGATTACACTGAATTTGACATATATTGTGCAGAATCATATCCTAAACAGCATATTTCAACAGCAGAAACCAGCTTGATGAAATTCATTAGTTATTTCCACTCCTAATCAAAAGCGCTTCAAATCGGTAAGATAAGTACTTTTTGAACGAATGGCTATATCTTTTGAACATGTGAAGGGATCACACTGACTTTGACATATATTGTGCAGAATCATATCCTAATCAACATATTTCAACAGCAGAAACCAGCTTGATGAAATTCATTAGTTATTTCCACTCCTAATCAAAAACGCTTCAACTTGGTGAGATAAGCACTTTTTGAACGAATGGCTATATCTTTTGAACTTGTGAAGGGATTACACTGAATTTTACATATATTGTGCAGAATCATGTCCTAAACAACATATTTCAACAGTAGAAATATACTTGATGAAATTCATTAGTTATTGCCACTCCTAATCAAAAACGCTTCAACTCGGTGAGAGAAGCACTTTTTGAACGAATGGCTATATCTTTTGAAAATGTAGCTGGATTACACTGAATTTGACATGTGTTGTGCAGAATCATGTCCTAAACAACATATTTCAAGAGCAGAAACCAGCTTGATTAAATCCATTAGTTATTTCCACTCCTAATCAAAAACGCTTCAACCCGATAAGATAAGCAGTTTTTGAACGAATGGCTATATCTTTTGAACCTGTGTTGTGATTACACTAAATTTGACATATATTGTGCAAAATCATATCCTAAAACCATATTTCAACAGCAGAAACCAGCTTGATGAAATTCATTGGTTATTCCCACTCTGAATCAAAAAAGCTTCATCTTGGTGAGATAAGTACTTTTGGAACGAATGGCGATATATTTTGAACCTATGAAGGGATTACACCGAATTTGACATATAGTGTGCAGAATAATGTTCTACACAGCATATATCAACAGCAAAAACCAGATTGATGAAATTCAATAGTTATTTCCACTCCTAATCAAAAACGCTTCAACTCGGTGAGATAAGTACTTTTTGAATGAATGGCTATATCCTTTGAACTTGTGATGGGATCACACTGACTTTGACATATATTGTGCAGAATCATATCCTAAACAACATATTTCAACAGCAGAAACCAGCGTGATGAAATTCACTGGTTATTTCCACTCCGAATCAAAAACGCTTGAACTCGGTGAGATAAGCACTTTTTGAACGAATGGCTATATCTTTTGAACCTATGAAGGGATTACACTGAAGTTGACATATATTGTGCAGAATCATGTCCTGAACAACATATTTAGACAGCAGAAAGCATCTTGATTCTTTCATAAGTTATTTCCAATGCGAATCATAAACGCTTCAACTCGATGACATAAGCACTTTTTGATCGAATGGCTATATCTTTTGAACTTGTGTCTGGATTACATTAAATTTGATATATATTGTGCAGAATCACTTCCTAAACAACATATTTCAACAGCAGAAACCAGCTTGATTAAATCCATTAGTTATTTCCACTCCTAATCAAAAACGCTTCAACCCGATAAGATAAGCAGTTTTTGAACGAATGGCTATATCTTTTGAACCTGTGTTGTGATTACACTAAATTTGACATATATTTTGCAGAATCATATCCTAAAACCATATTTCAACAGCAGAAACCAGCTTGATGAAATTCATTGGTTATTCCCACTCTGAATCCAAAAACGCTTAAACTCGGTGATATAAGTATATTTTGAACGAATGGCGATATCTTTTGAACCTATGAAGGGATTATACTGAATTTGACATATATTGTGCAGAATCATGTCCTAAACAACATATTTCAACAGCAGAAACCAGCTTGATGAAATTCATTAGTTATTTCCACTCCTAATCAGAAACGTCTCAACTTGGTGAGTTAAGCACTTTTTGAACGAATGGCTATATCTTTTGGACTTTTCATGGGATATCTCTGAATATGACATATATTGTGCAGAATCTTGACCTAACAACATATTTCAACAGCAGAAACCAGCTTGACGTAATTCATTGGTTATTTCCAATACTAATCAAAAACTCTTCAACTTGGTGACATAAGTACTTTTTGGACGAATGGCTATATCCTTTGAACCTGTAATGGGATTTCACTAAATTTGACAAATATTTTGCAGAATCATGTCCTAAAAAACATATTTCAACAGCAGAAACCAGCTTGATGAAATTCAAAAGTTATTTCCACTCCTAATCAAAAACGCTTCAACCCGGTGAGATAAGTACTTTTTGAACGAATGGCTATATCTTTTTAACTTGTGAAGGGATTACACTGAATTTGACATATATTGTCCAGAATCATGTCCTAAATAACATATTTCAACAGCAGAAACCAGCTTGATGAAATTCATTAGTTATTTCCAATACTAATCAAAAACTCTTCAACTTGGTGAGATAAGCAATTTTTGAACGAATGGCTATATTTTTTGAACCTGTGATGGGATTTCACTGAATTTGACATATATTGTGCAGAATCTTGTCCTAAACAACATATTTCAACAGCAGAAACCAGCTTGATGAAATTCATTAGTTATTTGCACTCCGAATCAAAAACGCTTCAACTCGGTGAGATAAGTACTTTTCGAATGAATGGCTATATCTTTTGAACTTGTGAAGGGATTACACTTAATTTGACATATATTGTGCAGAATTATGTCATAAACAACATATTTCAACAGCAGAAACCAGCTTGATAATATCCATTAGTTATTTCCACTCCTAATCAAAAACGCTTCAACTCGGTCTCATAAGCACGTTTTGAACGGATGGCTATATCCTTTCAACCTGTAATGGGCTCACAAGAATTTGACGTATATTGTGCAGAATCATGTCCTAAACAACATATTTCAACAGCAGAAACCAGCTTGATGAAATTCAATAGTTATTTCCGCTCCTAATCAAAAACTCTTCAACTTGGTGAGATAAGCAATTTTTGAACGAATGGCTATATCTTTTGAACCTGTAATGGGATTTCACTGAATTTGACATATATTGTGCAGAATCATGTCCTAAAGAACATATTTCAACAGCAGAAACGAGCTTGATGAAATTCATTGGTTATTTCCACTCCGAATCAAAAACGCCTCAACTCGGTCAGATAAGTTCTTTTGGAACGACTGGCGATTTCTTTTGAACCTATGAAGGGATTACACTGAATTGGACATATATTGTGCAGAATCATGTTCTAAACAACATATTTCAACAGCAGAAACCAGCTTGATGAAATTCAAAAGTTATTTCCACTCCTAATCAAAAACGCTTCAACTCGGTGAGATAAGCACTTTTTGAACGAATGGCTATATCTTTTGAACTTGTGAAGGGATTACACTTAATTTGACATATATTTTGCAGAATCATGTCCTAAACAACATATTTCAACAGCAGAAACCAGCTTGATGAAATTCATTAGTTATTTCCACTCCTAATCAAAAACGCTTCAACCCGATAAGATAAGCTTTTTTTGAACGAATGGCTATATCTTTTGAACTTGTGAAGGGGTTACACTTAATTTGACATATATTGTGCAGAATTATCTCATAATTAACATATTTCAACAGCAGAAACCAGCTTGATGATATCCCTTAGTTATTTCCACTCCGAATCAAAAACGCTTCAACTCGGTGAGATAAGTCCTTTTTGAAAGAATGGCTATATCCTTTGAACCTTTAATGGGATCACACTGAATTATACATATATTGTGCAGAATCATATCCCAAAAAACATATTTCAACAGCAGAAACCAGCTTGATGAAATCCATTAGTTATTTCCACTCCTATTCAAAAACGCTTCAAATCGGTGAGATAAGCACTTTTTTAATCGAAAACGCTTCAACCCGATAAGATAAGCACTTTTTGAACGAATGGCTATATCTTTTGATCTTGTCGCTGGATTACACTGAATTTGACATATTTTGTGCAAAATCATGTTCTAAACAACATAATTCAACGGCAAAAACCAGCTTGATGAAATCCATTAGGTATTTCCACTCCTAATCAAAAACGCGTCAACTAGGTGAGAGAAGCACTTTTTGAACAAATGGCTATATCTTTTGAACATGTACCTGGATGCCACTGAATTTGACATACATTGTGCAGAATCATGTCCTAAACAACATATATCAACAGCAGAAACCAGCATGATGAAATTCATTAGTTATTTCAACTCCAACTCAAAAAAGATTTAACCTCGGGAAGATAAGCACTTTTTAACCTTATGGCTATATCTTTTGAACTTGTAGCTGGATTACACTGAATTTGACATATAATGTGCAGAATCATGTCCTAAACAAGATATTTCAACGGCAGAAACAAGCTTGATGAAATTCATTAGTTATTTCCACTCATAATCAAAAACGCTTCAACTCGGTGAGATAAGTACTTTTTGAACGAAAGGCTTTATCTTTTGATCTTGACGCTGGATTACACTGAATTTGACATATTTTTTATAGAATCATGTCCTAAACAACATATTTCAACAGCAGAAACCAGCTTGATGAAATTCATTAGTTATTTCCTCTCCTAATCAAAAACGCTTCAACCCGATAAGATAAACAGTTTTTGAACGAATGGCTATATCTTTTGAACCTGTGATGGGATTACACTGAATTTGACATATTTTGTGCAGAATCATGTCCTTAAAAAACATATTTCAACAGTAGAAACCAGCTCGATGAAATTCATTAGTTATTTCCACTCCTAATCAAAAACGCTTCAACTCAGTGAGATGAAGACTTTTTGAACGAATGGATATATCTTTTGAACCTGTGATTGGATCACACTAAAATTGACATATATTGTGCAAAATCATGTTTCAAACAACATATGTCAACAGCAAAAACCAGCTTGATGAAATCCATTAGTTATTTCCACTCCTAATCAAAAATAGTTCAACTCGGTGAGTAAAGCACTTTATGAACGAATGGCTATATATTTTGATCCTGTAGCTGGGTTACACTGAATTTGATATACATATTGCAGAATCATGTCCTAAACAACATATTTCAACAGTAGAAAACAGCTTGATGAAATTCATTAGTTATTTTCACTCCTAATCAAAAACGCTTCAACTGGGTGAGATGAAGACTTTTTGAACGAATGGCGATATGTTTTTAACTTGTAATGGGATTACACTGAATTTGACATATATTGTGTAGGATCATGTCCTAAACAACATATATCAACAGCAAAAACCAGCATATTGAAATTCATTAGTTATTTCCACTCCAACTCAAAAACGCTTCAACTCGGTGAGATAAGCAGTTTTTGAACGAATGGCTATATCTTTTGATCTTGTCGCTGGATTATACTGATATTGACATATATTGTGCAGAATCATGTCCTAAACAACATATATCAACAGCAAAAACCAGCATATTGAAATTCATTAGTTATTTCCACTCCAACTCAAAAACGCTTATACTCGGTGACATAAGCAGTTTTTGAACGAATGGCTATATCTTTTGAACATGTGATGGGATCACACTGAATTTGACATATATTTTTCAGAATCATGTCCTAAACAACATATATCAACAGCAAAAACCAGCTTGATGGAATTCATGAGTTATTTCCACTCCAAATCAAAAACGCTTCAACTCGGTGAGATAAGTACTTTTTGAACGAAAGGCTTTATCTTTTGATCTTGACGCTGGATTACACTGAATTTGACATATTTTTTTATAGAATCATGTCCTAAACAACATATTTCAACAGCAGAAACCAGCTTGATGAAATTCATTAGTTATTTCCTCTCCTAATCAAAAACGCTTCAACCCGATAAGATAAACAGTTTTTGAACGAATGGCTATATCTTTTGAACCTGTGATGGGATTACACTGAATTTGACATATTTTGTGCAGAATCATGTCCTAAAAAACATATTTCAACAGTAGAAACCAGCTCGATGAAATTCATTAGTTATTTCCACTCCTAATCAAAAACGCTTCAACTCAGTGAGATGAAGACTTTTTGAACGAATGGATATATCTTTTGAACCATTGATGGGATCACACTGAATTTGACATATATTGTGCAAAATCATGTTTCAAACAACATATGTCAACAGCAAAAACCAGCTTGATGAAATCCATTAGTTATTTCCACTCCTAATCAAAAATAGTTCAACTCGGTGAGTAAAGCACTTTATGAACGAATGGCTATATATTTTGATCCTGTAGCTGGGTTACACTTAATTTGATATATATATTGCAGAATCATGTCCTAAACAACATATTTCAACAGTAGAAAACAGCTTGATGAAATTCATTAGTTATTTTCACTCCTAATCAAAAACGCTTCAACTGGGTGAGATGAAGACTTTTTGAACGAATGGCGATATGTTTTTAACTTGTAATGGGATTACACTGAATTTGACATATATTGTGTAGGATCATGTCCTAAACAACATATATCAACAGCAAAAACCAGCATATTGAAATTCATTAGTTATTTCCACTCCAACTCAAAAACGCTTCAACTCGGTGAGATAAGCAGTTTTTGAACAGATGGCTATATCTTTTGATCTTGTCGCTGGATTATACTGATATTGACATATATTGTGCAGAATCATGTCCTAAACAACATATATCAACAGCAAAAACCAGCATATTGAAATTCATTAGTTATTTCCACTCCAACTCAAAAACGCTTATACTCGGTGACATAAGCAGTTTTTGAACGAATGGCTATATCTTTTGAACATGTGATGGGATCACACTGAATTTGACATATATTTTTCAGAATCATGTCCTAAACAACATATATCAACAGCAAAAACCAGCTTGATGGAATTCATGAGTTATTTCCACTCCAAATCAAAAACGCTTCAACTCCGTGAGATAAGCACTTTTTGCACGAATGGCTATATCTTTTGATCTTGTCGCTGGATTACACTGAATTTGAAATATTTAGTGCAAAATCATGTCCTAAACAACATATTTCAACAGCAGAAACCAGTTTGTTGAAATCCATTAGTTGTTTCCAATCCTAATCAAAAACGCTTCAACTCGGTGAGATAAGTCCTTTTTGAACCAAGGGCTATATCTTTTGAACTTGTCATGGGATCCCACTGAATTTGACATATATTGTGCAGAATCATGTCCTAAACAAGATATTTCAACGGCAGAAACAAGCTTGATGAAATTCATTAGTTATTTCCACTCCTAATCAAAAACGCTTCAACTCGGTGAGATAAGTACTTTTTGAACGAAAGGCTTTATCTTTTGATCTTGACGCTGGATTACACTGAATTTGACATATTTTGTGCAGAATCATGTCCTAAAAAACATATTTCAACAGCAGAAACCAGCTTGATGAAATTCATTAGTTATTTCCACTCCTAATCAAAAACGCTTCAACTCGGTGAGAAAAGCACTTTTTGAACGAATGGCTATAAATTTTGATCCTGTAGCTGGGTTACACTGAATTTGACATATATATTGCAGAATCATGTCCTAAACAACATATTTCAACAGTAGAAACCAGCTCGATGAAATTCATTTGTTATTTTCACTCCTAATCAAAAACGCTTCAACTCGGTGAGATGAAGACTTTTTGAATGAATGGCTATATGTTTTTAACATGTGATGGGATTACACTGAAATTGACATATATCGTGCAGAATCATGTCCTAGACAACATATATCAACAGCAGAAACCAGCTTGATGAAATTCATTAGTTATTTCCACTCCAACTCAAAAACAATTTAACTCGATAAGATAAGCAGTTTTTGACCTTATAGATATATCTTTTTAACTTGTAGCTGGATAACACTGAAGTTGACATATATTGTGCAGAATCATTTTCTAAACAACATATTTCAACAGGAGAAACCAGCTTGATGAAAATCATTAGTTATGTCCATCCCTAATAAAAACGCTTCAACTCGGTGAGATAAGCACTTTTTTAACGAATGGCTATATCTTTTGAACTTGTAGCTGGATTACACTGAATTTGACATTAATTGTGCAGAATCATTTTCAAAACAACATATTTCAACAGGAGAAACCAGCTTGATGAAATTCATTAGTTATTTCCATCCCTAATAAAAAACGCTTCAACTCGGTGAGAGAAGCACTTTCTGAACGAATGGCTATATATTTTGATCCTGTAGCTGGGTTTCACTGAATTTGACATATATATTGCAGAATCATGTCCTAAACAACATATTTCAAAAGCAGAAACCAGCTTGATGAAATTCATTAGTTATTTTCACTCTTAATCAAAAACGCTTCAACCCGATAAGATACTCACTTTTTGAACGAATGGCTATATCTTTTGAACCTGTGATGTGATTACACTAAATTTGACATATATTGTGTAAAATCATGTCCTAAACAACATATATCAACAGTAAAAACCAGCAAATTGAAATTCATTAGTTATTTCCACTCCAACTAAAAAACGCTTCAACTCGGTGAGATAAGCAGTTTTTGAACGAATGGCTATATCTTTTGATCTTTTCGCTGGATTACACTGAATTTGACATATATTGTGCCGAATCATGTCCTATACAACATATTTCAACAGCAGAAACCAGCTTGATGAAATCCATTAGTTTTTTCCACTCCTAATCAAAAACGCTTCAACTCGGTTAGACAAGACGTTTTTGAACGAATGGCTATATCTTTTGAACATGTGATGGGTTTAAGCTGAATTTTACATATTTTTTGCAGAATCATGTCCTAAACAACATATTTCAACAGCAGAAACCAGATTAATGAAATTCATTAGTTATTTCCACTCCTAATCAATAACGCTTCAACTCGTTGAGAAAAGCACTTTTTTAACGAATGGGTATATCTTTTGAAAATGTACCTGGATTTCACTGAATTTGACATAAATTGTACAAAATCTTGTCCTAAACAACATATTTCAACCCGAAAAGATAAACACTTTTTGAACGAATGGCTATATCTTTTGATTTTGTCGCTGAATTACACTGAATTTGACATATTTTGTGTAGAATCATGTGCTAAACAACATATTTCAACAGCAGAAACCAGCTTGATTAAATTCATTAGTTATTTCCACTCCGAATCAAATACGCTTCAAGTCGGTGAGATCTAGACTTTTTGAACGAATGGCTATATCTTTTGAACTTGTAGCTGGATTACACTGAATTTGACATATATTGTGCAAAATCATGTCCTAAACAACACATATCAACAGCAAAAACCAGCATATTGCAAATCATTAGTAATTTCCACTCCAACTCAAAAACGCTTCAACTCGGTGTGATAAGCACTTTTTGAACGAATGGCTATATCTTTTGATCTTGTCGCTGGATTACACTGAATTTGACATATATTGTGCAGAATCATGTCCTACACAACATCTATCAACACCAGAAACAGGCTTGGTGAAATTCAATAGTTATTTCCTTTCTTAATCAAAAACGCGTCAACTCGGTGAGATAAGCACTTTTTGAACGATTGGCTATATCTTTTGAACCTGTGATGGGATTACAATGAATTTGATATATATTGTAAAAAATCATGTTCTAAACAGCATATTTCAACAGTAGAAACCAACTTGATGAAATACATTAGATATTTCCAATCCTAATCAAAAACGCTTCAACTCCGTGAGATAAGCACTTTTTGCATGAATGGCTATATCTTTTGATCTTGTCGCTGGATTACACTGAATTTAACATATATTGTGCAGAATCATGTCCTGAACAACATATATCAACAGCAGAAACCAGCATGACTAGATTCATTAGTCATTTCCACTCCAACTCAAAAAAGATTTAACCTCGGTAAGATAAGCACTTTTTAACCTTATGGCTATATCTTTTGAACTTGTAGCTGGATTACACTGAATTTGACATATATTGTGCAGAATCATGTCCTAAACAACATATTTCAACAGCAGAAGCCAGCATGATGAAATTCATTAGTTATTTCCACTCAAACTCAAAAACAATTTAACTCGGTGTAGATAAGCACTTTTTGACCTTATGGCTATATCTTTTGAACTTGTAGCTGGATTACACTGAATTTGACATATATTGTGCAGAATCTTGTCCTAAACAAAATATATCAACAGCAAAAACCAGCATATTGAATTCATAAGTCATTTCCACTCAAAATCAAAAATGCTTCAACTCGGTGAGATTAGCAGTTTTTGCACGAATGGCTATATCTTTTGATCTGGTCACTGGATTACACTGAATTTGACATATATTGGACAGAATCATGTTCGATACAACATCTATCACCAGCAGAAACAGGCTTGGTGTATTTCAACAGTTATTTCCTCTCTTAATCAAAAGCGCTTCAACTAGGTGTGATAAGCATTTTTTTAACGAATGGCTACATGTTTTGAACCGGTGATGGGATTACACTGAATTTGACATGTGTTCTGCAGAATCAAGTCCTAAACAACATATTTCAACAGCAGAAACCAGCATGATGAAATTCATGAGTTATTCCACTCCAACTCAAATAGGATTTAACTCGATAAGATAAGCAGTTTTTGACCTTTTGGCTATATCTTTTGAACTTGTGGCTGGATTACACTGAATTTAATATATATTGTGCAGAATCATGTCCTAAACAACATATATCAACAGCAAAAACCAACTTGGTGAAATTCATTAGTTATTTCCACTCCTAATCCAAAATGCTTCAACTCGGTGAGATAAGCAATTTTTGCACGAATGGCTATATCTTTTGATCTTGTGGCTGGATTACACTGAATTTGACATATTTTGTGCAAAAACATGTTCTAAAAAACATAATTCAACAGCAAAAACCAGCTTGATGAAATCCATTAGGTATTTCCACTCCTAATAATAAACGCTTCAACTAGGTGAGAGAAGCACTTTTTGAACAAATGGCTATTTCTTTTGAACTTGTACCTGGATGACACTGAATTTGACATATATTGCACAGAATCATGTCCTAAACAACATATATCAACAGCAGAAACCAGCATGATGAAATTCATTAGTTATTTCCACTCCAACTCAAAAAAGATTTAACCTCGGGAAGATAAGCACTTTTTAACCTTATGGCTAATCTTTTGAACTTGTTGCAGGATTACACTGAATTTGACATATATTGTGCAGAATTATGTTCTAAACAACATATATCCAGCAGAAGTCAGCTTGATGAAATTAATGAGTTATTTCCAATCCAACTCAAAAACGATTAACTCGATAAGATAAGCACTTTTTGACCTTAAGGCTATATCTTTTGAACATGTAGCTGGATTACACTGAATTTGACATGTATTGTGCAGAATCATGTCCTAAACAACATATTTCAAAAGCAGAAACCAGCTTGATGATATTCAATAGTTATTTCCTCTCTTAATCAAAAACGCTTCAACTCGGTGACATAAGCACTTTTTGAACGCATGGCTATATCTTTTGAACTTTTAGCTGGATTACACTGAATTTGACATATATTGTGCAAAATCATGTCCTAAACAACACATATCAACAGCAAAAACCAGCATATTGCAAATCATTAGTAATTTCCACTCCAACTCAATAACGCTTCAACTCGGTGAGAAAAGCACTTTTTTAACGCATGGGTATAGCTTTTGAAAATGTGCCTGGATTACACTGAATTTGACATAAATTGTACAAAATCTTTTCCTAAACAATTTTTCAACCCGATAAGATAAACACTTTTTGAACGAATGGCTATATCTTTTGATTTTGTCGCTGAATTACACTGAATTTGACATATTTTATGCAGAATCATGTCCTAAACAACATATTTCAACAACAGAAACCAATTAATGAAATTCTTTTTTTTTTTTCCACTCCTAATCAAAAACGCTTCAACTCAGTGAGATGAAGACTTTTTGAACGAATGGATATATCTTTTGAACCTGTGATGGGATCACACTGAATTTGACATATATTGTGCAGAATCTTGTCCTAAACAACATATATCAACAGCAAAAACCAGCATATTGAAATTCATTAGTTATTTCAACTCCAACTCAAAAACGCTTCAACTCGGTGAGATGAGCAGATTTCGAACGAATGGTTATATCTTATGATCTTGTCGCTGGATTACACTGAATTTGACATATATTGTACAGAATCATGTCCTATACAACATCTATCAGCAGCAGGAAAAGGCTTGGTGAAATTCAATAGTTATTTCCTCTCTTAATCAAAAACGCTTCAACTCGATAAGATAAGAACTTTTTGAACGAATGGCTATATCTTTTGAACCTTCGATGGGATTACACAGAATTTGACATATATTGTGCAGAATCTTGTCCTAAACAACATATTTCAACAGTAGAAACTAACTTGATGAAATTCATTAGTTATTTCCACTCCTAATCAAAAACGCTTCAACTCGGTGAGATAAGCACTTTTTGAACTAATGGCTGTATCTTTTGAACTTGTAGCTGGATTACACTGAATTTTACATTTTATGTGCTGAATCATGTCCTGTACAACATATTTCGACAACAGAAACCAGCTTGATGAAATTGATTAGTTATTTCCACTCCTAATCAAAAACTCTTCAACTCCGAGAGATAAGCACTTTTTGAACGAAAGGCTATATCTTTTGATCTTGACGCTGGATTACACTGAATTTGACATATTTTGCGTAGAATCATGTCCTAAAAAACATATTTCAACAGCAGAAACCAGCTTGATGAAATTCATTAGTTATTTCCACTTCTAATCAAAAACGCTTCAACCCAATAAGATAAACACTTTTTGAACGAATGGCTATATCTTTTGAACCTGTGATGGGATTACGCTGAATTTGACATATTTTGTGCAGAATCATGTCCTAAAAAACATATTTCAACATCAGAAACAAGCTAGATGAAATTCATTAGTTATTTCCACTCCTAATCAAAAACGCTTCAACTCGGTGAGATAAGTTCTTTTTGAACGAATGGCTTTTTTTTTTGAACCTGTGATGGGATTACACTGAAGTTGACATATTTTGTGCAGAATGATGTCCTACACAACATTTTTCAACGGCAGAAACCAGCTTGATGAAATTCATTTGTTATTTCCAGTCCGAATGAAATACGCTTCAAGTCGGTGAGATAAAGTCTTTTTGAACGAATGGCTATATCTTTTGATCTTGACGCTGGATTACACTGAATTTGACATATATTGTGCAGAATCATGTCCTAAACAACATATCTTAACAGCAGAAACCAGCTTGATGAAATTCATTAGTCATTTCCACTCAATATCAAAAACGCTTCAACTAGGTGAGAGAAGCACTTTTTGAACAAATGGCTATATCTTTTGAACATGTACCTGGATGCCACTGAATTTGACATACATTGTGCAGAATCATGTCCTAAACAACATCTATCAACACCAGAAACAGGCTTGGTGAAATTCAATAGTTATTTCCTTTCTTAATCAAAAACGCGTTAACTCGGTGAGATAAGCACTTTTTGAACGATTGGCTATATCTTTTGAACCTGTGATGGGATTACAATGAATTTGATATATATTGTAAAAAATCATGTTCTAAACAGCATATTTCAACAGTAGAAACCAACTTGATGAAATACATTAGATATTTCCAATCCTAATCAAAAACGCTTCAACTCCGTGAGATAAGCACTTTTTGCATGAATGGCTATATCTTTTGATCTTGTCGCTGGATTACACTGAATTTGACATATATTGTGCAGAATCATGTCCTGAACAACATATATCAACAGCAGAAACCAGCATGACTAGATTCATTAGTCATTTCCACTCCAACTCAAAAAAGATTTAACCTCGGTAAGATAAGCACTTTTTAACCTTATGGCTATATCTTTTGAACTTGTAGCTGGATTACACTGAATTTGACATATATTGTGCAGAATCATGTCCTAAACAACATATTTCAACAGCAGAAGCCAGCATGATGAAATTCATTAGTTATTTCCACTCAAACTCAAAAACAATTTAACTCGGTGTAGATAAGCACTTTTTGACCTTATGGCTATATCTTTTGAACTTGTAGCTGGATTACACTGAATTTGACATATATTGTGCAGAATCTTGTCCTAAACAACATATATCAACAGCAAAAACCAGCATATTGAATTCATAAGTCATTTCCACTCAAAATCAAAAATGCTTCAACTCGGTGAGATTAGCAGTTTTTGCACGAATGGCTATATCTTTTGATCTCGTCACTGGATTACACTGAATTTGACATATATTGGACAGAATCATGTTCGATACAACATCTATCACCAGCAGAAACAGGCTTGGTGTATTTCAACAGTTATTTCCTCTCTTAATCAAAAGCGCTTCAACTAGGTGTGATAAGCATTTTTTTAACGAATGGCTACATGTTTTGAACCGGTGATGGGATTACACTGAATTTGACATGTGTTCTGCAGAATCAAGTCCTAAACAACATATTTCAACAGCAGAAACCAGCATGATGAAATTCATGAGTTATTCCACTCCAACTCAAATAGGATTTAACTCGATAAGATAAGCAGTTTTTGACCTTTTGGCTATATCTTTTGAACTTGTGGCTGGATTACACTGAATTTGATATATATTGTGCAGAATCATGTCCTAAACAACATATATCAACAGCAAAAACCAACTTGGTGAAATTCATTAGTTATTTCCACTCCGAATCCAAAATGCTTCAACTCGGTGAGATAAGCAATTTTTGCACGAATGGCTATATCTTTTGATCTTGTGGCTGGATTACACTGAATTTGACATATTTTGTGCAAAAACATGTTCTAAAAAACATAATTCAACGGCAAAAACCAGCTTGATGAAATCCATTAGGTATTTCCACTCCTAATAATAAACGCTTCAACTAGGTGAGAGAAGCACTTTTTGAACAAATGGCTATTTCTTTTGAACTTGTACCTGGATGACACTGAATTTGACATATATTGCACAGAATCATGTCCTAAACAACATATATCAACAGCAGAAACCAGCATGATTAAATTCATTAGTTATTTCCACTCCAACTCAAAAAAGATTTAACCTCGGGAAGATAAGCACTTTTTAACCTTATGGCTAATCTTTTGAACTTGTTGCAGGATTACACTGAATTTGACATATATTGTGCAGAATCATGTTCTAAACAACATATATCCAGCAGAAGTCAGCTTGATGAAATTAATGAGTTATTTCCAATCCAACTCAAAAACGATTAACTCGATAAGATAAGCACTTTTTGACCTTAAGGCTATATCTTTTGAACATGTAGCTGGATTACACTGAATTTGACATGTATTGTGCAGAATCATGTCCTAAACAACATATTTCAAAAGCAGAAACCAGCTTGATGATATTCAATAGTTATTTCCTCTCTTAATCAAAAACGCTTCAACTCGGTGACATAAGCACTTTTTGAACGCATGGCTATATCTTTTGAACTTTTAGCTGGATTACACTGAATTTGACATATATTGTGCAAAATCATGTCCTAAACAACACATATCAACAGCAAAAACCAGCATATTGCAAATCATTAGTAATTTCCACTCCAACTCAATAACGCTTCAACTCGGTGAGAAAAGCACTTTTTTAACGCATGGGTATAGCTTTTGAAAATGTGCCTGGATTACACTGAATTTGACATAAATTGTACAAAATCTTTTCCTAAACAATTTTTCAACCCGATAAGACAAACACTTTTTGAATGAATGGCTATATCTTTTGATTTTGTCGCTGAATTACACTGAATTTGACATATTTTATGCAGAATCATGTCCTAAACAACATATTTCAACAACAGAAACCAGATTAATGAAATTCTTTTTTTTTTTTTCCACTCCTAATCAAAAACGCTTCAACTCGGTGAGATGAAGACTTTTTGAACGAATGGCTTTATCTTTTTAACCTGTGATGGGATTACACTGAAATTGACATATATTGTGCAGAATCATGTCCTAAACAACATATATCAACAGCAGAAACCAGCATGATGAAATTCATTAGTTATTTCCACTCCTAATCAAAAACGATTTAACTCGATAAGATATGCAGTTTTTGACCTTATGGCTATATCTTTTGAACTTGTGGCTGGATTACACTGAATTTGACATATATTGTACAAAATCATGTCCTATACAACATCTATCAACAGCAGAAACAGGCTTGGTGGAAATCATTAGTCATTTCCACTCAAAAACAAAAAAGCTTCAACTCAGTAAAATAATTACTTTTTTACCTTATGGCTATATCTTTTGAACTTATAGCTGAATTACACTGAATTTGACATATATTGTGCAGAATCATGTCCTAAAAAACATATATCAACGGCAAAAACCAGCATATTTTAATTTGTTTGTAATTTGCACTCCAACTCAAAAACGCTTCAACTCGGTGAGATAAGCAGTTTTTGAACTAATGGCTATATCTTTTGATTTTGTAGCTGGATTACACAGAATTTGACATATATTGTGCAGAATCATGTCCTAAACAACGTATATCAACAGCAGAAACCAGGTTAGTGAAATTCATTAGTTATTTCCACTCTTAATCAAAGACGCTTCAACCCGATAAGATAAGCACTTTTTGAACGAATGGCTATATCTTTTGAACCTGTGATGATATTACACAGAATTTGACATATATTGTGCAGAATCATGTCCTAAAAAACATATATCCAGAAGAAACCAGCTTGATGAAATTCATGAGTTATTTCCAGTCCAACTCAAAAACGATTTAACTCGATAAGATAAGCAGTTTTTGACCTTATGGCTATATCTATTGAACTTGTAGCTGGATTACACTGAATTTGACATATATTGTGCAGAATCATGTCCTAAACAACATATTTCAACCGCAGAAACCAGCTTGATGAAATTCATTAGTCATTTCCACTCAAAATCAAAAACGCTTCAAATCAGTGAGATAAGAACTTTTTGACCTTATGGCTATATCTTTTTAACTTATAGCTGGATTACACTGAATTTGACATATATTGTGCAGAATCATGTCCTAAACAACATATATCAACAGCAAAAACCAGCATATTGAAATTCATTAGTTATTTCCACTCCAACTCAAAAACGCTTCAACTCTTTGAGATAAGCAGATTTTGCACGAATGGCTATATATTTTGATCTTGTCGCTGGATTACACTGAATTTGACATATATTGTGCAGAATCATGTCCTAAACAACATATCTTAACAGCAGAAACCAGCTTGATGAGATTCATTAGTCATTTCCACTCAAAATCAAAAACGCTTCAAATCAGTGAGATAAGAACTTTTTGACCTTATGGCTATATCTTTTTAAGTTATAGCTGGATTACACTGAATTTGACATATATTGTGCAGAATCATGTGCTAAACAACATATATCAACAGCAAAAACCAGCATATTGAAATTCATTAGTTATTTCCACTCCAACTCAAAAACGCTTCAACTCTTTGAGATAAGCAGATTTTGCACGAATGGCTATATCTTTTGATCTTGTCGCTGGATTACAATGAATTTGACATATATTGTGCAGAATCATGTCCTAAACAACATATCTTAACAGCAGAAACCAGCTTGATGAAATTCATTAGTCATTTCCACTCAACATCAAAAACGCTTCAACTCAGTGAGATAAGCACTTTTTGACCTTATGGATACATCTTTTGAACTTGTGACTGGATTAACATGAATTTGACATATATTGTGCAGAATCATGTTCTAAACAAGATATTTCAACAGCAGAAACCGGCTTGATGAAATTCATTAGTTATTTCCACTCCTAATCAAAAACGGTTCAACTCGGTGTGAAGACTTTCTGAACGAATGGCTATATCTTTTTAACCTGTGATGGGATTACACTGAAATTGATATATATTGTGCAGAATCATGTCCTAAACAACATATATCAACAGCAGAAACCAGCATGATGAAATTCATTAGTTATTTCCACTCCTAATCAAAAACGATTTAACTCGATAAGATATGCAGTTTTTGACATTATGGCTATATCTTTTGAACTTGTGGCTGGATTACACTGAATTTGACATATATTGTACAAAATCATGTTCTATACAACATCTATCAACAGCAGAAACAGGCTTGGTGGAAATCATTAGTCATTTCCACTCAAAAACAAAAAAGCTTCAACTCAGTGAGATAATTACTTTTTTACCTTATGGCTATATCTTTTGAACTTATAGCTGAATTACACTGAATTTGACATATATTGTGCAGAATCATGTCCTAAAAAACATATATCAACGGCAAAAACCAGCATATTTTAATTCATTAGTAATTTGCACTCCAACTCAAAAACGCTTCAACTCGGTGAGATAAGCAGTTTTTGAACTAATGGCTATATCTTTTGATCTTGTTGCTGGATTACACTGAATTTGACATATATTGTGCAGAATCATGTCCTAAACAACGTATATCAACAGCAGAAACCAGGTTAGTGAAATTCATTAGTTATTTCCACTCTTAATCAAAAACGCTTCAACCCGATAAGATAAGCACTTTTTGAACGTATGGCTATATCTTTTGAACCTGTGATGGGATTACACAGAATTTGCCATATATTGTGCAGAATCATGTCCTAAACAACATATATCCAGAAGAAACCAGCTTGATGAAATTCATGAGTATTTTCCTGTCCAACTCAAAAACGCTTCAACTCGGTGTGATAAGCACTTTTTGAACGAATGGCTATATCTTTTGAACTTGTACTGGATTAAACTGAATTTGACATTAATTGTGCAGAATCATGTTCTATAAAACATATTTCAACGGCAGTAACCAGCTTGATGAAATCCATTAGTTATTTCCACTCCTAATCAAAAACGCTTCAACTCGGTGAAGGAAGCACTTTTTGAACGAATGGCTATATCTTTTGAACTTGTGAAGGGATTACACTTAATTTGACATATATTGTGCAGAATTATGTCATAAACAACATATTTCAACAGCAGAAACCAGCTTGATAATATCCCTTAGTTATTTCCACTCCTAATCAAAAACGCTTCAACTCGGTCTCATAAGCACGTTTTGAACGGATGGCTATATCCTTTCAACCTGTAATGGGCTCACAAGAATTTGACGTATATTGTGCAGAATCATGTCCTAAACAACATATTTCAACAGCAGAAACCAGCTTGATGAAATTCAATAGTTATTTCCGCTCCTAATCAAAAACGCTTCAACTCGGTGAGATAAGTACTTTTTGAACGAATGGCTATATCTTTTGAACTTGTGAAGGGATTACACTGAATTTGAAATATATTGTCCAGAATCATGTCCTAAACAACAAATTTCAAGAGCAGAAACCAGCTTGATGAAATTCAAAAGTTATTTCCAATAATAATCAAAAACTCTTCAACTTGGTGAGATAAGCAATTTTTGAACGAATGGCTATATTTTTTGAACCTGTGATGGGATTTCACTGAATTTGACATATATTGTGCAGAATCTTGTCCTAGACAACATATTTCAACAGCAGAAACCAGCTTGATGAAATTCATTAGTTATTTCCACTCCGAATCAAAAATGCTTCAACTCGGTGAGATAAGCAGTTTTTGATCGAATGGCTATATCTTTTGAACTTGTCACTGGATTATACTGAATTTGACATATTTTGTGCAGAATCTTGTCCTAAACAACATATTTCAACAGCGGGAACCAGCTTGATGAAATTCATTAGTTATTTCCACTCCTAATCAGAAACGTCTAAACTCGGTGAGATAAGCACTTTTTTCACGAATGGCTATATCTTTTGATCTTATCGCTGGATTACACTTAATTTGACATATGTTTTGCAGAATCATGTCCTAAACAACATATTTCAACAGCAGAAACCAGCTTGACGAAATCCATCAGTTATTTCCACTCCTAATCAAAAACGCTTCAACCCGATAAGATAAGCAGTTTTTGAACGAATGGCTATATCTTTTGAACCTGTGATGTGATTACACTAAATTTGACATATATTGTTCAGAATCATATCCTAAAAAACATATTTCAACAGCAAAAACCAGCTTGATGAAATTCAGTGGTTATTTCCACTCCGAATCAAAAACGCCTCAACTCGGTGAGATAAGTTCTTTTGGAACGACTGGCGATTTCTTTTGAACCTATGAAGGGATTACACTGAATTGGACATATATTGTGCAGAATCATGTTCTAAACAACATATTTCAACAGCAAAAACCAGTTTGATGAAATTCATGAGTTATTTCCACTCCGAATCAAAAACGCTTCAACTCGGTGAGATAAGCACTTTTTGAACGAATGGCTATATCTTTTGAACTTGTGAAGGGATTACACTGAATTTGACATATATTGTGCATAATCATGTCCTAAACAACATATTTCAACAGCAGAAACCAGCTTGATGAAATTCAATAGTTATTTCCACTCCTAATCAAAAACGCTTCAACTCGGTGAGATGAGCAATTTTTGAACGAAATGCTATATCTTTTGAACTTGTGAAGGGATTACACTGAATTTGACATATATTGTGCAGAATCATGTCATAAACAACATATTTCAACAGTAGAAATCTACTTGATGAAATTCATTAGTTATTGCCACTCCTAATCAAAATTGCTTCAACTCGGTGAGATAAGCACTTTTTGCACGAATGGCTATATCTTTTGATCTTGTCGCTGGATTATACTGAATTTGACATGTGTTCTGCAGAATCATGTCCAAAACAACATATTTCAACAGCAGAAACCAGCTTGATTAAATCCATTAGTTAATTCCACTCTCAATCAAAAACACTTCAACCCGATAAGATAAGTAGTTTTTGAACGAATGGCTATGTCTTTTGTACCTGTGATGTGATTACACTAAATTTGACATATATTGTGCAGAATCATATCCTAAAAAACATATTTCAAGAGCAGAAACCAGCTTGATGAAATTCATTGATTATTTCCACTCCGAATCCAAAAACGCTTCAACTCGGTGAGATAAGTACTTTTTGAACGAATGGCGATATCTTTTGAACCTTTAATGGGATCACACTGAATTTGACATATATTGTGCGGAATCATATCCCAAAAAAACATATTTCAACAGCAGTAACCAGCTTGATGAAATTTAAAAGTTATTTCCACTCCTAATCAAAAACGCTTCAACTCGGTGAGATAAGTCCTTTTTGAAAGAATGGTTATATCCTTTGAACCTTTAATGGGATCACACTGAATTTGACATATATTGTGCAGAATCATATCACAAAAAACATATTTCAACAGCAGAAACCAATTGATGAAATTCATTAGTTATTTCCACTCCTAAACAAAAACGCTTCAACTCGGTGAGATAAGCATTATTTGCAAGAATGGCTATATCTTTTGATCTTGTTGCTGGATTACACTGAATTTGAAATGTTTTCTGCAGAATCATGTCCTAAACAACATATTTCAACAGCAGAAACCAGCTTGATGAAATTCATTAGTTATTTCTACTCCGAATCAAAAACGCTCAACTCGGTGAGATGAGCACTTTTTGATCGAATGGCAATATCTTTTGAACTTGTCGCTGGATTGTACTGAATTTGACATATTTTGTGCAAAATCTTGTCCTAAACAACTTATTTCAACAGCAGCAACCAGCTTGATGAAATTCATTAGTTATATCCACTCCTAATCAAAAACGCTTCAACTCGGTCTCATAAGCATGTTTTGAACGAATGGCTATATCCTTTTAACCTGTAATGGGCTCACAAGAATTTGACATATATTGTGCAGAATCATGTCCTAAACAACATATTTCAACAGCAGAAACCAGTTTGATGAAATTCATTAGTTATTTCCACTCCGAATCAAAAACGCTTCAACTCGGTGAGATAAGCACTTTTTATCGAATAGCTATATCTTTTGAACTTGTAGCTGGATTACACTGAATTTGACATGTGTTTTGCAGAATCATGTCCTAAACAACATATTTCAACAGCAGTAACCAGCTTGATGAAATCCATCGGTTATTTCCACTCCGAATCAAAAACGCTTGAACTCGGTGAGATAAGCACTTTTTGAACGAATGGCTATATCTTTTGAACCTATGAAGGGATTACACTGAAGTTGACATATATTGTGCAGAATCATGTCCTGAACAACATATTTAGACAGCAGAAAGCATCTTGATTCTTTCATTAGTTATTTCCACTGCGAATCATAAACGCTTCAACTCGATGACATAAGCACTTTTTGATCGAATGGCTATATCTTTTGAACTTGTGTCTGGATTACACTTAATTTGATATATATTGTGCAGAATCACTTCCTAAACAACATATTTCTACAGCAGAAACCAGCTTGACGAAATCCATCAATTATTTCCACTCCTAATCAAAAACGCTTCAACCCGATAAAATAAGCAGTTTTTGAACGATTGGCAATATCTTTTGAACCTGTGATGTGATTACACTAAATTTGACATATATTGTGCAGAATCATATGCTAAACAACATATTTCAACAGCAGAAACCAGCTTGATGAAATTTACCTGTTAATTCAACTCTGAATAAAAAACACTTCAACTCGGTGAGATAAGTACTTTTTGAACGAATGGCTATATCTTTTGAACATGTGAAGGGATCACACTGACTTTGACATATATTGTGCAGAATCATATCCTAAACAACATATTTCAACAGTAGAAATCTACTTGATGAAATTCATTAGTTATTGCCACTCCTAATCAAAAACGCTTCAACTCGGTGAGAGAAGCACTTTTTGAACGAATGGCTATATCTTTTGAAAATGTAGCTGGATTACACTGAATTTGACATGTGTTGTGCAGAATCATGTCCTAAACAACATATTTCAAGAGCAGAAACCAGCTTGATTAAATCCATTAGTTATTTCCACTCCTAATCAAAAACGCTTCAACCCGATAAGATAAGCAGTTTTTGAACGAATGGCTATATCTTTTGAACCTGTGTTGTGATTACACTAAATTTGACATATATTGTGCAAAATCATATCCTAAAACCATATTTCAACAGCAGAAACCAGCTTGATGAAATTCATTGGTTATTCCCACTCTGAATCAAAAAAGCTTCATCTTGGTGAGATAAGTACTTTTGGAACGAATGGCGATATATTTTGAACCTATGAAGGGATTACACCGAATTTGACATATAGTGTGCAGAATAATGTTCTACACAGCATATATCAACAGCAAAAACCAGATTGATGAAATTCAATAGTTATTTCCACTCCTAATCAAAAACGCTTCAACTCGGTGAGATAAGTACTTTTTGAATGAATGGCTATATCCTTTGAACTTGTGATGGGATCACACTGACTTTGACATATATTGTGCAGAATCATGTCCTAAACAACATATTTCAACAGCAGAAACCAGCTTGATGATATTCATTAGTTATTTCCACTCCTAATCAAAAACGCTTCAACTCGGTGAGATAAGTACTTTTTGAATGAATGGCTATATCCTTTGAACTTGTGATGGGATCACACTGACTTTGACATATATTGTGCAGAATCATATCCTAAACAACATATTTCAACAGCAGAAACCAGCGTGATGAAATTCACTGGTTATTTCCACTCCGAATCAAAAACGCTTGAACTCGGTGAGATAAGCACTTTTTGAACGAATGGCTATATCTTTTGAACCTATGAAGGGATTACACTGAAGTTGACATATATTGTGCAGAATCATGTCCTGAACAACATATTTAGACAGCAGAAAGCATCTTGATTCTTTCATTAGTTATTTCCAATGCGAATCATAAACGCTTCAACTCGATGACATAAGCACTTTTTGATCGAATGGCTATATCTTTTGAACTTGTGTCTGGATTACACTAAATTTGATATATATTGTGCAGAATCACTTCCTAAACAACATATTTCAACAGCAGAAACCAGCTTGATTAAATCCATTAGTTATTTCCACTCCTAATCAAAAACGCTTCAACCCGATAAGATAAGCAGTTTTTGAACGAATGGCTATATCTTTTGAACCTGTGTTGTGATTACACTAAATTTGACATATATTTTGCAGAATCATATCCTAAAACCATATTTCAACAGCAGAAACCAGCTTGATGAAATTCATTGGTTATTCCCACTCTGAATCCAAAAACGCTTCAACTCGGTGATATAAGTATATTTTGAACGAATGGCGATATCTTTTGAACCTATGAAGGGATTATACTGAATTTGACATATATTGTGCAGAATCATGTCCTAAACAACATATTTCAACAGCAGAAACCAGCTTGATGAAATTCATTAGTTATTTCCACTCCTAATCAGAAACGTCTCAACTGGGTGAGTTAAGCACTTTTTGAACGAATGGCTATATCTTTTGGACTTTTGATGGGATATCTCTGAATATGACATATATTGTGCAGAATCTTGACCTAACAACATATTTCAACAGCAGAAACCAGCTTGACGTAATTCATTGGTTATTTCCAATACTAATCAAAAACTCTTCAACTTGGTGACATAAGTACTTTTTGGACGAATGGCTATATCCTTTGAACCTGTAATGGGATTTCACTAAATTTGACAAATATTTTGCAGAATCATGTCCTAAAAAACATATTTCAACAGCAGAAACCAGCTTGATGAAATTCAAAAGTTATTTCCACTCCTAATCAAAAACGCTTCAACCCGGTGAGATAAGTACTTTTTGAACGAATGGCTATATCTTTTTAACTTGTGAAGGGATTACACTGAATTTGACATATATTGTCCAGAATCATGTCCTAAATAACATATTTCAACAGCAGAAACCAGCTTGATGAAATTCATTAGTTATTTCCAATACTAATCAAAAACTCTTCAACTTGGTGAGATAAGCAATTTTTGAACGAATGGCTATATTTTTTGAACCTGTGATGGGATTTCACTGAATTTGACATATATTGTGCAGAATCTTGTCCTAAACAACATATTTCAACAGCAGAAACCAGCTTGATGAAATTCATTAGTTATTTGCACTCCGAATCAAAAACGCTTCAACTCGGTGAGATAAGTACTTTTTGAATGAATGGCTATATCTTTTGAACTTGTGAAGGGATTACACTTAATTTGACATATATTGTGCAGAATTATGTCATAAACAACATATTTCAACAGCAGAAACCAGCTTGATAATATCCATTAGTTATTTCCACTCCTAATCAAAAACGCTTCAACTCGGTCTCATAAGCACGTTTTGAACGGATGGCTATATCCTTTCAACCTGTAATGGGCTCACAAGAATTTGACGTATATTGTGCAGAATCATGTCCTAAACAACATATTTCAACAGCAGAAACCAGCTTGATGAAATTCAATAGTTATTTCCGCTCCTAATCAAAAACTCTTCAACTTGGTGAGATAAGCAATTTTTGAACGAATGGCGATTTCTTTTGAACCTATGAAGGGATTACACTGAATTGGACATATATTGTGCAGAATCATGTTCTAAACAACATATTTCAACAGCAGAAACCAGCTTGATGAAATTCAAAAGTTATTTCCACTCCTAATCAAAAACGCTTCAACTCGGTGAGATAAGCACTTTTTGAACGAATGGCTATATCTTTTGAACTTGTGAAGGGATTACACTTAATTTGACATATATTTTGCAGAATCATGTCCTAAACAACATATTTCAACAGCAGAAACCAGCTTGATGAAATTCATTAGTTATTTCCACTCCTAATCAAAAACGCTTCAACCCGATAAGATAAGCTTTTTTTGAACGAATGGCTATATCTTTTGAACTTGTGAAGGGGTTACACTTAATTTGACATATATTGTGCAGAATTATGTCATAATTAACATATTTCAACAGCAGAAACCAGCTTGATGATATCCCTTAGTTATTTCCACTCCGAATCAAAAACGCTTCAACTCGGTGAGATAAGTCCTTTTTGAAAGAATGGCTATATCCTTTGAACCTTTAATGGGATCACACTGAATTATACATATATTGTGCAGAATCATATCCCAAAAAACATATTTCAACAGCAGAAACCAGCTTGATGAAATCCATTAGTTATTTCCACTCCTATTCAAAAACGCTTCAAATCGGTGAGATAAGCACTTTTTTAATCGAAAACGCTTCAACCCGATAAGATAAGCACTTTTTGAACGAATGGCTATATCTTTTGAACCTATGATGTGATTACACTAAATTTGAAAACTATTGTGCAGAATCATGTCCTAAACAACATATTTCAAGTTTAGAAACCAACTTGATGAAATTCATTCGTTATTTCCACTCCTAACCAAAAACGCTTCAACTCGGTGAGATAAGCACTTTTTGCACGAATGGCTATATCTTTTGATCTTGTCGCTGGATTACACTGAATTTGACATATTTTGTGCAAAATCATGTTCTAAACAACATAATTCAACGGCAAAAACCAGCTTGATGAAATCCATTAGGTATTTCCACTCCTAATCAAAAACGCGTCAACTAGGTGAGAGAAGCACTTTTTGAACAAATGGCTATATCTTTTGAACATGTACCTGGATGCCACTGAATTTGACATACATTGTGCAGAATCATGTCCTAAACAACATATATCAACAGCAGAAACCAGCATGATGAAATTCATTAGTTATTTCCACTCCAACTCAAAAAAGATTTAACCTCGGGAAGATAAGCACTTTTTAACCTTATGGCTATATCTTTTGAACTTGTAGCTGGATTACACTGAATTTGACATATATTGTGCAGAATCATGTCCTAAACAAGATATTTCAACGGCAGAAACAAGCTTGATGAAATTCATTAGTTATTTCCACTCCTAATCAAAAACGCTTCAACTCGGTGAGATAAGTACTTTTTGAACGAAAGGCTTTATCTTTTGATCTTGACGCTGGATTACACTGAATTTGACATATTTTTTATAGAATCATGTCCTAAACAACATATTTCAACAGCAGAAACCAGCTTGATGAAATTCATTAGTTATTTCCTCTCCTAATCAAAAACGCTTCAACCCGATAAGATAAACAGTTTTTGAACGAATGGCTATATGTTTTGAACCTGTGATGGGATTACACTGAATTTGACATATTTTGTGCAGAATCATGTCCTAAAAAACATATTTCAACAGTAGAAACCAGCTCGATGAAATTCATTAGTTATTTCCACTCCTAATCAAAAACGCTTCAACTCAGTGAGATGAAGACTTTTTTAACGAATGGATATATCTTTTGAACCTGTGATGGGATCACACTAAATTTGACATATATTTTGCAGAATCATGTCCTAAACAACATATTTCAACAGCAGAAACCAGCTTGATGAAATTCATTAGTTATTTCCACTCCTAATCAAAAACGCTTCAACCCGATAAGATAAGCTTTTTTTGAACGAATGGCTATATCTTTTGAACTTGTGAAGGGGTTACACTTAATTTGACATATATTGTGCAGAATTATGTCATAATTAACATATTTCAACAGCAGAAACCAGCTTGATGATATCCCTTAGTTATTTCCACTCCGAATCAAAAACGCTTCAACTCGGTGAGATAAGTCCTTTTTGAAAGAATGGCTATATCCTTTGAACCTTTAATGGGATCACACTGAATTATACATATATTGTGCAGAATCATATCCCAAAAAACATATTTCAACAGCAGAAACCAGCTTGATGAAATCCATTAGTTATTTCCACTCCTATTCAAAAACGCTTCAAATCGGTGAGATAAGCACTTTTTTAATCGAAAACGCTTCAACCCGATAAGATAAGCACTTTTTGAACGAATGGCTATATCTTTTGAACCTATGATGTGATTACACTAAATTTGAAAACTATTGTGCAGAATCATGTCCTAAACAACATATTTCAAGTTTAGAAACCAACTTGATGAAATTCATTCGTTATTTCCACTCCTAACCAAAAACGCTTCAACTCGGTGAGATAAGCACTTTTTGCACGAATGGCTATATCTTTTGATCTTGTCGCTGGATTACACTGAATTTGACATATTTTGTGCAAAATCATGTTCTAAACAACATAATTCAACGGCAAAAACCAGCTTGATGAAATCCATTAGGTATTTCCACTCCTAATCAAAAACGCGTCAACTAGGTGAGAGAAGCACTTTTTGAACAAATGGCTATATCTTTTGAACATGTACCTGGATGCCACTGAATTTGACATACATTGTGCAGAATCATGTCCTAAACAACATATATCAACAGCAGAAACCAGCATGATGAAATTCATTAGTTATTTCCACTCCAACTCAAAAAAGATTTAACCTCGGGAAGATAAGCACTTTTTAACCTTATGGCTATATCTTTTGAACTTGTAGCTGGATTACACTGAATTTGACATATATTGTGCAGAATCATGTCCTAAACAAGATATTTCAACGGCAGAAACAAGCTTGATGAAATTCATTAGTTATTTCCACTCCTAATCAAAAACGCTTCAACTCGGTGAGATAAGTACTTTTTGAACGAAAGGCTTTATCTTTTGATCTTGACGCTGGATTACACTGAATTTGACATATTTTTTATAGAATCATGTCCTAAACAACATATTTCAACAGCAGAAACCAGCTTGATGAAATTCATTAGTTATTTCCTCTCCTAATCAAAAACGCTTCAACCCGATAAGATAAACAGTTTTTGAACGAATGGCTATATGTTTTGAACCTGTGATGGGATTACACTGAATTTGACATATTTTGTGCAGAATCATGTCCTAAAAAACATATTTCAACAGTAGAAACCAGCTCGATGAAATTCATTAGTTATTTCCACTCCTAATCAAAAACGCTTCAACTCAGTGAGATGAAGACTTTTTTAACGAATGGATATATCTTTTGAACCTGTGATGGGATCACACTAAATTTGACATATATTGTGCAAAATCATGTTTCAAACAACATATGTCAACAGCAAAAACCAGCTTGATGAAATCCATTAGTTATTTCCACTCCTACTCAAAAATAGTTCAACTCGGTGAGTAAAGCACTTTATGAACGAATGGCTATATATTTTGATCCTGTAGCTGGGTTACACTGAATTTGATATACATATTGCAGAATCATGTCCTAAACAACATATTTCAACAGTAGAAAACAGCTTGATGAAATTCATTAGTTATTTTCACTCCTAATCAAAAACGCTTCAACTGGGTGAGATGAAGACTTTTTGAACGAATGGCGATATGTTTTTAACTTGTAATGGGATTACACTGAATTCGACATATATTGTGTAGGATCATGTCCTAAACAACATATATCAACAGCAAAAACCAGCATATTGAAATTCATTAGTTATTTCCACTCCAACTCAAAAACGCTTCAACTCGGTGAGATAAGCAGTTTTTGAACGAATGGCTATATCTTTTGATCTTGTCGCTGGATTATACTGATATTGACATATATTGTGCAGAATCATGTCCTAAACAACATATATCAACAGCAAAAACCAGCATATTGAAATTCATTAGTTATTTCCACTCCAACTCAAAAACGCTTATACTCGGTGACATAAGCAGTTTTTGAACGAATGGCTATATCTTTTGAACATGTGATGGGATCACACTGAATTTGACATATATTTTTCAGAATCATGTCCTAAACAACATATATCAACAGCAAAAACCAGCTTGATGGAATTCATGAGAAATTTCCACTCCAAATCAAAAACGCTTCAACTCGGTGAGATAAGTACTTTTTGAACGAAAGGCTTTATCTTTTGATCTTGACGCTGGATTACACTGAATTTGACATATTTTTTTATAGAATCATGTCCTAAACAACATATTTCAACAGCAGAAACCAGCTTGATGAAATTCATTAGTTATTTCCTCTCCTAATCAAAAACGCTTCAACCCGATAAGATAAACAGTTTTTGAACGAATGGCTATATCTTTTGAACCTGTGATGGGATTACACTGAATTTGACATATTTTGTGCAGAATCATGTCCTAAAAAACATATTTCAACAGTAGAAACCAGCTCGATGAAATTCATTAGTTATTTCCACTCCTAATCAAAAACGCTTCAACTCAGTGAGATGAAGACTTTTTGAACGAATGGATATATCTTTTGAACCATTGATGGGATCACACTGAATTTGACATATATTGTGCAAAATCATGTTTCAAACAACATATGTCAACAGCAAAAACCAGCTTGATGAAATCCATTAGTTATTTCCACTCCTAATCAAAAATAGTTCAACTCGGTGAGTAAAGCACTTTATGAACGAATGGCTATATATTTTGATCCTGTAGCTGGGTTACACTGAATTTGATATATATATTGCAGAATCATGTCCTAAACAACATATTTCAACAGTAGAAAACAGCTTGATGAAATTCATTAGTTATTTTCACTCCTAATCAAAAACGCTTCAACTGGGTGAGATGAAGACTTTTTGAACGAATGGCGATATGTTTTTAACTTGTAATGGGATTACACTGAATTTGACATATATTGTGTAGGATCATGTCCTAAACAACATATATCAACAGCAAAAACCAGCATATTGAAATTCATTAGTTATTTCCACTCCAACTCAAAAACGCTTCAACTCGGTGAGATAAGCAGTTTTTGAACGAATGGCTATATCTTTTGATCTTGTCGCTGGATTATACTGATATTGACATATATTGTGCAGAATCATGTCCTAAACAACATATATCAACAGCAAAAACCAGCATATTGAAATTCATTAGTTATTTCCACTCCAACTCAAAAACGCTTATACTCGGTGACATAAGCAGTTTTTGAACGAATGGCTATATCTTTTGAACATGTGATGGGATCACACTGAATTTGACATATATTTTTTCAGAATCATGTCCTAAACAACATATATCAACAGCAAAAACCAGCTTGATGGAATTCATGAGTTATTTCCACTCCAAATCAAAAACGCTTCAACTCCGTGAGATAAGCACTTTTTGCACGAATGGCTATATCTTTTGATCTTGTCGCTGGATTACACTGAATTTGAAATATTTAGTGCAAAATCATGTCCTAAACAACATATTTCAACAGCAGAAACCAGTTTGTTGAAATCCATTAGTTGTTTCCAATCCTAATCAAAAACGCTTCAACTCGGTGAGATAAGTCCTTTTTGAACCAAGGGCTTTATCTTTTGAACTTGTCATGGGATCCCACTGAATTTGACATATATTGTGCAGAATCATGTCCTAAACAAGATATTTCAACGGCAGAAACAAGCTTGATGAAATTCATTAGTTATTTCCACTCCTAATCAAAAACGCTTCAACTCGGTGAGATAAGTACTTTTTGAACGAAAGGCTTTATCTTTTGATCTTGACGTTGGATTACACTGAATTTGACATATTTTTTTATAGAATCATGTCCTAAACAACATATTTCAACAGCAGAAACCACCTTGATGAAATTCATTAGTTATTTCCACTCCTAATCAAAAACGCTTCAACTCGGTGAGAAAAGCACTTTTTGAACGAATGGCTATAAATTTTGATCCTGTAGCTGGGTTACACTGAATTTGACATATATATTGCAGAATCATGTCCTAAACAACATATTTCAACAGTAGAAACCAGCTCGATGAAATTCATTTGTTATTTTCACTCCTAATCAAAAACGCTTCAACTCGGTGAGATGAAGACTTTTTGAATGAATGGCTATATGTTTTTAACATGTGATGGGATTACACTGAAATTGACATATATCGTGCAGAATCATGTCCTAGACAACATATATCAACAGCAGAAACCAGCTTGATGAAATTCATTAGTTATTTCCACTCCAACTCAAAAACAATTTAACTCGATAAGATAAGCAGTTTTTGACCTTATAGATATATCTTTTTAACTTGTAGCTGGATAACACTGAAGTTGACATATATTGTGCAGAATCATTTTCTAAACAACATATTTCAACAGGAGAAACCAGCTTGATGAAAATCATTAGTTATGTCCATCCCTAATAAAAACGCTTCAACTCGGTGAGATAAGCACTTTTTTAACGAATGGCTATATCTTTTGAACTTGTAGCTGGATTACACTGAATTTGACATTAATTGTGCAGAATCATTTTCAAAACAACATATTTCAACAGGAGAAACCAGCTTGATGAAATTCATTAGTTATTTCCATCCCTAATAAAAAACGCTTCAACTCGGTGAGAGAAGCACTTTCTGAACGAATGGCTATATATTTTGATCCTGTAGCTGGGTTTCACTGAATTTGACATATATATTGCAGAATCATGTCCTAAACAACATATTTCAAAAGCAGAAACCAGCTTGATGAAATTCATTAGTTATTTTCACTCTTAATCAAAAACGCTTCAACCCGATAAGATACTCACTTTTTGAACGAATGGCTATATCTTTTGAACCTGTGATGTGATTACACTAAATTTGACATATATTGTGTAAAATCATGTCCTAAACAACATATATCAACAGTAAAAACCAGCAAATTGAAATTCATTAGTTATTTCCACTCCAACTAAAAAACGCTTCAACTCGGTGAGATAAGCAGTTTTTGAACGAATGGCTATATCTTTTGATCTTTTCGCTGGATTACACTGAATTTGACATATATTGTGCAGAATCATGTCCTATACAACATATTTCAACAGCAGAAACCAGCTTGATGAAATCCATTAGTTTTTTCCACTCCTAATCAAAAACGCTTCAACTCGGTTAGACAAGACGTTTTTGAACGAATGGCTATATCTTTTGAACATGTGATGGGTTTAAGCTGAATTTGACATATTTTTTGCAGAATCATGTCCTAAAAAACATATTTCAACAGCAGAAACCAGATTAATGAAATTCATTAGTTATTTCCACTCCTAATCAATAACGCTTCAACTCGTTGAGAAAAGCACTTTTTTAACGAATGGGTATATCTTTTGAAAATGTACCTGGATTTCACTGAATTTGACATAAATTGTACAAAATCTTGTCCTAAACAACATATTTCAACCCGAAAAGATAAACACTTTTTGAACGAATGGCTATATCTTTTGATTTTGTCGCTGAATTACACTGAATTTGACATATTTTGTGCAGAATATTGTCCTAAACAACATATTTCAACAGCAGAAACCAGATTAATGAAATTCATCAGTTATTTCCACTCCTAATCAATAAGGCTTCAACTCGGTGAGAAAAGCACTTTTTTAACGAATGGCTATATATTTTGATCTTGACGCTGGATTACACTGAATTTGACATATTTTGTGCAGAATCATGTCCTAAAAAACATATTTCAACAGCAGAAACCAGCTTGATGAAATTCATTAGTTATTTCCTCTACTAGTCAAAAACGCTTCAAGTCAGTGATATAAGAACTTTTTGAACGAATGGCTATATCTTTTGAATTTGTAGCTGGATTACACTGATTTTGACATATATTGTGCAGAATCATGTCCTAAATAACATATATCAACAGCAGAAACCAGCATGAATAAATTTATTAGTTATTTCCACTCCAATTTAAAAACAATTTAACCCGGTAAGATAACTACTTTTTGACCTTAAGGCTATATCTTTTGATTTTGACGCTGGATTACACTGAATTTGACATATTTTGTGTAGAATCATGTGCTAAACAACATATTTCAACAGCAGAAACCAGCTTGATTAAATTCATTAGTTATTTCCACTCCGAATCAAATACGCTTCAAGTCGGTGAGATCTAGACTTTTTGAACGAATGGCTATATCTTTTGAACTTGTAGCTGGATTACACTGAATTTGACATATATTGTGCAAAATCATGTCCTAAACAACACATATCAACAGCAAAAACCAGCATATTGCAAATCATTAGTAATTTCCACTCCAACTCAAAAACGCTTCAACTCGGTTTGATAAGCACTTTTTGAACGAATGGCTATATCTTTTGATCTTGTCGCTGGATTACACTGAATTTGACATATATTGTGCAGAATCATGTCCTACACAACATCTATCAACACCAGAAACAGGCTTGGTGAAATTCAATAGTTATTTCCTTTCTTAATCAAAAACGCGTCAACTCGGTGAGATAAGCACTTTTTGAACGATTGGCTATATCTTTTGAACCTGTGATGGGATTACAATGAATTTGATATATATTGTAAAAAATCATGTTCTAAACAGCATATTTCAACAGTAGAAACCAACTTGATGAAATACATTAGATATTTCCAATCCTAATCAAAAACGCTTCAACTCCGTGAGATAAGCACTTTTTGCATGAATGGCTATATCTTTTGATCTTGTCGCTGGATTACACTGAATTTGACATATATTGTGCAGAATCATGTCCTGAACAACATATATCAACAGCAGAAACCAGCATGACTAGATTCATTAGTCATTTCCACTCCAACTCAAAAAAGATTTAACCTCGGTAAGATAAGCACTTTTTAACCTTATGGCTATATCTTTTGAACTTGTAGCTGGATTACACTGAATTTGACATATATTGTGCAGAATCATGTCCTAAACAACATATTTCAACAGCAGAAGCCAGCATGATGAAATTCATTAGTTATTTCCACTCAAACTCAAAAACAATTTAACTCGGTGTAGATAAGCACTTTTTGACCTTATGGCTATATCTTTTGAACTTGTAGCTGGATTACACTGAATTTGACATATATTGTGCAGAATCTTGTCCTAAACAACATATATCAACAGCAAAAACCAGCATATTGAATTCATAAGTCATTTCCACTCAAAATCAAAAATGCTTCAACTCGGTGAGATTAGCAGTTTTTGCACGAATGGCTATATCTTTTGATCTGGTCACTGGATTACACTGAATTTGACATATATTGGACAGAATCATGTTCGATACAACATCTATCACCAGCAGAAACAGGCTTGGTGTATTTCAACAGTTATTTCCTCTCTTAATCAAAAGCGCTTCAACTAGGTGTGATAAGCATTTTTTTAACGAATGGCTACATGTTTTGAACCGGTGATGGGATTACACTGAATTTGACATGTGTTCTGCAGAATCAAGTCCTAAACAACATATTTCAACAGCAGAAACCAGCATGATGAAATTCATGAGTTATTCCACTCCAACTCAAATAGGATTTAACTCGATAAGATAAGCAGTTTTTGACCTTTTGGCTATATCTTTTGAACTTGTGGCTGGATTACACTGAATTTGATATATATTGTGCAGAATCATGTCCTAAACAACATATATCAACAGCAAAAACCAACTTGGTGAAATTCATTAGTTATTTCCACTCCTAATCCAAAATGCTTCAACTCGGTGAGATAAGCAATTTTTGCACGAATGGCTATATCTTTTGATCTTGTGGCTGGATTACACTGAATTTGACATATTTTGTGCAAAAACATGTTCTAAAAAACATAATTCAACGGCAAAAACCAGCTTGATGAAATCCATTAGGTATTTCCACTCCTAATAATAAACGCTTCAACTAGGTGAGAGAAGCACTTTTTGAACAAATGGCTATTTCTTTTGAACTTGTACCTGGATGACACTGAATTTGACATATATTGCACAGAATCATGTCCTAAACAACATATATCAACAGCAGAAACCAGCATGATGAAATTAATTAGTTATTTCCACTCCAACTCAAAAAAGATTTAACCTCGGGAAGATAAGCACTTTTTAACCTTATGGCTAATCTTTTGAACTTGTTGCAGGATTACACTGAATTTGACATATATTGTGCAGAATCATGTTCTAAACAACATATATCCAGCAGAAGTCAGCTTGATGAAATTAATGAGTTATTTCCAATCCAACTCAAAAACGATTAACTCGATAAGATAAGCACTTTTTGACCTTAAGGCTATATCTTTTGAACATGTAGCTGGATTACACTGAATTTGACATGTATTGTGCAGAATCATGTCCTAAACAACATATTTCAAAAGCAGAAACCAGCTTGATGATATTCAATAGTTATTTCCTCTCTTAATCAAAAACGCTTCAACTCGGTGACATAAGCACTTTTTGAACGCATGGCTATATCTTTTGAACTTTTAGCTGGATTACACTGAATTTGACATATATTGTGCAAAATCATGTCCTAAACAACACATATCAACAGCAAAAACCAGCATATTGCAAATCATTAGTAATTTCCACTCCAACTCAATAACGCTTCAACTCGGTGAGAAAAGCACTTTTTTAACGCATGGGTATAGCTTTTGAAAATGTGCCTGGATTACACTGAATTTGACATAAATTGTACAAAATCTTTTCCTAAACAATTTTTCAACCCGATAAGATAAACACTTTTTGAACGAATGGCTATATCTTTTGATTTTGTCGCTGAATTACACTGAATTTGACATATTTTATGCAGAATCATGTCCTAAACAACATATTTCAACAACAGAAACCAGATTAATGAAATTCTTTTTTTTTTTTCCACTCCTAATCAAAAACGCTTCAACTCAGTGAGATGAAGACTTTTTGAACGAATGGATATATCTTTTGAACCTGTGATGGGATCACACTGAATTTGACATATATTGTGCAGAATCTTGTCCTAAACAACATATATCAACAGCAAAAACCAGCATATTGAAATTCATTAGTTATTTCAACTCCAACTCAAAAACGCTTCAACTCGGTGAGATGAGCAGATTTCGAACGAATGGTTATATCTTTTGATCTTGTCGCTGGATTACACTGAATTTGACATATATTGTACAGAATCATGTCCTATACAACATCTATCAGCAGCAGGAAAAGGCTTGGTGAAATTCAATAGTTATTTCCTCTCTTAATCAAAAACGCTTCAACTCGATAAGATAAGAACTTTTTGAACGAATGGCTATATCTTTTGAACCTTCGATGGGATTACACAGAATTTGACATATATTGTGCAGAATCTTGTCCTAAACAACATATTTCAACAGTAGAAACTAACTTGATGAAATTCATTAGTTATTTCCACTCCTAATCAAAAACGCTTCAACTCGGTGAGATAAGCACTTTTTGAACTAATGGCTGTATCTTTTGAACTTGTAGCTGGATTACACTGAATTTTACATTTTTTGTGCTGAATCATGTCCTGTACAACATATTTCGACAACAGAAACCAGCTTGATGAAATTGATTAGTTATTTCCACTCCTAATCAAAAACTCTTCAACTCCGAGAGATAAGCACTTTTTGAACGAAAGGCTATATCTTTTGATCTTGACGCTGGATTACACTGAATTTGACATATTTTGCGTAGAATCATGTCCTAAAAAACATATTTCAACAGCAGAAACCAGCTTGATGAAATTCATTAGTTATTTCCACTTCTAATCAAAAACGCTTCAACCCAATAAGATAAACACTTTTTGAACGAATGGCTATATCTTTTGAACCTGTTATGGGATTACGCTGAATTTGACATATTTTGTGCAGAATCATGTCCTAAAAAACATATTTCAACATCAGAAACAAGCTAGATGAAATTCATTAGTTATTTCCACTCCTAATCAAAAACGCTTCAACTCGGTGAGATAAGTTCTTTTTGAACGAATGGCTTTTTTTTTTGAACCTGTGATGGGATTACACTGAAGTTGACATATTTTGTGCAGAATGATGTCCTACACAACATTTTTCAACGGCAGAAACCAGCTTGATGAAATTCATTTGTTATTTCCAGTCCGAATGAAATACGCTTCAAGTCGGTGAGATAAAGTCTTTTTGTACGAATGGCTATATCTTTTGATCTTGACGCTGGATTACACTGAATTTGACATATATTGTGCAGAATCATGTCCTAAACAACATATCTTAACAGCAGAAACCAGCTTGATGAAATTCATTAGTCATTTCCACTCAATATCAAAAACGCTTCAACTCAGTGAGATAAGCACTTTTTGACCTTATGGATACATCTTTTGAACTTGTGGCTGGATTAACATGAATTTGACATATATTGTGCAGAATCATGTTCTAAACAAGATATTTCAACAGTAGAAACCAGCTTAATGGAATTCGTTAGTTATTTCCACTCCTAATCAAAAACGCTTCAACTCGGTGAGATGAAGACTTTTTGAACGAATGGCTTTATCTTTTTAACCAGAGATGGGATTACACTGAAATTGACATATATTGTGCAGAATCATGTCCTAGACAACATATTTCAACAGTAGAAACCAGCTTAATGGAATTCGTTAGTTATTTCCACTCCTAATCAAAAACGCTTCAACTCGGTGAGATGAAGACTTTTTGAACGAATGGCTTTATCTTTTTAACCTGTGATGGGATTACACTGAAATTGACATATATTGTGCAGAATCATGTCCTAAACAACATATATCAACAGCAGAAACCAGCATGATGAAATTCATTAGTTATTTCCACTCCTAATCAAAAACGATTTAACTCGATAAGATATGCAGTTTTTGACCTTATGGCTATATCTTTTGAACTTGTGGCTGGATTACACTGAATTTGACATATATTGTACAAAATCATGTCCTATACAACATCTATCAACAGCAGAAACAGGCTTGGTGGAAATCATTAGTCATTTCCACTCAAAAACAAAAAAGCTTCAACTCAGTGAAATAATTACTTTTTTACCTTATGGCTATATCTTTTGAACTTATAGCTGAATTACACTGAATTTGACATATATTGTGCAGAATCATTTCCTAAAAAACATATATCAACGGCAAAAACCAGCATATTTTAATTCATTTGTAATTTGCACTCCAACTCAAAAACGCTTCAACTCGGTGAGATAAGCAGTTTTTGAACTAATGGCTATATCTTTTGATTTTGTAGCTGGATTACACAGAATTTGACATATATTGTGCAGAATCATGTCCTAAACAACGTATATCAACAGCAGAAACCAGGTTAGTGAAATTCATTAGTTATTTCCACTCTTAATCAAAGACGCTTCAACCCGATAAGATAAGCACTTTTTGAACGAATGGCTATATCTTTTGAACCTGTGATGATATTACACAGAATTTGACATATATTGTGCAGAATCATGTCCTAAACAACATATATCCAGAAGAAACCAGCTTGATGAAATTCATGAGTTATTTCCAGTCCAACTCAAAAACGATTTAACTCGATAAGATAAGCAGTTTTTGACCTTATGGCTATATCTTTTGAACTTGTAGCTGGATTACACTGAATTTGACATATATTGTGCAGAATCATGTCCTAAACAACATATTTCAACCGCAGAAACCAGCTTGATGAAATTCATTAGTCATTTCCACTCAAAATCAAAAACGCTTCAAATCAGTGAGATAAGAACTTTTTGACCTTATGGCTATATCTTTTTAACTTATAGCTGGATTACACTGAATTTGACATATATTGTGCAGAATCATGTCCTAAACAACATATATCAACAGCAAAAACCAGCATATTGAAATTCATTAGTTATTTCCACTCCAACTCAAAAACGCTTCAACTCTTTGAGATAAGCAGATTTTGCACGAATGGCTATATATTTTGATCTTGTCGCTGGATTACACTGAATTTGACATATATTGTGCAGAATCATGTCCTAAACAACATATCTTAACAGCAGAAACCAGCTTGATGAAATTCATTAGTCATTTCCACTCAAAATCAAAAACGCTTCAAATCAGTGAGATAAGAACTTTTTGACCTTATGGCTATATCTTTTTAAGTTATAGCTGGATTACACTGAATTTGAGATATATTGTGCAGAATCATGTGCTAAACAACATATATCAACAGCAAAAACCAGCATATTGAAATTCATTAGTTATTTCCACTCCAACTCAAAAACGCTTCAACTCTTTGAGATAAGCAGATTTTGCACGAATGGCTATATCTTTTGATCTTGTCGCTGGATTACAATGAATTTGACATATATTGTGCAGAATCATGTCCTAAACAACATATCTTAACAGCAGAAACCAGCTTGATGAAATTCATTAGTCATTTCCACTCAACATCAAAAACGCTTCAACTCAGTGAGATAAGCACTTTTTGACCTTATGGATACATCTTTTGAACTTGTGACTGGATTAACATGAATTTGACATATATTGTGCAGAATCATGTTCTAAACAAGATATTTCAACAGCAGAAACCGGCTTGATGAAATTCATTAGTTATTTCCACTCCTAATCAAAAACGGTTCAACTCGGTGTGAAGACTTTCTGAACGAATGGCTATATCTTTTTAACCTGTGATGGGATTACACTGAAATTGACATATATTGTGCAGAATCATGTCCTAAACAACATATATCAACAGCAGAAACCAGCATGATGAAATTCATTAGTTATTTCCACTCCTAATCAAAAACGATTTAACTCGATAAGATATGCAGTTTTTGACCTTATGGCTATATCTTTTGAACTTGTGGCTGGATTACACTGAATTTGACATATATTGTACAAAATCATGTTCTATACAACATCTATCAACAGCAGAAACAGGCTTGGTGGAAATCATTAGTCATTTCCACTCAAAAACAAAAAAGCTTCAACTCAGTGAGATAATTACTTTTTTACCTTATGGCTATATCTTTTGAACTTATAGCTGAATTACACTGAATTTGACATATATTGTGCAGAATCATGTCCTAAAAAACATATATCAACGGCAAAAACCAGCATATTTTAATTCATTAGTAATTTGCACTCCAACTCAAAAACGCTTCAACTCGGTGAGATAAGCAGTTTTTGAACTAATGGCTATATCTTTTGATCTTGTTGCTGGATTACACTGAATTTGACATATATTGTGCAGAATCATGTCCTAAACAACGTATATCAACAGCAGAAACCAGGTTAGTGAAATTCATTAGTTATTTCCACTCTTAATCAAAAACGCTTCAACCCGATAAGATAAGCACTTTTTGAACGAATGGCTATATCTTTTGAACCTGTGATGGGATTACACAGAATTTGACATATATTGTGCAGAATCATGTCCTAAACAACATATATCCAGAAGAAACCAGCTTGATGAAATTCATGAGTTATTTCCTGTCCAACTCAAAAACGCTTCAACTCGGTGTGATAAGCACTTTTTGAACGAATGGCTATATCTTTTGAACTTGTACTGGATTAAACTGAATTTGACATTAATTGTGCAGAATCATGTTCTATAAAACATATTTCAACGGCAGTAACCAGCTTGATGAAATCCATTAGTTATTTCCACTCCTAATCAAAAACGCTTCAACTCGGTGAAGGAAGCACTTTTTGAACGAATGGCTATATCTTTTGAACTTGTAGCTGGATTACTCTGAATTTGACATATATTGTGCAGAATCATGTACTGAACAACATATTTGAACAGTAGAAACCAGCTCGTTGAAATTCATTAGTTATTTCCACTCTTAATCAAAAACGCTTCAACACAATTAGGTAATCACTTTTTGAACGAATGGCTATATCTTTTGAACTTGTAGCTGGATTACTCTGAATTTGACATATATTGTGCAAAATCATGTCCTAAACAACACATATCAACAGCAAAAACCAGCATATTGCAAATCATTAGTAATTTCCACTCCAACTCAAAAACGCTTCAACTCGGTGAGAAAAGCACTTTTTGAACGAATGGCTATAAATTTTGATCCTGTAGCTGGGTTACACTGAATTTGACATATATATTGCAGAATCAATTCCTAAACAACATATTTCAACAGTAGAAACCAGCTCGATGAAATTCATTAGTTATTTTCACTCCTAATCAAAGACGTTTCAACTCGGTGAGATGAAGACTTTTTGAATGAATGGCTATATGTTCTTAACATGTGATGGGATTACACTGAAATTGACATATATCGTGCAGAATCATGTCCTAGACAACATATATCAACAGCAGAAACCAGCTTGATGAAATTCATTAGTTATTTCCACTCACACTCAAAAACAATTTAACTCGATTAGATAAGCAGTTTTTGACCTTATAGATATATCTTTTTAACTTGTAGCTGGATAACACTGAAGTTGACATATATTGTGCAGAATCATTTTCTAAACAACATATTTCAACAGGAGAAACCAGCTTGATGAAATTCATTAGTTATTTCCATCCCTAATAAAAAACGCTTCAACTCGGTGAGATAAGCACTTTTTTAACGAATGGCGATATCTTTTGAACTTGTAGCTGGATTACACTGAATTTGACATTAATTGTGCAGAATCATTTTCTAAACAACATATTTCAACAGGAGAAACCAGCTTGATGAAATTCATTAGTTATTTCCATCCCTAATAAAAAACGCTTCAACTCGGTGAGAGAAGCACTTTCTGAACGAATGGCTATATATTTTGATCCTGTAGCTGGGTTTCACTCAATTTGACATATATATTGCAGAATCATGTCCTAAACAACATATTTCAAAATCAGAAACCAGCTTAATGAAATTCATTAGTTATTTTCACTCTTAATCAAAAACGCTTCAACCCGATAAGATACGCACTTTTTGAACGAATGGCTATATCTTTTGAACCTGTGATGTGATTACACTAAATTTGACATATATTGTGCAAAATCATGTCCTAAACAACATATATCAACAGCAAAAACCAGCATATTGAAATTCATTAGTTATTTCCAGTCCAACTAAAAAACGCTTCAACTCGGTGATATAAGCAGTTTTTTAACGAATGGCTATATCTTTTGATCTTGTCGCTGGATTACACTGAATTTGACATATATTGTGCAGAATCATGTCCTATACAACATATTTCAACAGCAGAAACCAGCTTGATGAAATCCATTAGTTTTTTCCACTCCTAATCAAAAACGCTTCAACTCGGTTAGATAAGACGTTTTTGAACGAATGGCTATATCTTTTGAACATGTGATGGGATTACACTGAAATTGACATATATTGTGCAGAATCATGTCCTAGACAACATATTTCAACAGTAGAAACCAGCTTAATGGAATTCGTTAGTTATTTCCACTCCTAATCAAAAACGCTTCAACTCGGTGAGATGAAGACTTTTTGAACGAATGGCTTTATCTTTTTAACCTGTGATGGGATTACACTGAAATTGACATATATTGTGCAGAATCATGTCCTAAACAACATATATCAACAGCAGAAACCAGCATGATGAAATTCATTAGTTATTTCCACTCCTAATCAAAAACGATTTAACTCGATAAGATATGCAGTTTTTGACCTTATGGCTATATCTTTTGAACTTGTGGCTGGATTACACTGAATTTGACATATATTGTACAAAATCATGTCCTATACAACATCTATCAACAGCAGAAACAGGCTTGGTGGAAATCATTAGTCATTTCCACTCAAAAACAAAAAAGCTTCAACTCAGTGAGATAATTACTTTTTTACCTTATGGCTATATCTTTTGAACTTATAGCTGGATTACACTGAATTTGACATATTGTGTGCAGAATATTGTCCTAAACAACATATTTCAACAGCAGAAACCAGATTAATGAAATTCATTAGTTATTTCATCTCCTAATCAATAACGCTTCAACTCGGTGAGAAAAGCACTTTTTTAACGAATGGCTATATATTTTGATCTTGTAGCTGGGTTACACTGAATTTGACATATATTGTGCAGAATCATGTTCTAAACAAGATATTTCAACAGCAGAAACCGGCTTGATGAAATTCATTAGTCATTTCCACTCAAAATCAAAAACGCTTCAAATCAGTGAGATAAGAAGTTTTTGACCTTATGGCTATATCTTTTTAAGTTATAGCTGGATTACACTGAATTTGACATATATTGTGCAGAATCATGTGCTAAACAACATATATCAACAGCAAAAACCAGCATATTGAAATTCATTAGTTATTTCCACTCCAACTCAAAAACGCTTCAACTCTTTGAGATAAGCAGATTTTGCACGAATGGCTATATCTTTTGATCTTGTCGCTGGATTACAATGAATTTGACATATATTGTGCAGAATCATGTCCTAAACAACATATCTTAACAGCAGAAACCAGCTTGATGAAATTCATTAGTCATTTCCACTCAACATCAAAAACGCTTCAACTCAGTGAGATAAGCACTTTTTGACCTTATGGATACATCTTTTGAACTTGTGACTGGATTAACATGAATTTGACATATATTGTGCAGAATCATGTTCTAAACAAGATATTTCAACAGCAGAAACCGGCTTGATGAAATTCATTAGTTATTTCCACTCCTAATCAAAAACGGTTCAACTCGGTGTGAAGACTTTCTGAACGAATGGCTATATCTTTTTAACCTGTGATGGGATTACACTGAAATTGACATATATTGTGCAGAATCATGTCCTAAACAACATATATCAACAGCAGAAACCAGCATGATGAAATTCATTAGTTATTTCCACTCCTAATCAAAAACGATTTAACTCGATAAGATATGCAGTTTTTGACCTTATGGCTATATCTTTTGAACTTGTGGCTGGATTACACTGAATTTGACATATATTGTACAAAATCATGTTCTATACAACATCTATCAACAGCAGAAACAGGCTTGGTGGAAATCATTAGTCATTTCCACTCAAAAACAAAAAAGCTTCAACTCAGTGAGATAATTACTTTTTTACCTTATGGCTATATCTTTTGAACTTATAGCTGAATTACACTGAATTTGACATATATTGTGCAGAATCATGTCCTAAAAAACATATATCAACGGCAAAAACCAGCATATTTTAATTCATTAGTAATTTGCACTCCAACTCAAAAACGCTTCAACTCGGTGAGATAAGCAGTTTTTGAACTAATGGCTATATCTTTTGATCTTGTTGCTGGATTACACTGAATTTGACATATATTGTGCAGAATCATGTCCTAAACAACGTATATCAACAGCAGAAACCAGGTTAGTGAAATTCATTAGTTATTTCCACTCTTAATCAAAAACGCTTCAACCCGATAAGATAAGCACTTTTTGAACGAATGGCTATATCTTTTGAACCTGTGATGGGATTACACAGAATTTGACATATATTGTGCAGAATCATGTCCTAAACAACATATATCCAGAAGAAACCAGCTTGATGAAATTCATGAGTTATTTCCTGTCCAACTCAAAAACGCTTCAACTCGGTGTGATAAGCACTTTTTGAACGAATGGCTATATCTTTTGAACTTGTACTGGATTAAACTGAATTTGACATTAATTGTGCAGAATCATGTTCTATAAAACATATTTCAACGGCAGTAACCAGCTTGATGAAATCCATTAGTTATTTCCACTCCTAATCAAAAACGCTTCAACTCGGTGAAGGAAGCACTTTTTGAACGAATGGCTATATCTTTTGAACTTGTAGCTGGATTACTCTGAATTTGACATATATTGTGCAGAATCATGTACTGAACAACATATTTGAACAGTAGAAACCAGCTCGTTGAAATTCATTAGTTATTTCCACTCTTAATCAAAAACGCTTCAACACAATTAGGTAATCACTTTTTGAACGAATGGCTATATCTTTTGAACTTGTAGCTGGATTACACTGAATTTGACATATATTGTGCAAAATCATGTCCTAAACAACACATATCAACAGCAAAAACCAGCATATTGCAAATCATTAGTAATTTCCACTCCAACTCAAAAACGCTTCAACTCGGTGAGAAAAGCACTTTTTGAACGAATGGCTATAAATTTTGATCCTGTAGCTGGGTTACACTGAATTTGACATATATATTGCAGAATCAATTCCTAAACAACATATTTCAACAGTAGAAACCAGCTCGATGAAATTCATTAGTTATTTTCACTCCTAATCAAAAACGCTTCAACTCGGTGAGATGAAGACTTTTTGAATGAATGGCTATATGTTTTTAACATGTGATGGGATTACACTGAAATTGACATATATCGTGCAGAATCATGTCCTAGACAACATATATCAACAGCAGAAACCAGCTTGATGAAATTCATTAGTTATTTCCACTCACACTCAAAAAGAATTTAACTCGATTAGATAAGCAGTTTTTGACCTTATAGATATATCTTTTTAACTTGTAGCTGGATAACACTGAAGTTGACATATATTGTGCAGAATCATTTTCTAAACAACATATTTCAACAGGAGAAACCAGCTTGATGAAATTCATTAGTTATTTCCATCCCTAATAAAAAACGCTTCAACTCGGTGAGATAAGCACTTTTTTAACGAATGGCGATATCTTTTGAACTTGTAGCTGGATTACACTGAATTTGACATTAATTGTGCAGAATCATTTTCTAAACAACATATTTCAACAGGAGAAACCAGCTTGATGAAATTCATTAGTTATTTCCATCCCTAATAAAAAACGCTTCAACTCGGTGAGAGAAGCACTTTCTGAACGAATGGCTATATATTTTGATCCTGTAGCTGGGTTTCACTCAATTTGACATATATATTGCAGAATCATGTCCTAAACAACATATTTCAAAATCAGAAACCAGCTTAATGAAATTCATTAGTTATTTTCACTCTAAATCAAAAACGCTTCAACCCGATAAGATACGCACTTTTTGAACGAATGGCTATATCTTTTGAACCTGTGATGTGATTACACTAAATTTGACATATATTGTGCAAAATCATGTCCTATACAACATATTTCAACAGCAGAAACCAGCTTGATGAAATCCATTAGTTTTTTCCACTCCTAATCAAAAACGCTTCAACTCGGTTAGATAAGACGTTTTTGAACGAATGGCTATATCTTTTGAACATGTGATGGGATTACACTGAAATTGACATATTGTGCAGAATCATGTCCTAGACAACATATTTCAACAGTAGAAACCAGCTTAATGGAATTCGTTAGTTATTTCCACTCCTAATCAAAAACGCTTCAACTCGGTGAGATGAAGACTTTTTGAACGAATGGCTTTATCTTTTTAACCTGTGATGGGATTACACTGAAATTGACATATATTGTGCAGAATCATGTCCTAAACAACATATATCAACAGCAGAAACCAGCATGATGAAATTCATTAGTTATTTCCACTCCTAATCAAAAACGATTTAACTCGATAAGATATGCAGTTTTTGACCTTATGGCTATATCTTTTGAACTTGTGGCTGGATTACACTGAATTTGACATATATTGTACAAAATCATGTCCTATACAACATCTATCAACAGCAGAAACAGGCTTGGTTGAAATCATTAGTCATTTCCACTCAAAAACAAAAAAGCTTCAACTCAGTGAGATAATTACTTTTTTACCTTATGGCTATATCTTTTGAACTTATAGCTGGATTACACTGAATTTGACATATTGTGTGCAGAATATTGTCCTAAACAACATATTTCAACAGCAGAAACCAGATTAATGAAATTCATTAGTTATTTCATCTCCTAATCAATAACGCTTCAACTCGGTGAGAAAAACACTTTTTTAACGAATGGCTATATATTTTGATCTTGTAGCTGGGTTACACTGAATTTGACATATATTGTGCAGAATCATGTTCTAAACAAGATATTTCAACAGCAGAAACCGGCTTGATGAAATTCATTAGTTATTTCCACTACTAGTCAAAAACGCTTCAAGTCAGTGATATAAGAACTTTTTGAACGAATGGCTATATCTTTTGAATTTGTACCTGGATTACACTGAATTTGACATATTTTGTGCAGAATCATGTCCGAAACAACATATTTCCACAGCAAAAACCAGCTTAATGAAATTCTTTTTTTTTTTTCCACTCCTAATCAAAAACGCTTCAACTCAGTGAGATTAAGACTTTTTGAACGAATGGATATATCTTTTGAACCTGCGATGGGATCACACTGAATTTGACATATATTGTGCAGAATCTTGTCCTAAACAACATATATCAACAGCAAAAACCAGCATATTGAAATTCATTAGTTATTTCAACTCCAACTCAAAAACGCTTCAACTCGGTGAGATGAGCAGTTTTCGAACGAATGGCTATATCTTTTGATCTTGTCGCTGGATTACACTGAATTTGACATATATTGTACAGAATCATGTCCTATACAACATCTATCAACAGCAGAAAAAGGCTTGGTGAAATTCAATAGTTATTTCCTCTCTTAATCAAAAACGCTTCAACTCGATAAGATAAGAACTTTTTGAACGAATGGCTATACCTTTTGAACCTTCGATGGGATTACACAGAATTTGACATATATTGTGCAGAATCTTGTCCTAAACAACATATTTCAACAGTAGAAACCAGCTTGATGAAATTCATTAGTTATTTCCACTCCTAATAAAAAAACGCTTCAACTCGGTGAGATAAGCACTTTTTGAACTAATGGCTGTATCTTTTGAACTTTTAGCTGGATTACCCTGAATTTTACATTTTTTGTGCTGAATCATGTCCTGTACAACATATTTCAACAACAGAAACCAGCTTGATGAAATTAATTATTTATTTCCACTCCTAATCAAAAACTCTTCAACTCCGTGAGATAAGCACTTTTTGAACGAAAGGCTATATCTTTTGATCTTGACGCTGGATTACACTGAATTTGACATATTTTGCGTAGAATCATGTCCTAAAAAACATATTTCAACAGCAGAAACCAGCTTGATGAAATTCATTAGTTATTTCCACTTCTAATCAAAAACGCTTCAACCCGATAAGATAAACACTTTTTGAACGAATGGCTATATGTTTTTAACCTGTGATGGGATTACACTGAATTTGACATATTTTGTGCAGAATCATGTCCTAAAAAACATATTTCAACATCAGAAACCAGCTAGATGAAATTCATTAGTTATTTCCACTCCTAATCAAAAACGCTTCAACTCGGTGAGATAAGTCCTTTATGAACGAATGGCTATATCTTTTGAACCTGTGATGGGATTACACTGAATTTCACATATATTGTGCAGAATCATGTCCTAAACAACATATATCAACAGCAAAAACCAGCATATTGAAATTCATTAGTTATTTCCACTCCAACTCAAAAACGATTTAACTCGATAATATAAGTAGTTTTTGACCTTATGGCTATATCTTTTGAACTTGTAGTTGGATTACACTGAATTTGACATATTTTGTGCAGAATATTGTCCTAAACAACATATTTCAACAGCAGAAACCAGATTAATGAAATTCATTAGTTATTTCCACTCCTAATCAATAACGCTTCAACTCGGTGAGAAAAGCACTTTTTTTCCGAATGGCTATATATTTTGATCTTGTAGCTGGGTTACACTGAATTTGACATATATTATGCAGAATCATGTTCTAAACAAGATATTTCAACAGCAGAAACCGGCTTAATGAAATTCATTAGTTATTTCCACTACTAGTCAAAAACGCTTCAAGTCAGTGATATAAGAACTTTTTGAACGAATGGCTATATCTTTTGAATTTGTACCTGGATTACACTGAATTTGACGTATTTTGTGCAGAATCATGTCCGAAACAACATATTTCCACAGCAGAAACCAGCTTAATGAAATTCTTTTTTTTTTTTCCACTCCTAATCAAAAACGCTTCAACTCAGTGAGATGATGATTTTTTGAACGAATGGATATATCTTTTGAACCTGTGATGCGATCACATTGAATTTGACATATATTGTGCAGAATCTTGTCCTAAACAACATATATCAACAGCAGAAACCAGCATGATGAAATTGATTAGTTATTTCCACTCCAACTCAAAAAAGATTTAACTCTGTAAGATAAGCACTTTTTGACCTTATGGCTATATCTTTTGAACTTGTAGCTGGATTACACAGAATTTGACATGTATTGTGCAGAATCATGTTCTAAACAACATATGTCAACAGCAAAAACCAACTTGGTGAAATTCATTAGTTATTTCCACTCTTAATCAAAAACGCTTCAACCCGATAAGATAAGCACTTTTTGAATGAATGGCTATATCTTTTGAACCCGTGATGTGATTACACTAAATTTGACATATATTGTGCATAATCATGTCCGAAACAACATATATAAACAGCAGAAACCAGAATGATGAAATTCATTAGTTATTTCCTTTCCAACTCAAAAAAGATTTAACCTCGGTAAGATAAGCACTCTTTGACCCTATGGCTATATCTTTTGAACTTGTAGGTGGATTACACTGAATTTGACATATATGTTGCAGAATCATGTCCTAAACAACATATCTCACCAGCAGAAACCAGCTAGATGAAATTCATTAGTCATTTCCACTCAAAAACAAAAAAAGTTTCAACTCAGCGAGATAAGCACTTTTTGACCTTATGGCTATATCTTTTGAACTTATAGCTGGATTACACTGAATTTGATATATTGTGCAGAATCATGTCCTAAACAACATATATCAACAGCAAAAACCAGCATATTGAAATTCATTAGTTATTTAACTCCAACTCAAAAACGCTTCAACTCGGTGAGATGAGCAGTTTTCGAACGAATGGCTATATCTTTTGATCTTGTCGCTGGATTACACTGAATTTGACATATATTGTACAGAATCATGTCCTTTACAACATCTATCAATAGCAGAAAAAGGCTTGGTGAAATTCAATAGTTATTTCCTCTCTTAATCAAAAACGCTTCAACTCGATAAGAGAAGAACTTTTTGAACGAATGGCTATATCTTTTGAACCTTCGATGGGATTACACAGAATTTGACATATATTGTGCAGAATCATGTCCTAAACAACATATTTCAACAGTAGAAACCAACTTGATGAAATTCATTAGTTATTTCCACTCCTAATCAAAAACGCTTCAACTCGGTGAGATAAGCACTTTTTGAACTAATGGCTGTATCTTTTGAACTTGTAGCTGGATTACCCTGAATTTTACATTTTTTGTGCTGAATCATGTCCTATACAACATATTTCAACAACAGAAACCAGCTTGATGAAAATGATTAGTTATTTCCACTCCTAATCAAAAACGCTTCAACTCCGTGAGATAAGCACTTTTTGAACGAAAGGCTATATCTTTTGATCTTGACGCTGGATTACACTGAATTTGACATGTTTTGCGTAGAATCATGTCCTAAAAAACATATTTCAACAGCAGAAACCAGCTTGATGAAATTCATTAGTTATTTCCACTTCTAATCAAAAACGCTCCAACCCAAAAATATAAACACTTTTTGAACGAATGGCTATATCTTTTGAACCTGTGATGGGATTACACTGAATTTGACATATTTTGTGCAGAATCATGTCCTAAAAAACATATTTCAACATCAGAAACCAGCTAGATGAAATTCATTAGTTATTTCCACTTATGATCAAAAACGCTTCAACTCGGTGAGATAAGTCCTTTTTGAACGAATGGCTATATCTTTTGAACCTGTGATAGGATTACACTGAAGTTGACATATTTTGTGCAGAATGATGTCCTAAACAACATTTGTCAACGGCAGAATCCAGCTTGATGAAATTCATTTGTTATTTCCACTCCGAATCAAAAACGCTTCAAGTCGGTGAGATAAAGTCTTTTTGAACGAATGGCTATATCTTTTGATCTTGACGCTGGATTACACTGCATTTGACATATATTGTGCAGAATCATGTCCTAAACAACATATCTTAACAGCAGAAACCAGCTTGATGAAATTCATTAGTCATTTCCACTCAACATCAAAAACGCTTCAACTCAGTGAGATAAGCACTTTTTGACCTTATGGATACATCTTTTGAACTTGTGGCTGGATTAACATGAATTTGACATATATTGTGCAGAATCATGTTCTAAACAAGATATTTCAACAGCAGAAACCGGCTTGATGAAATTCATTAGTTATTTCCACTCCTAATCAAAAACGGTTCAACTCGGTGTGAAGACATTTTGAACGAATGGCTATATCTTTTTAACCTGTAATGGGATTACACTGAAATTGACATATATTGTGCAGAATCATGTCCTAAACAACATATATCAACAGCAGAAACCAGCATGATGAAATTCATTTGTTATTTCCACTCCGAATCCAAAACGATTTAACTCGATAAGATATGCAGTTTTTGACCTTATGGCTATATCTTTTGAACTTGTGGCTGGATTACACTGAATTTGACTTATATTGTACAGAATCATGTCTTTAACAACATCTATCAACAGCAGAAACAGGCTTGGTGGAAATCATTAGTCATTTCCACTCAAAAACAAAAAAGCTTCAATTCAGTGACATAATTACTTTTTTACCTTATGGCTATATCTTTTGAATTTATAGCTGGATTACACTGAATTTGACATATATTGTGCAGAATCATGTCCTAAACAACATATATCAACAGCAAAAACCAGCATATTGAAATTCATTAGTTATTTCAACTCCAACTAGAAAAAACTACAACTCGGTGAGAAAAGCAGTTTTTTAACGAATGGCTATATCTTTTGATCTTGTCGCTGGATTACACTGAATATGACATATATTGTACAGAATCATGTCCTATACAATATCTATCAACAGCAGAAACAGGCTTGGTGAAATTCAATAGTTATTTCCTCTCTTAATCAAAAACGCTTCAACTCGGTGAGATAAGCACTTTTTGATCGAATGGCTATATCTTTTGAACCTGTGATGGGATTACACTGAATTTTACATATTTTGTGTAGAATCATGTCCTAAACAACATATTTCAACAGCGGAAAAAAGCTTGATGAAATTCATTTGTTATTTTCACTCCGAATCAAATACGCTTCAAGTCGGTGAGATATAGACTTTTTGAACGAATGGCTATATCTTTTGAACTTGTAGCTGGATTACACTGAATTTTACATATATTGTGCAGAATCATGTCCTATAGTAAATATTTCAACAGCAGAAACCAGCTTGATGAAATTCATTAGTCATTTCCACTCAAAATCAAATACGCTTCAATTCAGTGAGATAAGCACTTTTTGACCTTGTGGCAATATCTTTTGAACTTATAGCTGTATTACTCTGAATTTGACATATATTGTACAGAATCATGTCCTATACAACATCTATCAACAGCAGAAACAGGCTTGGTGAAAATCAATAGTTATTTCCTCTCTTAATCAAAAACGCTTTAATTCGGTGAGATAAGCACTTTTTGAACGAATGGCTATATCTTTTGAACCTGTGATTGGAATACACTGAATTTGACATATATTGTTGAGAATCATGTCCTAAACAACATATTTCAACAGTAGAAACCAACTTGATGAAATTCATTTGTTATTTCCACTCTGAATCAAATACGCTTCAAGTCGGTGAGATATTGACTTTTTGAACGAATGGCTATATCTTTTGAACTTGTAGCGGGATTACACTGAATTTGATATGTATTGTGCAGAATCATGTCCTATACAAAATCTATCAACAGCAGAAAAAGGCTTGGTGAAATTCAATAGTAATTTCCTCTCTTAATCAAAAACCGGTTAACTCGGTGAGATAAGCACTTTTTTAACGAATAGCTATATGTTTTTAAACTGTGATGGGATTACACTGAAATTGACATATATCGTGCAGAATCATGTCCAAGACAACATGTATCAACAGCAGAAACCAGCTTGATGAAATTCATCAGTTATTTCCACTCCAACTCAAAAACAATTTAACTCGATAAGATAAGCACTTTTTTAACGAATGGCTATATCTTTTGAACTTGCCGCTGGATTACACTGAAATTGACATTAATTGTGGAGAATCATGTACTGAACATCATATATGAACAGCAGAAACCAGCTTGATGAAATTCATGAGTTATTTCCACTCAATCAAAAACGCTTCAATCCGATAAGATAAACACTTTTTGAACGAATGGCTATATTATTTGAACATGTGATGGGATTACACTGAATTTAACATATATTGTGCAGAATCATGTCCTAAACAACATATATCACCAGTAGACACCAGCTTGATGAAATTCATGAGTTATTTCCACTCCTAATCAAAAGCGATTTAACTCGGTAAGATAAGTACTTTTTGACCTTATGGCTATATCTTTTGAACTTGTAGCTGGATGACACAGAATTTGACATATATTGTGCAGAATCATGTCCTAAACAACATATTTCAACAGCAGAAACCAGCCTGATGAAATTCATTAGTAATTTCCATTCCAACTCAAAAACGCTTCAACTCGGTGAGATAAGCAGTTTTTGAATGAATGGCTATATCTTTTGATATTGTCGCTGAATTACACTGAATTTGATATATATTGTGCAGAATCATGTCCTATACAACATCTATCAACAGCAGAAATAGGCTTAGTGAAATTCAATAGTTATTTCCTCTCCTAATCAAAAACGCTTCAACTCGGTGAGATACGCAGTTTTTGAACGAATGGCTATATCTTTTGAACCTGTGATGGGATTACACTGAATTTGAAATATTTTGTGCAGAATCATGTCCTAAACAACATATTTCAACAGCAGAAACCAGCTTGATGAAATTCATTAGTTATTTCCACTCCAAATCAAAAACGCTTCAACTCAGTAAGATAAGCAATTTTTCAACGAATGGCTATATCTTTTGACCTTGTAGCTGGATTCCACTGAAATTGACATATATTGTGCAAAATCATGTTCCAAACAACATATTTCAACGGCAAAAAACAGCTTGATGAAATCCATTAGTTATTTCCTCTCTTAATCAAAAACGCGTTAACTCGGTGAGATAAGCACTTTTTGAACGAATGGCTATATATTTTGATCCTGTTGCTGGGTTACACTGAATTTGATATATATATTGCAGAATCATGTCTTAAACAACATATGCCAAAAGCAGAAACCAGCTTGATGAAATTCATTAGTTATTTTCACTCCTAATCAAAAACGCTTCAACTCGGTGAGATGAAGACTTTTTGAACGAATGGCTATATCTTTTTAACCTGTGATGGGATTACACTGAAATTGACATATATAGTAAAGAATCATGTCCTAGACAACATATTTCAACAGCAGAAACCAGAATGATGAAATCCATTAGTTATTTCCACTCTTGATCAAAAACGCTTCAATTCGGTGAGAAAAGCAGTTTTTGACCTTATGGATACATCCTTTGAACTTGTGGCTGGATTAACATGAATTTGACATATATTGTGCAGAATCATGTCCTTATCAACATATATCAACAGCAAAAACCAAATTGGTGAAATTCATTATTTATTTCCGCTCTTCATCAAAAACGCTTCAACGCGATAAGATAAACACTTTTTGAACGAATGGCTATATCTTTTAAACCGGTGATGTGATTAAACTAAATTTGAAATATATTGTGCAAAATCATGTCCTAAACAACATATATCAACAGCAAAACCCGCATATTGAAATTCATTAGTTATTTCCACTGCAACTCAAAAACGCTTCAACTCGGTGAGATAAGCAGTTTTTCAACGGATGGTTATATCTTTTGATCTTGTCGCTGGATTACACTGAATTTGACATATATTGTGCAAAATCATGTCCTAAACAACATATTTCAACAGCAGAAACCAGCTTGATGAAATCCATTAGTTTTTTCCACTCCTAATCAAAAACGCTTCAACTCGGTTAGATAAGGCGTTTTTGAACGAATGGCTATATATTTTGAACATGTGATGGGATTACGCTGAATTTGACATATATTGTGCAGAATCATGTCCTAAACAACATATTTAACAGTAGAAACCAACTTGATGAAATTCAATAGATATTTCCACTCCTAATCAAAAACGCTTCAACCCGATAAGATAAAAACATTTTGAACGAATGGCTATATCTTTTGATCTTGTAGCTGAATCACACTGAATTTGACATATTTTGTGCAGAATCATGTCCTAAACAACATATTTCAACAGCAGAAACCAGATTAATGAAATTCATTAGTTATTTCCACTCATACTCAAAAACGTTTCAACTCGGTGAGATAAGCACTTTTTAAACGAATGGCTATATCTTTTGAAAATGTACCTGGATTACACTGAATTTGACATAAATTGTAAAAAATCTTGTCCTTAACAACATATTTCAACAGCAGAAACCAGCTTGATGAAATCCATAAGTTATTTCCACTTTCAAACAAAAACTCTTCAACTCGGTGAGATAAGCACTTTTTGAACGAATGGCTATATATTTTGATATTGTCGCTGGGTTACACTGAATTTGACATATATTGAGCAGAATCAGGTCCTAAACAACATATATCAACAACAAAAACCAGCATATTGAAATTCATTAGTTATTTCCACTCCAACTCAAAAACGCTTCAACTCGGTGAGATAAGCAGTTTTTGAACGAATGGCTATATCTTTTGATCTTGTCGCTGGATTACACTGAATTTGATATATATTGTGCAGAATCATGTCCTATACAAAATCTAACAACAGCAGAAAAAGGCTTGGTGAAATTTAATAGTTATTTCCTCTCTTAATCAAAAACGCGTTAACTCGGTGAGATAAGCACTTTTTGAACGAATGGCTATATCTTTTGAACCTGTGATGGGATTACACTGAATTTGACATATATTGTGCAGAATCATGTCCTAAACAACATATATCAACAGCGGAAACCAGCATGATGATATTCATTAGTTATTTCCACTCCAACTCAAAAAAGATTTAACCTCGGTAAGATAAGCACTTTTTGAACGAATGGCTATATCTTTTTAACTTGTAGCTGGATTACACTGAATTTGAAATATATTGTGCAAAATCATGTCCTAAACAACATATTTCAACAGTAGAAACCAACTTGATGAAATTCATTAGTTATTTCCACTCCTCATCAAAAACGCTTCTACTCGGTGAGATCAGCACTTTTTGAACGAATGGCTATATATTTTGAACTTGTAGCTGGATTACACTGAATTTGACATATTTTGTGCTGAATCATGTCCTTTACAACATATTTCAACAGCAGAAACCAGCTTGATGAAATTCATTAGTTTTTTCCACTCCAACTCAAAAACGCTTCAACTCAGTTAGATAAGCACTTTTTGACCTTGTGGCTATATCTTTTGAACTTATTGCTGGATTACACTGAATTTGACACATATTGTAAAGAATCATGTCCTATACAACATCTATCAACAGCAAAAACCAGCATATTGTAATTCATTAGTAATTTCCACTCCAACTCAAAATCGCTTCAACTCCGTGAGATAAGCAGTTTTTGAATGAATGGCTATATCTTTTGATCTTGTCTCTGGATTACACTGAATTTGACATATATTGTGCAGAATCATGTCCTATACAACATCTATCAACAGCAGACACAGGCTTGGTGAAATTCAATAGTTATTTCCTCTCTTAATCAAAAACGCGTTAACTCGTTGAGATAAGCACTTTTTGAACGAATGGCTATATCTTTTGAACCTGTGATGGGATTACAATGAATTTGACATATATTGTGCAGAATCATGTCCTAAACAGCATATTTCAACAGTAGAAACCAACTTGATGAAATTCATTTGTTATTTCCACTCCGAATAAAAACGCTTCAAGTCGGTAAGATATAGACTTTTCGAACGAATGGCTATATCGTTTGCAATTGTAGTTGGATTACACTGAATTTGACATATATTGTGCAAAATCATGTCCTAAAGTAAATATTTCAACAGCAGAAACCAGCTTGATGAAATTCATTAGTCATTTCCACTCAAAATCAAAAACGCTTCAACTCAGTTAGATAAGCACTTTTTGACCTTGTGGCTATATCTTTTGAACTTATTGCTGGATTACACTGAATTTGACACATATTGTAAAGAATCATGTCCTATACAACATCTATCAACAGCAAAAACCAGCATATTGTAATTCATTAGTAATTTCCACTCCAACTCAAAATCGCTTCAACTCCGTGAGATAAGCAGTTTTTGAATGAATGGCTATATCTTTTGATCTTGTCTCTGGATTACACTGAATTTGACATATATTGTGCAGAATCATGTCCTATACAACATCTATCAACAGCAGACACAGGCTTGGTGAAATTCAATAGTTATTTCCTCTCTTAATCAAAAACGCGTTAACTCGTTGAGATAAGCACTTTTTGAACGAATGGCTATATCTTTTGAACCTGTGATGGGATTACAATGAATTTGACATATATTGTGCAGAATCATGTCCTAAACAGCATATTTCAACAGTAGAAACCAACTTGATGAAATTCATTAGTTATTTCCACACCTAATCAAAAACGCTTCAACTCCTTGAGATAAGCAATTTTTGCATGAATGGCTATATCTTTTGATCTTGTCGCTGGATTACACTGAATTTGATATATATTGTGCAGAATAATGTCCTAAACAACATATATCAACAGCAGAAACCAGCATGATGAAATTTATTAGTTATTTCCACTCCAACTCAAAAAAAGATTTAACCTCGGTAAGATATGCACTTTTTGAACGAATGGCTATATCTTTTGAAAATGTTCCTGGATTACACTGAATTTGACATAAATTGTAAAAAATCTTGTCCTAAACAACATATTTCAACAGCAGAAACCAGCTTGATGAAATCCATAAGTTATTTCCAATTTTAAACAGAAACTCTTCAACTCGGTGAGATAAGCACTTTTTGAACGAATGGCTATATATTTTGATCTTGTAGCTGGATTACACTGAATTTGACATATATTGTGCAGAATCATGTCCTAAACAACGTATATCAACAGCAGAAACCAGGTTAGTGAAATTCATTAGTTATTTCCACTCTTAATCAAAAACGCTTCAACCCGATAAGATAAGCACTTTTTGAACGAATGGCTATATCTTTTGAACCTGTGATGGGATTACACAGAATTTGACATATATTGTGCAGAATCATGTCCTAAACAACATATATCCAGAAGAAACCAGCTTGATGAAATTCATGAGTTATTTCCTGTCCAACTCAAAAACGCTTCAACTCGGTGTGATAAGCACTTTTTGAACGAATGGCTATATCTTTTGAACTTGTACTGGATTAAACTGAATTTGACATTAATTGTGCAGAATCATGTTCTATAAAACATATTTCAACGGCAGTAACCAGCTTGATGAAATCCATTAGTTATTTCCACTCCTAATCAAAAACGCTTCAACTCGGTGAAGGAAGCACTTTTTGAACGAATGGCTATATCTTTTGAACTTGTAGCTGGATTACTCTGAATTTGACATATATTGTGCAGAATCATGTACTGAACAACATATTTGAACAGTAGAAACCAGCTCGTTGAAATTCATTAGTTATTTCCACTCTTAATCAAAAACGCTTCAACACAATTAGGTAATCACTTTTTGAACGAATGGCTATATCTTTTGAACTTGTAGCTGGATTACACTGAATTTGACATATATTGTGCAAAATCATGTCCTAAACAACACATATCAACAGCAAAAACCAGCATATTGCAAATCATTAGTAATTTCCACTCCAACTCAAAAACGCTTCAACTCGGTGAGAAAAGCACTTTTTGAACGAATGGCTATAAATTTTGATCCTGTAGCTGGGTTACACTGAATTTGACATATATATTGCAGAATCAATTCCTAAACAACATATTTCAACAGTAGAAACCAGCTCGATGAAATTCATTAGTTATTTTCACTCCTAATCAAAAACGCTTCAACTCGGTGAGATGAAGACTTTTTGAATGAATGGCTATATGTTTTTAACATGTGATGGGATTACACTGAAATTGACATATATCGTGCAGAATCATGTCCTAGACAACATATATCAACAGCAGAAACCAGCTTGATGAAATTCATTAGTTATTTCCACTCACACTCAAAAACAATTTAACTCGATTAGATAAGCAGTTTTTGACCTTATAGATATATCTTTTTAACTTGTAGCTGGATAACACTGAAGTTGACATATATTGTGCAGAATCATTTTCTAAACAACATATTTCAACAGGAGAAACCAGCTTGATGAAATTCATTAGTTATTTCCATCCCTAATAAAAAACGCTTCAACTCGGTGAGATAAGCACTTTTTTAACGAATGGCGATATCTTTTGAACTTGTAGCTGGATTACACTGAATTTGACATTAATTGTGCAGAATCATTTTCTAAACAACATATTTCAACAGGAGAAACCAGCTTGATGAAATTCATTAGTTATTTCCATCCCTAATAAAAAACGCTTCAACTCGGTGAGAGAAGCACTTTCTGAACGAATGGCTATATATTTTGATTCTGTAGCTGGGTTTCACTCAATTTGACATATATATTGCAGAATCATGTCCTAAACAACATATTTCAAAATCAGAAACCAGCTTAATGAAATTCATTAGTTATTTTCACTCTAAATCAAAAACGCTTCAACCCGATAAGATACGCACTTTTTGAACGAATGGCTATATCTTTTGAACCTGTGATGTGATTACACTAAATTTGACATATATTGTGCAAAATCATGTCCTATACAACATATTTCAACAGCAGAAACCAGCTTGATGAAATCCATTAGTTTTTTCCACTCCTAATCAAAAACGCTTCAACTCGGTTAGATAAGACGTTTTTGAACGAATGGCTATATCTTTTGAACATGTGATGGGATTACACTGAAATTGACATATTGTGCAGAATCATGTCCTAGACAACATATTTCAACAGTAGAAACCAGCTTAATGGAATTCGTTAGTTATTTCCACTCCTAATCAAAAACGCTTCAACTCGGTGAGATGAAGACTTTTTGAACGAATGGCTTTATCTTTTTAACCTGTGATGGGATTACACTGAAATTGACATATATTGTGCAGAATCATGTCCTAAACAACATATATCAACAGCAGAAACCAGCATGATGAAATTCATTAGTTATTTCCACTCCTAATCAAAAACGATTTAACTCGATAAGATATGCAGTTTTTGACCTTATGGCTATATCTTTTGAACTTGTGGCTGGATTACACTGAATTTGACATATATTGTACAAAATCATGTCCTATACAACATCTATCAACAGCAGAAACAGGCTTGGTTGAAATCATTAGTCATTTCCACTCAAAAACAAAAAAGCTTCAACTCAGTGAGATAATTACTTTTTTACCTTATGGCTATATCTTTTGAACTTATAGCTGGATTACACTGAATTTGACATATTGTGTGCAGAATATTGTCCTAAACAACATATTTCAACAGCAGAAACCAGATTAATGAAATTCATTAGTTATTTCATCTCCTAATCAATAACGCTTCAACTCGGTGAGAAAAACACTTTTTTAACGAATGGCTATATATTTTGATCTTGTAGCTGGGTTACACTGAATTTGACATATATTGTGCAGAATCATGTTCTAAACAAGATATTTCAACAGCAGAAACCGGCTTGATGAAATTCATTAGTTATTTCCACTACTAGTCAAAAACGCTTCAAGTCAGTGATATAAGAACTTTTTGAACGAATGGCTATATCTTTTGAATTTGTACCTGGATTACACTGAATTTGACATATTTTGTGCAGAATCATGTCCGAAACAACATATTTCCACAGCAAAAACCAGCTTAATGAAATTCTTTTTTTTTTTTCCACTCCTAATCAAAAACGCTTCAACTCAGTGAGATTAAGACTTTTTGAACGAATGGATATATCTTTTGAACCTGCGATGGGATCACACTGAATTTGACATATATTGTGCAGAATCTTGTCCTAAACAACATATATCAACAGCAAAAACCAGCATATTGAAATTCATTAGTTATTTCAACTCCAACTCAAAAACGCTTCAACTCGGTGAGATGAGCAGTTTTCGAACGAATGGCTATATCTTTTGATCTTGTCGCTGGATTACACTGAATTTGACATATATTGTACAGAATCATGTCCTATACAACATCTATCAACAGCAGAAAAAGGCTTGGTGAAATTCAATAGTTATTTCCTCTCTTAATCAAAAACGCTTCAACTCGATAAGATAAGAACTTTTTGAACGAATGGCTATACCTTTTGAACCTTCGATGGGATTACACAGAATTTGACATATATTGTGCAGAATCTTGTCCTAAACAACATATTTCAACAGTAGAAACCAGCTTGATGAAATTCATTAGTTATTTCCACTCCTAATAAAAAAACGCTTCAACTCGGTGAGATAAGCACTTTTTGAACTAATGGCTGTATCTTTTGAACTTGTAGCTGGATTACCCTGAATTTTACATTTTTTGTGCTGAATCATGTCCTGTACAACATATTTCAACAACAGAAACCAGCTTGATGAAATTAATTATTTATTTCCACTCCTAATCAAAAACTCTTCAACTCCGTGAGATAAGCACTTTTTGAACGAAAGGCTATATCTTTTGATCTTGACGCTGGATTACACTGAATTTGACATATTTTGCGTAGAATCATGTCCTAAAAAACATATTTCAACAGCAGAAACCAGCTTGATGAAATTCATTAGTTATTTCCACTTCTAATCAAAAACGCTTCAACCCGATAAGATAAACACTTTTTGAACGAATGGCTATATGTTTTTAACCTGTGATGGGATTACACTGAATTTGACATATTTTGTGCAGAATCATGTCCTAAAAAACATATTTCAACATCAGAAACCAGCTAGATGAAATTCATTAGTTATTTCCACTCCTAATCAAAAACGCTTCAACTCGGTGAGATAAGTCCTTTATGAACGAATGGCTATATCTTTTGAACCTGTGATGGGATTACACTGAATTTCACATATATTGTGCAGAATCATGTCCTAAACAACATATATCAACAGCAAAAACCAGCATATTGAAATTCATTAGTTATTTCCACTCCAACTCAAAAACGATTTAACTCGATAATATAAGTAGTTTTTGACCTTATGGCTATATCTTTTGAACTTGTAGTTGGATTACACTGAATTTGACATATTTTGTGCAGAATATTGTCCTAAACAACATATTTCAACAGCAGAAACCAGATTAATGAAATTCATTAGTTATTTCCACTCCTAATCAATAACGCTTCAACTCGGTGAGAAAAGCACTTTTTTTCCGAATGGCTATATATTTTGATCTTGTAGCTGGGTTACACTGAATTTGACATATATTATGCAGAATCATGTTCTAAACAAGATATTTCAACAGCAGAAACCGGCTTAATGAAATTCATTAGTTATTTCCACTACTAGTCAAAAACGCTTCAAGTCAGTGATATAAGAACTTTTTGAACGAATGGCTATATCTTTTGAATTTGTACCTGGATTACACTGAATTTGACATATTTTGTGCAGAATCATGTCCGAAACAACATATTTCCACAGCAAAAACCAGCTTAATGAAATTCTTTTTTTTTTTTCCACTCCTAATCAAAAACGCTTCAACTCAGTGAGATTAAGACTTTTTGAACGAATGGATATATCTTTTGAACCTGCGATGGGATCACACTGAATTTGACATATATTGTGCAGAATCTTGTCCTAAACAACATATATCAACAGCAAAAACCAGCATATTGAAATTCATTAGTTATTTCAACTCCAACTCAAAAACGCTTCAACTCGGTGAGATGAGCAGTTTTCGAACGAATGGCTATATCTTTTGATCTTGTCGCTGGATTACACTGAATTTGACATATATTGTACAGAATCATGTCCTATACAACATCTATCAACAGCAGAAAAAGGCTTGGTGAAATTCAATAGTTATTTCCTCTCTTAATCAAAAACGCTTCAACTCGATAAGATAAGAACTTTTTGAACGAATGGCTATACCTTTTGAACCTTCGATGGGATTACACAGAATTTGACATATATTGTGCAGAATCTTGTCCTAAACAACATATTTCAACAGTAGAAACCAGCTTGATGAAATTCATTAATTATTTCCACTCCTAATAAAAAAACGCTTCAACTCGGTGAGATAAGCACTTTTTGAACTAATGGCTGTATCTTTTGAACTTTTAGCTGGATTACCCTGAATTTTACATTTTTTGTGCTGAATCATGTCCTGTACAACATATTTCAACAACAGAAACCAGCTTGATGAAATTAATTATTTATTTCCACTCCTAATCAAAAACTCTTCAACTCCGTGAGATAAGCACTTTTTGAACGAAAGGCTATATCTTTTGATCTTGACGCTGGATTACACTGAATTTGACATATTTTGCGTAGAATCATGTCCTAAAAAACATATTTCAACAGCAGAAACCAGCTTGATGAAATTCATTAGTTATTTCCACTTCTAATCAAAAACGCTTCAACCCGATAAGATAAACACTTTTTGAACGAATGGCTATATGTTTTTAACCTGTGATGGGATTACACTGAATTTGACATATTTTGTGCAGAATCATGTCCTAAAAAACATATTTCAACATCAGAAACCAGCTAGATGAAATTCATTAGTTATTTCCACTCCTAATCAAAAACGCTTCAACTCGGTGAGATATGTCCTTTATGAACGAATGGCTATATCTTTTGAACCTGTGATGGGATTACACTGAATTTCACATATATTGTGCAGAATCATGTCCTAAACAACATATATCAACAGCAAAAACCAGCATATTGAAATTCATTAGTTATTTCCACTCCAACTCAAAAACGATTTAACTCGATAATATAAGTAGTTTTTGACCTTATGGCTATATCTTTTGAACTTGTAGTTGGATTACACTGAATTTGACATATTTTGTGCAGAATATTGTCCTAAACAACATATTTCAACAGCAGAAACCAGATTAATGAAATTCATTAGTTATTTCCACTCCTAATCAATAACGCTTCAACTCGGTGAGAAAAGCACTTTTTTTCCGAATGGCTATATATTTTGATCTTGTAGCTGGGTTACACTGAATTTGACATATATTATGCAGAATCATGTTCTAAACAAGATATTTCAACAGCAGAAACCGGCTTAATGAAATTCATTAGTTATTTCCACTACTAGTCAAAAACGCTTCAAGTCAGTGATATAAGAACTTTTTGAACGAATGGCTATATCTTTTGAATTTGTACCTGGATTACACTGAATTTGACGTATTTTGTGCAGAATCATGTCCGAAACAACATATTTCCACAGCAGAAACCAGCTTAATGAAATTCTTTTTTTTTTTTCCACTCCTAATCAAAAACGCTTCAACTCAGTGAGATGATGATTTTTTGAACGAATGGATATATCTTTTGAACCTGTGATGCGATCACATTGAATTTGACATATATTGTGCAGAATCTTGTCCTAAACAACATATATCAACAGCAGAAACCAGCATGATGAAATTGATTAGTTATTTCCACTCCAACTCAAAAAAGATTTAACTCTGTAAGATAAGCACTTTTTGACCTTATGGCTATATCTTTTGAACTTGTAGCTGGATTACACAGAATTTGACATGTATTGTGCAGAATCATGTTCTAAACAACATATGTCAACAGCAAAAACCAACTTGGTGAAATTCATTAGTTATTTCCACTCTTAATCAAAAACGCTTCAACCCGATAAGATAAGCACTTTTTGAATGAATGGCTATATCTTTTGAACCCGTGATGTGATTACACTAAATTTGACATATATTGTGCATAATCATGTCCGAAACAACATATATAAACAGCAGAAACCAGAATGATGAAATTCATTAGTTATTTCCTTTCCAACTCAAAAAAGATTTAACCTCGGTAAGATAAGCACTCTTTGACCTTATGGCTATATCTTTTGAACTTGTAGGTGGATTACACTGAATTTGACATATATGTTGCAGAATCATGTCCTAAACAACATATCTCACCAGCAGAAACCAGCTAGATGAAATTCATTAGTCATTTCCACTCAAAAACAAAAAAAGTTTCAACTCAGCGAGATAAGCACTTTTTGACCTTATGGCTATATCTTTTGAACTTATAGCTGGATTACACTGAATTTGATATATTGTGCAGAATCATGTCCTAAACAACATATATCAACAGCAAAAACCAGCATATTGAAATTCATTAGTTATTTAACTCCAACTCAAAAACGCTTCAACTCGGTGAGATGAGCAGTTTTCGAACGAATGGCTATATCTTTTGATCTTGTCGCTGGATTACACTGAATTTGACATATATTGTACAGAATCATGTCCTTTACAACATCTATCAATAGCAGAAAAAGGCTTGGTGAAATTCAATAGTTATTTCCTCTCTTAATCAAAAACGCTTCAACTCGATAAGAGAAGAACTTTTTGAACGAATGGCTATATCTTTTGAACCTTCGATGGGATTACACAGAATTTGACATATATTGTGCAGAATCATGTCCTAAACAACATATTTCAACAGTAGAAACCAACTTGATGAAATTCATTAGTTATTTCCACTCCTAATCAAAAACGCTTCAACTCGGTGAGATAAGCACTTTTTGAACTAATGGCTGTATCTTTTGAACTTGTAGCTGGATTACCCTGAATTTTACATTTTTTGTGCTGAATCATGTCCTATACAACATATTTCAACAACAGAAACCAGCTTGATGAAAATGATTAGTTATTTCCACTCCTAATCAAAAACGCTTCAACTCCGTGAGATAAGCACTTTTTGAACGAAAGGCTATATCTTTTGATCTTGACGCTGGATTACACTGAATTTGACATGTTTTGCGTAGAATCATGTCCTAAAAAACATATTTCAACAGCAGAAACCAGCTTGATGAAATTCATTAGTTATTTCCACTTCTAATCAAAAACGCTCCAACCCAAAAATATAAACACTTTTTGAACGAATGGCTATATCTTTTGAACCTGTGATGGGATTACACTGAATTTGACATATTTTGTGCAGAATCATGTCCTAAAAAACATATTTCAACATCAGAAACCAGCTAGATGAAATTCATTAGTTATTTCCACTTATGATCAAAAACGCTTCAACTCGGTGAGATAAGTCCTTTTTGAACGAATGGCTATATCTTTTGAACCTGTGATAGGATTACACTGAAGTTGACATATTTTGTGCAGAATGATGTCCTAAACAACATTTGTCAACGGCAGAATCCAGCTTGATGAAATTCATTTGTTATTTCCACTCCGAATCAAAAACGCTTCAAGTCGGTGAGATAAAGTCTTTTTGAACGAATGGCTATATCTTTTGATCTTGACGCTGGATTACACTGCATTTGACATATATTGTGCAGAATCATGTCCTAAACAACATATCTTAACAGCAGAAACCAGCTTGATGAAATTCATTAGTCATTTCCACTCAACATCAAAAACGCTTCAACTCAGTGAGATAAGCACTTTTTGACCTTATGGATACATCTTTTGAACTTGTGGCTGGATTAACATGAATTTGACATATATTGTGCAGAATCATGTTCTAAACAAGATATTTCAACAGCAGAAACCGGCTTGATGAAATTCATTAGTTATTTCCACTCCTAATCAAAAACGGTTCAACTCGGTGTGAAGACATTTTGAACGAATGGCTATATCTTTTTAACCTGTAATGGGATTACACTGAAATTGACATATATTGTGCAGAATCATGTCCTAAACAACATATATCAACAGCAGAAACCAGCATGATGAAATTCATTTGTTATTTCCACTCCGAATCCAAAACGATTTAACTCGATAAGATATGCAGTTTTTGACCTTATGGCTATATCTTTTGAACTTGTGGCTGGATTACACTGAATTTGACTTATATTGTACAGAATCATGTCTTTAACAACATCTATCAACAGCAGAAACAGGCTTGGTGGAAATCATTAGTCATTTCCACTCAAAAACAAAAAAGCTTCAATTCAGTGACATAATTACTTTTTTACCTTATGGCTATATCTTTTGAATTTATAGCTGGATTACACTGAATTTGACATATATTGTGCAGAATCATGTCCTAAACAACATATATCAACAGCAAAAACCAGCATATTGAAATTCATTAGTTATTTCAACTCCAACTAGAAAAAACTACAACTCGGTGAGAAAAGCAGTTTTTTAACGAATGGCTATATCTTTTGATCTTGTCGCTGGATTACACTGAATATGACATATATTGTACAGAATCATGTCCTATACAATATCTATCAACAGCAGAAACAGGCTTGGTGAAATTCAATAGTTATTTCCTCTCTTAATCAAAAACGCTTCAACTCGGTGAGATAAGCACTTTTTGATCGAATGGCTATATCTTTTGAACCTGTGATGGGATTACACTGAATTTTACATATTTTGTGTAGAATCATGTCCTAAACAACATATTTCAACAGCGGAAAAAAGCTTGATGAAATTCATTTGTTATTTTCACTCCGAATCAAATACGCTTCAAGTCGGTGAGATATAGACTTTTTGAACGAATGGCTATATCTTTTGAACTTGTAGCTGGATTACACTGAATTTTACATATATTGTGCAGAATCATGTCCTATAGTAAATATTTCAACAGCAGAAACCAGCTTGATGAAATTCATTAGTCATTTCCACTCAAAATCAAATACGCTTCAATTCAGTGAGATAAGCACTTTTTGACCTTGTGGCAATATCTTTTGAACTTATAGCTGTATTACTCTGAATTTGACATATATTGTACAGAATCATGTCCTATACAACATCTATCAACAGCAGAAACAGGCTTGGTGAAAATCAATAGTTATTTCCTCTCTTAATCAAAAACGCTTTAATTCGGTGAGATAAGCACTTTTTGAACGAATGGCTATATCTTTTGAACCTGTGATTGGATTACACTGAATTTGACATATATTGTTGAGAATCATGTCCTAAACAACATATTTCAACAGTAGAAACCAACTTGATGAAATTCATTTGTTATTTCCACTCTGAATCAAATACGCTTCAAGTCGGTGAGATATTGACTTTTTGAACGAATGGCTATATCTTTTGAACTTGTAGCGGGATTACACTGAATTTGATATGTATTGTGCAGAATCATGTCCTATACAAAATCTATCAACAGCAGAAAAAGGCTTGGTGAAATTCAATAGTAATTTCCTCTCTTAATCAAAAACCGGTTAACTCGGTGAGATAAGCACTTTTTTAACGAATAGCTATATGTTTTTAAACTGTGATGGGATTACACTGAAATTGACATATATCGTGCAGAATCATGTCCAAGACAACATGTATCAACAGCAGAAACCAGCTTGATGAAATTCATCAGTTATTTCCACTCCAACTCAAAAACAATTTAACTCGATAAGATAAGCACTTTTTTAACGAATGGCTATATCTTTTGAACTTACCGCTGGATTACACTGAAATTGACATTAATTGTGGAGAATCATGTACTGAACATCATATATGAACAGCAGAAACCAGCTTGATGAAATTCATGAGTTATTTCCACTCAATCAAAAACGCTTCAATCCGATAAGATAAACACTTTTTGAACGAATGGCTATATTATTTGAACATGTGATGGGATTACACTGAATTTAACATATATTGTGCAGAATCATGTCCTAAACAACATATATCACCAGTAGACACCAGCTTGATGAAATTCATGAGTTATTTCCACTCCTAATCAAAAGCGATTTAACTCGGTAAGATAAGTACTTTTTGACCTTATGGCTATATCTTTTGAACTTGTAGCTGGATGACACAGAATTTGACATATATTGTGCAGAATCATGTCCTAAACAACATATTTCAACAGCAGAAACCAGCCTGATGAAATTCATTAGTAATTTCCATTCCAACTCAAAAACGCTTCAACTCGGTGAGATAAGCAGTTTTTGAATGAATGGCTATATCTTTTGATATTGTCGCTGAATTACACTGAATTTGATATATATTGTGCAGAATCATGTCCTATACAACATCTATCAACAGCAGAAATAGGCTTAGTGAAATTCAATAGTTATTTCCTCTCCTAATCAAAAACGCTTCAACTCGGTGAGATACGCAGTTTTTGAACGAATGGCTATATCTTTTGAACCTGTGATGGGATTACACTGAATTTGAAATATTTTGTGCAGAATCATGTCCTAAACAACATATTTCAACAGCAGAAACCAGCTTGATGAAATTCATTAGTTATTTCCACTCCAAATCAAAAACGCTTCAACTCAGTAAGATAAGCAATTTTTCAACGAATGGCTATATCTTTTGACCTTGTAGCTGGATTCCACTGAAATTGACATATATTGTGCAAAATCATGTTCCAAACAACATATTTCAACGGCAAAAAACAGCTTGATGAAATCCATTAGTTATTTCCTCTCTTAATCAAAAACGCGTTAACTCGGTGAGATAAGCACTTTTTGAACGAATGGCTATATATTTTGATCCTGTTGCTGGGTTACACTGAATTTGATATATATATTGCAGAATCATGTCTTAAACAACATATGCCAAAAGCAGAAACCAGCTTGATGAAATTCATTAGTTATTTTCACTCCTAATCAAAAACGCTTCAACTCGGTGAGATGAAGACTTTTTGAACGAATGGCTATATCTTTTTAACCTGTGATGGGATTACACTGAAATTGACATATATAGTAAAGAATCATGTCCTAGACAACATATTTCAACAGCAGAAACCAGAATGATGAAATCCATTAGTTATTTCCACTCTTGATCAAAAACGCTTCAATTCGGTGAGAAAAGCAGTTTTTGACCTTATGGATACATCCTTTGAACTTGTGGCTGGATTAACATGAATTTGACATATATTGTGCAGAATCATGTCCTTATCAACATATATCAACAGCAAAAACCAAATTGGTGAAATTCATTATTTATTTCCGCTCTTCATCAAAAACGCTTCAACGCGATAAGATAAACACTTTTTGAACGAATGGCTATATCTTTTAAACCGGTGATGTGATTAAACTAAATTTGAAATATATTGTGCAAAATCATGTCCTAAACAACATATATCAACAGCAAAACCCGCATATTGAAATTCATTAGTTATTTCCACTGCAACTCAAAAACGCTTCAACTCGGTGAGATAAGCAGTTTTTCAACGGATGGTTATATCTTTTGATCTTGTCGCTGGATTACACTGAATTTGACATATATTGTGCAAAATCATGTCCTAAACAACATATTTCAACAGCAGAAACCAGCTTGATGAAATCCATTAGTTTTTTCCACTCCTAATCAAAAACGCTTCAACTCGGTTAGATAAGGCGTTTTTGAACGAATGGCTATATATTTTGAACATGTGATGGGATTACGCTGAATTTGACATATATTGTGCAGAATCATGTCCTAAACAACATATTTAACAGTAGAAACCAACTTGATGAAATTCAATAGATATTTCCACTCCTAATCAAAAACGCTTCAACCCGATAAGATAAAAACATTTTGAACGAATGGCTATATCTTTTGATCTTGTAGCTGAATCACACTGAATTTGACATATTTTGTGCAGAATCATGTCCTAAACAACATATTTCAACAGCAGAAACCAGATTAATGAAATTCATTAGTTATTTCCACTCATACTCAAAAACGTTTCAACTCGGTGAGATAAGCACTTTTTAAACGAATGGCTATATCTTTTGAAAATGTACCTGGATTACACTGAATTTGACATAAATTGTAAAAAATCTTGTCCTTAACAACATATTTCAACAGCAGAAACCAGCTTGATGAAATCCATAAGTTATTTCCACTTTCAAACAAAAACTCTTCAACTCGGTGAGATAAGCACTTTTTGAACGAATGGCTATATATTTTGATATTGTCGCTGGGTTACACTGAATTTGACATATATTGAGCAGAATCAGGTCCTAAACAACATATATCAACAACAAAAACCAGCATATTGAAATTCATTAGTTATTTCCACTCCAACTCAAAAACGCTTCAACTCGGTGAGATAAGCAGTTTTTGAACGAATGGCTATATCTTTTGATCTTGTCGCTGGATTACACTGAATTTGATATATATTGTGCAGAATCATGTCCTATACAAAATCTAACAACAGCAGAAAAAGGCTTGGTGAAATTTAATAGTTATTTCCTCTCTTAATCAAAAACGCGTTAACTCGGTGAGATAAGCACTTTTTGAACGAATGGCTATATCTTTTGAACCTGTGATGGGATTACACTGAATTTGACATATATTGTGCAGAATCATGTCCTAAACAACATATATCAACAGCGGAAACCAGCATGATGATATTCATTAGTTATTTCCACTCCAACTCAAAAAAGATTTAACCTCGGTAAGATAAGCACTTTTTGAACGAATGGCTATATCTTTTTAACTTGTAGCTGGATTACACTGAATTTGAAATATATTGTGCAAAATCATGTCCTAAACAACATATTTCAACAGTAGAAACCAACTTGATGAAATTCATTAGTTATTTCCACTCCTCATCAAAAACGCTTCTACTCGGTGAGATCAGCACTTTTTGAACGAATGGCTATATATTTTGAACTTGTAGCTGGATTACACTGAATTTGACATATTTTGTGCTGAATCATGTCCTTTACAACATATTTCAACAGCAGAAACCAGCTTGATGAAATTCATTAGTTTTTTCCACTCCAACTCAAAAACGCTTCAACTCAGTTAGATAAGCACTTTTTGACCTTGTGGCTATATCTTTTGAACTTATTGCTGGATTACACTGAATTTGACACATATTGTAAAGAATCATGTCCTATACAACATCTATCAACAGCAAAAACCAGCATATTGTAATTCATTAGTAATTTCCACTCCAACTCAAAATCGCTTCAACTCCGTGAGATAAGCAGTTTTTGAATGAATGGCTATATCTTTTGATCTTGTCTCTGGATTACACTGAATTTGACATATATTGTGCAGAATCATGTCCTAAACAACATATTTCAACAGTAGAAACCAACTTGATGAAATTCATTAGTTATTTCCACTCCTAATCAAAAACGCTTCAACTCGGTGAGATAAGCACTTTTTGAACTAATGGCTGTATCTTTTGAACTTGTAGCTGGATTACCCTGAATTTTACATTTTTTGTGCTGAATCATGTCCTATACAACATATTTCAACAACAGAAACCAGCTTGATGAAAATGATTAGTTATTTCCACTCCTAATCAAAAACGCTTCAACTCCGTGAGATAAGCACTTTTTGAACGAAAGGCTATATCTTTTGATCTTGACGCTGGATTACACTGAATTTGACATGTTTTGCGTAGAATCATGTCCTAAAAAACATATTTCAACAGCAGAAACCAGCTTGATGAAATTCATTAGTTATTTCCACTTCTAATCAAAAACGCTCCAACCCAAAAATATAAACACTTTTTGAACGAATGGCTATATCTTTTGAACCTGTGATGGGATTACACTGAATTTGACATATTTTGTGCAGAATCATGTCCTAAAAAACATATTTCAACATCAGAAACCAGCTAGATGAAATTCATTAGTTATTTCCACTTATGATCAAAAACGCTTCAACTCGGTGAGATAAGTCCTTTTTGAACGAATGGCTATATCTTTTGAACCTGTGATAGGATTACACTGAAGTTGACATATTTTGTGCAGAATGATGTCCTAAACAACATTTGTCAACGGCAGAATCCAGCTTGATGAAATTCATTTGTTATTTCCACTCCGAATCAAAAACGCTTCAAGTCGGTGAGATAAAGTCTTTTTGAACGAATGGCTATATCTTTTGATCTTGACGCTGGATTACACTGCATTTGACATATATTGTGCAGAATCATGTCCTAAACAACATATCTTAACAGCAGAAACCAGCTTGATGAAATTCATTAGTCATTTCCACTCAACATCAAAAACGCTTCAACTCAGTGAGATAAGCACTTTTTGACCTTATGGATACATCTTTTGAACTTGTGGCTGGATTAACATGAATTTGACATATATTGTGCAGAATCATGTTCTAAACAAGATATTTCAACAGCAGAAACCGGCTTGATGAAATTCATTAGTTATTTCCACTCCTAATCAAAAACGGTTCAACTCGGTGTGAAGACATTTTGAACGAATGGCTATATCTTTTTAACCTGTAATGGGATTACACTGAAATTGACATATATTGTGCAGAATCATGTCCTAAACAACATATATCAACAGCAGAAACCAGCATGATGAAATTCATTTGTTATTTCCACTCCGAATCCAAAACGATTTAACTCGATAAGATATGCAGTTTTTGACCTTATGGCTATATCTTTTGAACTTGTGGCTGGATTACACTGAATTTGACTTATATTGTACAGAATCATGTCTTTAACAACATCTATCAACAGCAGAAACAGGCTTGGTGGAAATCATTAGTCATTTCCACTCAAAAACAAAAAAGCTTCAATTCAGTGACATAATTACTTTTTTACCTTATGGCTATATCTTTTGAATTTATAGCTGGATTACACTGAATTTGACATATATTGTGCAGAATCATGTCCTAAACAACATATATCAACAGCAAAAACCAGCATATTGAAATTCATTAGTTATTTCAACTCCAACTAGAAAAAACTACAACTCGGTGAGAAAAGCAGTTTTTTAACGAATGGCTATATCTTTTGATCTTGTCGCTGGATTACACTGAATATGACATATATTGTACAGAATCATGTCCTATACAATATCTATCAACAGCAGAAACAGGCTTGGTGAAATTCAATAGTTATTTCCTCTCTTAATCAAAAACGCTTCAACTCGGTGAGATAAGCACTTTTTGATCGAATGGCTATATCTTTTGAACCTGTGATGGGATTACACTGAATTTTACATATTTTGTGTAGAATCATGTCCTAAACAACATATTTCAACAGCGGAAAAAAGCTTGATGAAATTCATTTGTTATTTTCACTCCGAATCAAATACGCTTCAAGTCGGTGAGATATAGACTTTTTGAACGAATGGCTATATCTTTTGAACTTGTAGCTGGATTACACTGAATTTTACATATATTGTGCAGAATCATGTCCTATAGTAAATATTTCAACAGCAGAAACCAGCTTGATGAAATTCATTAGTCATTTCCACTCAAAATCAAATACGCTTCAATTCAGTGAGATAAGCACTTTTTGACCTTGTGGCAATATCTTTTGAACTTATAGCTGTATTACTCTGAATTTGACATATATTGTACAGAATCATGTCCTATACAACATCTATCAACAGCAGAAACAGGCTTGGTGAAAATCAATAGTTATTTCCTCTCTTAATCAAAAACGCTTTAATTCGGTGAGATAAGCACTTTTTGAACGAATGGCTATATCTTTTGAACCTGTGATTGGATTACACTGAATTTGACATATATTGTTGAGAATCATGTCCTAAACAACATATTTCAACAGTAGAAACCAACTTGATGAAATTCATTTGTTATTTCCACTCTGAATCAAATACGCTTCAAGTCGGTGAGATATTGACTTTTTGAACGAATGGCTATATCTTTTGAACTTGTAGCGGGATTACACTGAATTTGATATGTATTGTGCAGAATCATGTCCTATACAAAATCTATCAACAGCAGAAAAAGGCTTGGTGAAATTCAATAGTAATTTCCTCTCTTAATCAAAAACCGGTTAACTCGGTGAGATAAGCACTTTTTTAACGAATAGCTATATGTTTTTAAACTGTGATGGGATTACACTGAAATTGACATATATCGTGCAGAATCATGTCCAAGACAACATGTATCAACAGCAGAAACCAGCTTGATGAAATTCATCAGTTATTTCCACTCCAACTCAAAAACAATTTAACTCGATAAGATAAGCACTTTTTTAACGAATGGCTATATCTTTTGAACTTACCGCTGGATTACACTGAAATTGACATTAATTGTGGAGAATCATGTACTGAACATCATATATGAACAGCAGAAACCAGCTTGATGAAATTCATGAGTTATTTCCACTCAATCAAAAACGCTTCAATCCGATAAGATAAACACTTTTTGAACGAATGGCTATATTATTTGAACATGTGATGGGATTACACTGAATTTAACATATATTGTGCAGAATCATGTCCTAAACAACATATATCACCAGTAGACACCAGCTTGATGAAATTCATGAGTTATTTCCACTCCTAATCAAAAGCGATTTAACTCGGTAAGATAAGTACTTTTTGACCTTATGGCTATATCTTTTGAACTTGTAGCTGGATGACACAGAATTTGACATATATTGTGCAGAATCATGTCCTAAACAACATATTTCAACAGCAGAAACCAGCCTGATGAAATTCATTAGTAATTTCCATTCCAACTCAAAAACGCTTCAACTCGGTGAGATAAGCAGTTTTTGAATGAATGGCTATATCTTTTGATATTGTCGCTGAATTACACTGAATTTGATATATATTGTGCAGAATCATGTCCTATACAACATCTATCAACAGCAGAAATAGGCTTAGTGAAATTCAATAGTTATTTCCTCTCCTAATCAAAAACGCTTCAACTCGGTGAGATACGCAGTTTTTGAACGAATGGCTATATCTTTTGAACCTGTGATGGGATTACACTGAATTTGAAATATTTTGTGCAGAATCATGTCCTAAACAACATATTTCAACAGCAGAAACCAGCTTGATGAAATTCATTAGTTATTTCCACTCCAAATCAAAAACGCTTCAACTCAGTAAGATAAGCAATTTTTCAACGAATGGCTATATCTTTTGACCTTGTAGCTGGATTCCACTGAAATTGACATATATTGTGCAAAATCATGTTCCAAACAACATATTTCAACGGCAAAAAACAGCTTGATGAAATCCATTAGTTATTTCCTCTCTTAATCAAAAACGCGTTAACTCGGTGAGATAAGCACTTTTTGAACGAATGGCTATATATTTTGATCCTGTTGCTGGGTTACACTGAATTTGATATATATATTGCAGAATCATGTCTTAAACAACATATGCCAAAAGCAGAAACCAGCTTGATGAAATTCATTAGTTATTTTCACTCCTAATCAAAAACGCTTCAACTCGGTGAGATGAAGACTTTTTGAACGAATGGCTATATCTTTTTAACCTGTGATGGGATTACACTGAAATTGACATATATAGTAAAGAATCATGTCCTAGACAACATATTTCAACAGCAGAAACCAGAATGATGAAATCCATTAGTTATTTCCACTCTTGATCAAAAACGCTTCAATTCGGTGAGAAAAGCAGTTTTTGACCTTATGGATACATCCTTTGAACTTGTGGCTGGATTAACATGAATTTGACATATATTGTGCAGAATCATGTCCTTATCAACATATATCAACAGCAAAAACCAAATTGGTGAAATTCATTATTTATTTCCGCTCTTCATCAAAAACGCTTCAACGCGATAAGATAAACACTTTTTGAACGAATGGCTATATCTTTTAAACCGGTGATGTGATTAAACTAAATTTGAAATATATTGTGCAAAATCATGTCCTAAACAACATATATCAACAGCAAAACCCGCATATTGAAATTCATTAGTTATTTCCACTGCAACTCAAAAACGCTTCAACTCGGTGAGATAAGCAGTTTTTCAACGGATGGTTATATCTTTTGATCTTGTCGCTGGATTACACTGAATTTGACATATATTGTGCAAAATCATGTCCTAAACAACATATTTCAACAGCAGAAACCAGCTTGATGAAATCCATTAGTTTTTTCCACTCCTAATCAAAAACGCTTCAACTCGGTTAGATAAGGCGTTTTTGAACGAATGGCTATATATTTTGAACATGTGATGGGATTACGCTGAATTTGACATATATTGTGCAGAATCATGTCCTAAACAACATATTTAACAGTAGAAACCAACTTGATGAAATTCAATAGATATTTCCACTCCTAATCAAAAACGCTTCAACCCGATAAGATAAAAACATTTTGAACGAATGGCTATATCTTTTGATCTTGTAGCTGAATCACACTGAATTTGACATATTTTGTGCAGAATCATGTCCTAAACAACATATTTCAACAGCAGAAACCAGATTAATGAAATTCATTAGTTATTTCCACTCATACTCAAAAACGTTTCAACTCGGTGAGATAAGCACTTTTTAAACGAATGGCTATATCTTTTGAAAATGTACCTGGATTACACTGAATTTGACATAAATTGTAAAAAATCTTGTCCTTAACAACATATTTCAACAGCAGAAACCAGCTTGATGAAATCCATAAGTTATTTCCACTTTCAAACAAAAACTCTTCAACTCGGTGAGATAAGCACTTTTTGAACGAATGGCTATATATTTTGATATTGTCGCTGGGTTACACTGAATTTGACATATATTGAGCAGAATCAGGTCCTAAACAACATATATCAACAACAAAAACCAGCATATTGAAATTCATTAGTTATTTCCACTCCAACTCAAAAACGCTTCAACTCGGTGAGATAAGCAGTTTTTGAACGAATGGCTATATCTTTTGATCTTGTCGCTGGATTACACTGAATTTGATATATATTGTGCAGAATCATGTCCTATACAAAATCTAACAACAGCAGAAAAAGGCTTGGTGAAATTTAATAGTTATTTCCTCTCTTAATCAAAAACGCGTTAACTCGGTGAGATAAGCACTTTTTGAACGAATGGCTATATCTTTTGAACCTGTGATGGGATTACACTGAATTTGACATATATTGTGCAGAATCATGTCCTAAACAACATATATCAACAGCGGAAACCAGCATGATGATATTCATTAGTTATTTCCACTCCAACTCAAAAAAGATTTAACCTCGGTAAGATAAGCACTTTTTGAACGAATGGCTATATCTTTTTAACTTGTAGCTGGATTACACTGAATTTGAAATATATTGTGCAAAATCATGTCCTAAACAACATATTTCAACAGTAGAAACCAACTTGATGAAATTCATTAGTTATTTCCACTCCTCATCAAAAACGCTTCTACTCGGTGAGATCAGCACTTTTTGAACGAATGGCTATATATTTTGAACTTGTAGCTGGATTACACTGAATTTGACATATTTTGTGCTGAATCATGTCCTTTACAACATATTTCAACAGCAGAAACCAGCTTGATGAAATTCATTAGTTTTTTCCACTCCAACTCAAAAACGCTTCAACTCAGTTAGATAAGCACTTTTTGACCTTGTGGCTATATCTTTTGAACTTATTGCTGGATTACACTGAATTTGACACATATTGTAAAGAATCATGTCCTATACAACATCTATCAACAGCAAAAACCAGCATATTGTAATTCATTAGTAATTTCCACTCCAACTCAAAATCGCTTCAACTCCGTGAGATAAGCAGTTTTTGAATGAATGGCTATATCTTTTGATCTTGTCTCTGGATTACACTGAATTTGACATATATTGTGCAGAATCATGTCCTATACAACATCTATCAACAGCAGACACAGGCTTGGTGAAATTCAATAGTTATTTCCTCTCTTAATCAAAAACGCGTTAACTCGTTGAGATAAGCACTTTTTGAACGAATGGCTATATCTTTTGAACCTGTGATGGGATTACAATGAATTTGACATATATTGTGCAGAATCATGTCCTAAACAGCATATTTCAACAGTAGAAACCAACTTGATGAAATTCATTTGTTATTTCCACTCCGAATAAAAACGCTTCAAGTCGGTAAGATATAGACTTTTCGAACGAATGGCTATATCGTTTGCAATTGTAGTTGGATTACACTGAATTTGACATATATTGTGCAAAATCATGTCCTAAAGTAAATATTTCAACAGCAGAAACCAGCTTGATGAAATTCATTAGTCATTTCCACTCAAAATCAAAAACGCTTCAACTCAGTTAGATAAGCACTTTTTGACCTTGTGGCTATATCTTTTGAACTTATTGCTGGATTACACTGAATTTGACACATATTGTAAAGAATCATGGCCTATACAACATCTATCAACAGCAAAAACCAGCATATTGTAATTCATTAGTAATTTCCACTCCAACTCAAAATCGCTTCAACTCCGTGAGATAAGCAGTTTTTGAATGAATGGCTATATCTTTTGATCTTGTCTCTGGATTACACTGAATTTGACATATATTGTGCAGAATCATGTCCTATACAACATCTATCAACAGCAGACACAGGCTTGGTGAAATTCAATAGTTATTTCCTCTCTTAATCAAAAACGCGTTAACTCGTTGAGATAAGCACTTTTTGAACGAATGGCTATATCTTTTGAACCTGTGATGGGATTACAATGAATTTGACATATATTGTGCAGAATCATGTCCTAAACAGCATATTTCAACAGTAGAAACCAACTTGATGAAATTCATTAGTTATTTCCACACCTAATCAAAAACGCTTCAACTCCTTGAGATAAGCAATTTTTGCATGAATGGCTATATCTTTTGATCTTGTCGCTGGATTACACTGAATTTGATATATATTGTGCAGAATAATGTCCTAAACAACATATATCAACAGCAGAAACCAGCATGATGAAATTTATTAGTTATTTCCACTCCAACTCAAAAAAAGATTTAACCTCGGTAAGATATGCACTTTTTGAACGAATGGCTATATCTTTTGAAAATGTTCCTGGATTACACTGAATTTGACATAAATTGTAAAAAATCTTGTCCTAAACAACATATTTCAACAGCAGAAACCAGCTTGATGAAATCCATAAGTTATTTCCAATTTTAAACAGAAACTCTTCAACTCGGTGAGATAAGCACTTTTTGAACGAATGGCTATATATTTTGATCTTGTAGCTGGATTACACTGAATTTGACATATATTGTGCAGAATCATGTCCTAAACAACGTATATCAACAGCAGAAACCAGGTTAGTGAAATTCATTAGTTATTTCCACTCTTAATCAAAAACGCTTCAACCCGATAAGATAAGCACTTTTTGAACGAATGGCTATATCTTTTGAACCTGTGATGGGATTACACAGAATTTGACATATATTGTGCAGAATCATGTCCTAAACAACATATATCCAGAAGAAACCAGCTTGATGAAATTCATGAGTTATTTCCTGTCCAACTCAAAAACGCTTCAACTCGGTGTGATAAGCACTTTTTGAACGAATGGCTATATCTTTTGAACTTGTACTGGATTAAACTGAATTTGACATTAATTGTGCAGAATCATGTTCTATAAAACATATTTCAACGGCAGTAACCAGCTTGATGAAATCCATTAGTTATTTCCACTCCTAATCAAAAACGCTTCAACTCGGTGAAGGAAGCACTTTTTGAACGAATGGCTATATCTTTTGAACTTGTAGCTGGATTACTCTGAATTTGACATATATTGTGCAGAATCATGTACTGAACAACATATTTGAACAGTAGAAACCAGCTCGTTGAAATTCATTAGTTATTTCCACTCTTAATCAAAAACGCTTCAACACAATTAGGTAATCACTTTTTGAACGAATGGCTATATCTTTTGAACTTGTAGCTGGATTACACTGAATTTGACATATATTGTGCAAAATCATGTCCTAAACAACACATATCAACAGCAAAAACCAGCATATTGCAAATCATTAGTAATTTCCACTCCAACTCAAAAACGCTTCAACTCGGTGAGAAAAGCACTTTTTGAACGAATGGCTATAAATTTTGATCCTGTAGCTGGGTTACACTGAATTTGACATATATATTGCAGAATCAATTCCTAAACAACATATTTCAACAGTAGAAACCAGCTCGATGAAATTCATTAGTTATTTTCACTCCTAATCAAAAACGCTTCAACTCGGTGAGATGAAGACTTTTTGAATGAATGGCTATATGTTTTTAACATGTGATGGGATTACACTGAAATTGACATATATCGTGCAGAATCATGTCCTAGACAACATATATCAACAGCAGAAACCAGCTTGATGAAATTCATTAGTTATTTCCACTCACACTCAAAAACAATTTAACTCGATTAGATAAGCAGTTTTTGACCTTATAGATATATCTTTTTAACTTGTAGCTGGATAACACTGAAGTTGACATATATTGTGCAGAATCATTTTCTAAACAACATATTTCAACAGGAGAAACCAGCTTGATGAAATTCATTAGTTATTTCCATCCCTAATAAAAAACGCTTCAACTCGGTGAGATAAGCACTTTTTTAACGAATGGCGATATCTTTTGAACTTGTAGCTGGATTACACTGAATTTGACATTAATTGTGCAGAATCATTTTCTAAACAACATATTTCAACAGGAGAAACCAGCTTGATGAAATTCATTAGTTATTTCCATCCCTAATAAAAAACGCTTCAACTCGGTGAGAGAAGCACTTTCTGAACGAATGGCTATATATTTTGATCCTGTAGCTGGGTTTCACTCAATTTGACATATATATTGCAGAATCATGTCCTAAACAACATATTTCAAAATCAGAAACCAGCTTAATGAAATTCATTAGTTATTTTCACTCTAAATCAAAAACGCTTCAACCCGATAAGATACGCACTTTTTGAACGAATGGCTATATCTTTTGAACCTGTGATGTGATTACACTAAATTTGACATATATTGTGCAAAATCATGTCCTATACAACATATTTCAACAGCAGAAACCAGCTTGATGAAATCCATTAGTTTTTTCCACTCCTAATCAAAAACGCTTCAACTCGGTTAGATAAGACGTTTTTGAACGAATGGCTATATCTTTTGAACATGTGATGGGATTACACTGAAATTGACATATTGTGCAGAATCATGTCCTAGACAACATATTTCAACAGTAGAAACCAGCTTAATGGAATTCGTTAGTTATTTCCACTCCTAATCAAAAACGCTTCAACTCGGTGAGATGAAGACTTTTTGAACGAATGGCTTTATCTTTTTAACCTGTGATGGGATTACACTGAAATTGACATATATTGTGCAGAATCATGTCCTAAACAACATATATCAACAGCAGAAACCAGCATGATGAAATTCATTAGTTATTTCCACTCCTAATCAAAAACGATTTAACTCGATAAGATATGCAGTTTTTGACCTTATGGCTATATCTTTTGAACTTGTGGCTGGATTACACTGAATTTGACATATATTGTACAAAATCATGTCCTATACAACATCTATCAACAGCAGAAACAGGCTTGGTTGAAATCATTAGTCATTTCCACTCAAAAACAAAAAAGCTTCAACTCAGTGAGATAATTACTTTTTTACCTTATGGCTATATCTTTTGAACTTATAGCTGGATTACACTGAATTTGACATATTGTGTGCAGAATATTGTCCTAAACAACATATTTCAACAGCAGAAACCAGATTAATGAAATTCATTAGTTATTTCATCTCCTAATCAATAACGCTTCAACTCGGTGAGAAAAACACTTTTTTAACGAATGGCTATATATTTTGATCTTGTAGCTGGGTTACACTGAATTTGACATATATTGTGCAGAATCATGTTCTAAACAAGATATTTCAACAGCAGAAACCGGCTTGATGAAATTCATTAGTTATTTCCACTACTAGTCAAAAACGCTTCAAGTCAGTGATATAAGAACTTTTTGAACGAATGGCTATATCTTTTGAATTTGTACCTGGATTACACTGAATTTGACATATTTTGTGCAGAATCATGTCCGAAACAACATATTTCCACAGCAAAAACCAGCTTAATGAAATTCTTTTTTTTTTTTCCACTCCTAATCAAAAACGCTTCAACTCAGTGAGATTAAGACTTTTTGAACGAATGGATATATCTTTTGAACCTGCGATGGGATCACACTGAATTTGACATATATTGTGCAGAATCTTGTCCTAAACAACATATATCAACAGCAAAAACCAGCATATTGAAATTCATTAGTTATTTCAACTCCAACTCAAAAACGCTTCAACTCGGTGAGATGAGCAGTTTTCGAACGAATGGCTATATCTTTTGATCTTGTCGCTGGATTACACTGAATTTGACATATATTGTACAGAATCATGTCCTATACAACATCTATCAACAGCAGAAAAAGGCTTGGTGAAATTCAATAGTTATTTCCTCTCTTAATCAAAAACGCTTCAACTCGATAAGATAAGAACTTTTTGAACGAATGGCTATACCTTTTGAACCTTCGATGGGATTACACAGAATTTGACATATATTGTGCAGAATCTTGTCCTAAACAACATATTTCAACAGTAGAAACCAGCTTGATGAAATTCATTAGTTATTTCCACTCCTAATAAAAAAACGCTTCAACTCGGTGAGATAAGCACTTTTTGAACTAATGGCTGTATCTTTTGAACTTGTAGCTGGATTACCCTGAATTTTACATTTTTTGTGCTGAATCATGTCCTGTACAACATATTTCAACAACAGAAACCAGCTTGATGAAATTAATTATTTATTTCCACTCCTAATCAAAAACTCTTCAACTCCGTGAGATAAGCACTTTTTGAACGAAAGGCTATATCTTTTGATCTTGACGCTGGATTACACTGAATTTGACATATTTTGCGTAGAATCATGTCCTAAAAAACATATTTCAACAGCAGAAACCAGCTTGATGAAATTCATTAGTTATTTCCACTTCTAATCAAAAACGCTTCAACCCGATAAGATAAACACTTTTTGAACGAATGGCTATATGTTTTTAACCTGTGATGGGATTACACTGAATTTGACATATTTTGTGCAGAATCATGTCCTAAAAAACATATTTCAACATCAGAAACCAGCTAGATGAAATTCATTAGTTATTTCCACTCCTAATCAAAAACGCTTCAACTCGGTGAGATAAGTCCTTTATGAACGAATGGCTATATCTTTTGAACCTGTAATGGGATTACACTGAATTTCACATATATTGTGCAGAATCATGTCCTAAACAACATATATCAACAGCAAAAACCAGCATATTGAAATTCATTAGTTATTTCCACTCCAACTCAAAAACGATTTAACTCGATAATATAAGTAGTTTTTGACCTTATGGCTATATCTTTTGAACTTGTAGTTGGATTACACTGAATTTGACATATTTTGTGCAGAATATTGTCCTAAACAACATATTTCAACAGCAGAAACCAGATTAATGAAATTCATTAGTTATTTCCACTCCTAATCAATAACGCTTCAACTCGGTGAGAAAAGCACTTTTTTTCCGAATGGCTATATATTTTGATCTTGTAGCTGGGTTACACTGAATTTGACATATATTATGCAGAATCATGTTCTAAACAAGATATTTCAACAGCAGAAACCGGCTTAATGAAATTCATTAGTTATTTCCACTACTAGTCAAAAACGCTTCAAGTCAGTGATATAAGAACTTTTTGAACGAATGGCTATATCTTTTGAATTTGTACCTGGATTACACTGAATTTGACGTATTTTGTGCAGAATCATGTCCGAAACAACATATTTCCACAGCAGAAACCAGCTTAATGAAATTCTTTTTTTTTTTTCCACTCCTAATCAAAAACGCTTCAACTCAGTGAGATGATGATTTTTTGAACGAATGGATATATCTTTTGAACCTGTGATGCGATCACATTGAATTTGACATATATTGTGCAGAATCTTGTCCTAAACAACATATATCAACAGCAGAAACCAGCATGATGAAATTGATTAGTTATTTCCACTCCAACTCAAAAAAGATTTAACTCTGTAAGATAAGCACTTTTTGACCTTATGGCTATATCTTTTGAACTTGTAGCTGGATTACACAGAATTTGACATGTATTGTGCAGAATCATGTTCTAAACAACATATGTCAACAGCAAAAACCAACTTGGTGAAATTCATTAGTTATTTCCACTCTTAATCAAAAACGCTTCAACCCGATAAGATAAGCACTTTTTGAATGAATGGCTATATCTTTTGAACCCGTGATGTGATTACACTAAATTTGACATATATTGTGCATAATCATGTCCGAAACAACATATATAAACAGCAGAAACCAGAATGATGAAATTCATTAGTTATTTCCTTTCCAACTCAAAAAAGATTTAACCTCGGTAAGATAAGCACTCTTTGACCCTATGGCTATATCTTTTGAACTTGTAGGTGGATTACACTGAATTTGACATATATGTTGCAGAATCATGTCCTAAACAACATATCTCACCAGCAGAAACCAGCTAGATGAAATTCATTAGTCATTTCCACTCAAAAACAAAAAAAGTTTCAACTCAGCGAGATAAGCACTTTTTGACCTTATGGCTATATCTTTTGAACTTATAGCTGGATTACACTGAATTTGATATATTGTGCAGAATCATGTCCTAAACAACATATATCAACAGCAAAAACCAGCATATTGAAATTCATTAGTTATTTAACTCCAACTCAAAAACGCTTCAACTCGGTGAGATGAGCAGTTTTCGAACGAATGGCTATATCTTTTGATCTTGTCGCTGGATTACACTGAATTTGACATATATTGTACAGAATCATGTCCTTTACAACATCTATCAATAGCAGAAAAAGGCTTGGTGAAATTCAATAGTTATTTCCTCTCTTAATCAAAAACGCTTCAACTCAATAAGAGAAGAACTTTTTGAACGAATGGCTATATCTTTTGAACCTTCGATGGGATTACACAGAATTTGACTTATATTGTGCAGAATCATGTCCTAAACAACATATTTCAACAGTAGAAACCAACTTGATGAAATTCATTAGTTATTTCCACTCCTAATCAAAAACACTTCAACTCGGTGAGATAAGCACTTTTTGAACTAATGGCTGTATCTTTTGAACTTGTAGCTGGATTACCCTGAATTTTACATTTTTTGTGCTGAATCATGTCCTATACAACATATTTCAACAACAGAAACCAGCTTGATGAAAATGATTAGTTATTTCCACTCCTAATCAAAAACGCTTCAACTCCGTGAGATAAGCACTTTTTGAACGAATGGCTATATATTTTGATATTGTCGCTGGGTTACACTGAATTTGACATATATTGAGCAGAATCAGGTCCTAAACAACATATATCAACAACAAAAACCAGCATATTGAAATTCATTAGTTATTTCCACTCCAACTCAAAAACGCTTCAACTCGGTGAGATAAGCACTTTTTGAACCAATCGCTATATCTTTTGAACTTGTAGCTGGATTACACTGAATTTGATATTAATTGTGCAGAATCATGTTCTAAATAACATATTCCACCGGCAAAAACCAGCTTGATAAAGCCATTAGTTATTTCCACTCCAACTCAAGAACGCTTCAACTCAGTGACATAAGCACTTTTTGATCTTATGGCTATATCTTTTGAATTTATAGCTGGATTACACTGAAATTGACATATATAGTGCAGAATCATGTCCTAAACAACACATATCAACAGCAAAAAACCAGCATATTGTAATTCATTAGTAATTTCCACTCCAACTCAAAAACGCTTCAACTCGGTGAGATAAGCAGTTTTTGAACGAATGGCTATATCTTTTGATCTTGTCGCTGGATTACACTGAATTTGATATATATTGTGCAGAATCATGTCCTATACAAAATCTAACAACAGCAGAAAAAGGCTTGGTGAAATTTAATAGTTATTTCCTCTCTTAATCAAAAACGCGTTAACTCGGTGAGATAAGCACTTTTTGAACGAATGGCTATATCTTTTGAACCTGTGATGGGATTACACTGAATTTGACATATATTGTGCAGAATCATGTCCTAAACAACATATATCAACAGCGGAAACCAGCATGATGATATTCATTAGTTATTTCCACTCCAACTCAAAAAAGATTTAACCTCGGTAAGATAAGCACTTTTTGAACGAATGGCTATATCTTTTTAACTTGTAGCTGGATTACACTGAATTTGAAATATATTGTGCAAAATCATGTCCTAAACAACATATTTCAACAGTAGAAACCAACTTGATGAAATTCATTAGTTATTTCCACTCCTCATCAAAAACGCTTCTACTCGGTGAGATCAGCACTTTTTGAACGAATGGCTATATATTTTGAACTTGTAGCTGGATTACACTGAATTTGACATATTTTGTGCTGAATCATGTCCTTTACAACATATTTCAACAGCAGAAACCAGCTTGATGAAATTCATTAGTTTTTTCCACTCCAACTCAAAAACGCTTCAACTCAGTTAGATAAGCACTTTTTGACCTTGTGGCTATATCTTTTGAACTTATTGCTGGATTACACTGAATTTGACACATATTGTAAAGAATCATGTCCTATACAACATCTATCAACAGCAAAAACCAGCATATTGTAATTCATTAGTAATTTCCACTCCAACTCAAAATCGCTTCAACTCCGTGAGATAAGCAGTTTTTGAATGAATGGCTATATCTTTTGATCTTGTCTCTGGATTACACTGAATTTGACATATATTGTGCAGAATCATGTCCTATACAACATCTATCAACAGCAGACACAGGCTTGGTGAAATTCAATAGTTATTTCCTCTCTTAATCAAAAACGCGTTAACTCGTTGAGATAAGCACTTTTTGAACGAATGGCTATATCTTTTGAACCTGTGATGGGATTACAATGAATTTGACATATATTGTGCAGAATCATGTCCTAAACAGCATATTTCAACAGTAGAAACCAACTTGATGAAATTCATTTGTTATTTCCACTCCGAATAAAAACGCTTCAAGTCGGTAAGATATAGACTTTTCGAACGAATGGCTATATCGTTTGCAATTGTAGTTGGATTACAATGAATTTGACATATATTGTGCAAAATCATGTCCTAAAGTAAATATTTCAACAGCAGAAACCAGCTTGATGAAATTCATTAGTCATTTCCACTCAAAATCAAAAACGCTTCAACTCAGTTAGATAAGCACTTTTTGACCTTGTGGCTATATCTTTTGAACTTATTGCTGGATTACACTGAATTTGACACATATTGTAAAGAATCATGTCCTATACAACATCTATCAACAGCAAAAACCAGCATATTGTAATTCATTAGTAATTTCCACTCCAACTCAAAATCGCTTCAACTCCGTGAGATAAGCAGTTTTTGAATGAATGGCTATATCTTTTGATCTTGTCTCTGGATTACACTGAATTTGACATATATTGTGCAGAATCATGTCCTATACAACATCTATCAACAGCAGACACAGGCTTGGTGAAATTCAATAGTTATTTCCTCTCTTAATCAAAAACGCGTTAACTCGTTGAGATAAGCACTTTTTGAACGAATGGCTATATCTTTTGAACCTGTGATGGGATTACAATGAATTTGACATATATTGTGCAGAATCATGTCCTAAATAGCATATTTCAACAGTAGAAACCAACTTGATGAAATTCATTAGTTATTTCCACACCTAATCAAAAACGCTTCAACTCCTTGAGATAAGCAATTTTTGCATGAATGGCTATATCTTTTGATCTTGTCGCTGGATTACACTGAATTTGATATATATTGTGCAGAATAATGTCCTAAACAACATATATCAACAGCAGAAACCAGCATGATGAAATTTATTAGTTATTTCCACTCCAACTCAAAAAAAGATTTAACCTCGGTAAGATATGCACTTTTTGAACGAATGGCTATATCTTTTGAAAATGTTCCTGGATTACACTGAATTTGACATAAATTGTAAAAAATCTTGTCCTAAACAACATATTTCAACAGCAGAAACCAGCTTGATGAAATCCATAAGTTATTTCCAATTTTAAACAGAAACTCTTCAACTCGGTGAGATAAGCACTTTTTGAACGAATGGCTATATATTTTGATCTTGTAGCTGGGTTACACTGAATTTGACATATATTGAGCAGAATCAGGTCCTAAACAACATATATCAACAACAAAAACCAGCATATTGAAATTCATTAGTTATTTCCACTCCAACTCAAAAAAAGATTTAACCTCGGTAAGATATGCACTTTTTGAACGAATGGCTATATCTTTTGAACTTGTAGCTGGATTACACTGAATTTGACATATATTGTGCAGAATATTGCCCTAAACAACATATTTCAACAGTAGAAACCAACTTGATGAAATTAATTAGTTATTTCCACTCCTAATCAAAAACTCCTCAACTCGGTGAGATAAGCAATTTTTGACCTTAAGGCTATATCTTTTGATCTTGAATCTGGATTACACTGAATTTGACATATATTGTGCAGAATCATGTCCTAAACAACGTATATCAACAGCAGAAACCAGCTTGATGAAATTCATTTGTTATTTCATCTCTTAATCAAAAACGCTTCAACTCAGTGAGATAAGCACTTTTTGATCTTATGGCTATATCTTTTGAATTTATAGCTGGATTACACTGAATTTGACATATATTGTGCAGAATCATGTCTTAAAAAACATATATCAACAGCAAAAACCAGCATATTGTAATTCATTAGTAATTTGCACTCCAACTCAAAAACGCTTCAACTCGGTAAGATAAGCAGTTTTTGAACGAATGGCTATATCTTTTGATCTTGTCGCTGGATTACACTGAATTTGACATATATTGTGCAGAATCATGTCCTACACAACATCTATCAACACCAGAAACAGGCTTGGTGAAATTCAATAGTTGTTTCCTTTCTTAATCAAAAACGCGTTAAAACGGTGAGATAAGCACTTTTTGAACGAATGGCTATATCTTTTGAACCTGTGATGGAATTACAATGAATTTGACATATATTGTACAAAATCATGTCCTTAACAGCATATTTCAACAGTAGAAACCAACTTGATGAAATAAATTAGTTACTTCCACTCCTAATCAAAAACGCTTCAACTCCGTGAGATAAGCACTTTTTGCATGAATGGCTATATCTTTTGATCTTGTCGCTGGATTACACTGAATTTGACATATATTGTGCAGAATCATGTCCTGAACAACATATATAAAACAGCAGAAACCAGCATGACTAAATTCATTAGTCATTTCCACTCCAACTCAAAAAAGATTTAACCTCGGTAGGATATGCACTTTTTAACCTCATGGCTATATCTTTTGAACTTGTAGCTGGATTACAATGAATTTGACATATATTGTGCTGAATCATGTCCTAAACAACATATTTCAACAGCAGAAACCAGCATGATGAAATTCATTAGTTATTTCCACTCAAACTCAAAAACGATTTAACTCGATAAGATAAGCACTTTTTGAACGAATGGCTTTATCTTTTGAACTTGTGGCTGGATTACACTGAATTTGACATATATTGTGCAAAATCATGTCCTAAACAACATATATCAACAGCAGAAATCAGGTTAGTGAAATTCATTAGTTTTTTCCACTCTTATTCAAAAATGCTTTAACCCGATAAGATAAGCACTTTTTGAACGAATGGCTATATCTTTTGAACCGGTGATGTGTTTACACTAAATTTGACATATATTTTGCTGAACCATGTCCTAAACAACATATATCAACAGCAGAAACCAGAATGATGAAATTCATTAGTTATTTCCACTCTAACTCTAAAAGATTTAACCTGGGTAAGATAAGCACTTTTTGACCTTATGGCTATATCTTTTGAACATGTATCTGGATTTCACTGAATTTGACATATATTGTGCAGAATCATGTCCTAAACAACATATATCAACAGCAAAAACCAACTTGGTGAAATTCATTAGTTATTTCCACTCTTAATCGAAAACGCTTCAACCCGATAAGATAAGCACTTTTTGAACGAATGGCTATATGTTTTGAACCTATGATGTGATTACACTAAATTTGAAAAATATTGTGCAGAATCATGTCCTAAACAACATATTTCAAGAGTAGAAACCAGCTTGATGAAATTCATGAGTTATTTCCACTCCTAATCAAAAACGCTTCAGCTCGGTGAGATAAGCACTTTTTGCACGAATGGCTATATCTTTTGATCTTGTCGCTGGATTACACTGAATTTGACATATTTTGTGCAAAATCATGTTCTAAACAACATAATTCAACGGCAAAAAACAGCTTGATGAAGTCTATTAGGTATTTCCACTCCTAATCAAAAACGCTTCAACTAGGTGAGAGAAGCACTTTTTGAACAAATGGCTATATCTTTTGAACTTGTACCTGGATGACACTGAATTTGACATATATTGTGCAGACTCATGTCCTAAACAACATATATCAACAGCAGAAACCAGCATGATGAAATTCATTAGTTATTGCCACTCCAACTCAAAAAAGATTTAACCTCGGGAAGATAAGCACTTTTTAACCTTATGGCTATATCTTTTGAACTTGTGGCTGGATCACACTGAATTTGACATATATTGTGCAGAATCATGTTCTAAACAACATATATCCAGCAGTAACCAGCTTGATGAAATTAATGAGTTATTTCCACTCCAACTCAAAAACTATTTAACTTGATAAGATAAGCAATTTTTGACCTTCAGGCTATATCTTTTGAACTTGTAGCTGGATTACACTGAATTTGACATATATTGTGCAGAATCATGTCCTAAACAACATATTTCAACAGCAGAGACCAGCTTGATGATATTCAATAGTTATTTCATCTCTTAATCAAAAACGCTTCAACTCGGTGACATAAGCACTTTTTGAACGCATGGTTATATCTTTTGAAACTGTGATGGGATTACACTGAATTTGACATATATTGTGCAGAATCATGTCCTAAACAACATATTTCAACAGCAGAAAAAGGCTTGGTGAAATTCATTAGTTATTTCCACTCCTAATCAAAAACGCTTCAACTCGGTGAGATAAGCACTTTTTTAACGAATGGCTATGTCTTTTGATCTTGTCGCTGGATTACACTGAATTTGACATATTTTGTGCAAAATCATGGACTAAACAACATATTTCAACAGCAGGATCCAGTTTGGTGAAATTCATTAGTTTTTTCCTCTCCTAATCAAAAACGCTTCAACTCGATTGCGATAAGCATTCTTTGAACGAATTGGCTCTATCTTTTGAACTTGTAGCTGGATTAAACTGAATTTAACATTAATTGTGCAGAATCATGTTCTATGAAACATATTTCTACGGCAGTAACCAGCTTGATGAAATCCATTAGTTATTTCCACTCCTAATCAAAAACGCTTCAACTCGGTGAGATGAAGACTTTTTGAACGAATGGCTTTATCTTTTTAACCTGTGATGGGATTACACTGAAATTGACATATATTGTGCAGAATCATGTCCTAAACAACATATATTAACAGCAGAAACCAGCATGATGAAATTCATTAGTTATTTCCACTCCTAATCCAAAACGATTTAACTCGATAAGATATGCAGTTTTTGACCTTATGGCTATATCTTTTGAACTTGTGGCTGGATTACACTGAATTTGACATATATTGTACAAAATCATGTCCTATACAACATCTATCAACAGCAGAAACAGGCTTGGTGGAAATCATTAGTCATTTCCACTCAAAAACAAAAAAGCTTCAACTCAGTGAGATAATTACTTTTTTACCTTATGGCTATATCTTTTGAACTTATAGCTGAATTACACTGAATTTGACATATTGTGCAGAATCATGTCCTAAACAACATATATCAACAGCAAAAACCAGCATATTGAAATTCATTAGTTATTTCCACTCCAACTCAAAAACGATTTAACTCGATAATATAAGTAGTTTTTGAACGAATGGCTATATCTTTTGAACTTGTAGTTGGATTACACTGAATTTGACATATTTTGTGCAGAATATTGTCCTAAACAACATATTTCAACAGCAAAAACCAGATTAATGAAATTCATTAGTTATTTCCACTCCTAATCAATAACGCTTATACTCGGTGAGAAAAGCACTTTTTTAACGAATGGCTATATATTTTGATCTTGTAGCTGGGTTACACTGAATTTGACATATATTGTGCAGGATCATGTTCTAAACAAGATATTTCAACAGCAGAAACCGGCTTGATGAAATTCATTAGTTATTTCCACTACTAGTCAAAAACGCTTCAAGTCAGTGATATAAGAACTTTTTGAACGAATGGCTATATCTTTTGAATTCGTACCTGGATTACACTGAATTTGACATATTTTGTGCAGAATCATGTCCGAAACAACATATTTCCACAGCAGAAACCAGCTTAATGAAATTCTTTTTTTTTTTTCCACTCCTAATCAAAAACGCTTCAACTCAGTGAGATGATGACTTTTTGAACGAATGGATATATCTTTTGAACCTGTGATGGGATCACACTGAATTTGACATATATTGCACAGAATCTTGTCCTAAACAACATATATCAACAGCAGAAACCAGCATGATGAAATTGATTAGTTATTTCCACTCCAACTCAAAAAAGATTTAACCTCTGTAAGATAAGCACTTTTTGACCTTATGGCTATATCTTTTGAACTTGTAGCTGGATTACACAGAATTTGACATGTATTGTACAGAATCATGTTCTAAAAAACATATGTCAACAGCAAAAACCAACTTGGTGAAATTCATTAGTTATTTCCACTCTCAATCAAAAACGCTTCAACCCGATGAGATAAGCACTTTTTGAATGAATGGCTATATCTTTTGAACCCGTGATGTGATTACACTAAATTTGACATATAATGTGCTTAATCATGTCCGAAACAACATAAATAAACAGCAGAAACCAGAATGATGAAATTCATTAGTTATTTCCTTTCCAACTCAAAAAAGATTTAGCCTCGGTAAGATAAGCACTCTTTGACCTTATGGCTATATCTTTTGAACTTGTAGGTGGAATACACTGAATTTGACATATATTGTGCAGAATCATGTCCTAAACAACATATCTCACCAGCAGAAACCAGCTTGATGAAATTCATTAGTCATTTCCACTCAAAAACAAAAAAAGCTTCAACTCAGCGAGATAAGCACTTTTTGACCTTATGGCTATATCTTTTGAACTTATAGCTGGATTACACTGAATTTGATATATTGTGCAGAATCATGTCCTAAGCAACATATATCAACAGCAAAAACCAGCATATTGAAATTCATTAGTTATTTCAACTCCAACTCAAAAACGCTTCAACTCGGTGAGATGAGCAGTTTTCGAACGAATGGCTATATCTTTTGATCTTGTCGCTGGATTACACTGAATTTGACATATATTGTACAGAATCATGTCCTATACAACATCTATCAATAGCAGAAAAAGGCTTGGTGAAATTCAATAGTTATTTCCTCTCTTAATCAAAAACGCTTCAATTCGATAAAATAAGAACTTTTTGAACGAATGGCTATATCTTTTGAACCTTCGATGGGATTACCCTGAATTTTACATTTTTTGTGCTGAATCATGTCCTATACAACATATTTCAACAACAGAAACCAGCTTGATGAAATTGATTAGTTATTTCCACTCCTAATCAAAAACGCTTCAACTCCGTGAGATAAGCACTTTTTGAACGAAAGGCTATATCTTTTGATCTTGACGCTGGATTACCCTGAATTTTACATTTTTTGTGCTGAATCATGTCCTATACAACATATTTCAACAACAGAAACCAGCTTGATGAAATTGATTAGTTATTTCCACTCCTAATCAAAAACGCTTCAACTCCGTGAGATAAGCACTTTTTGAACGAAAGGCTATATCTTTTGATCTTGACGCTGGATTACACTGAATTTGACATATTTTGCGTAGAATCATGTCCTATAAAACATATTTCAACAGCAGAAACCAGCTTGATGAAATTCATTAGTTATTTCCACTTCTAATCAAAAACGCTTCAACCCAAAAAGATAAACACTTTTTGAACGAATGGCTATATCTTTTGAACCTGTGATGGGATTACACTGAATTTGAAATATTTTGTGCAGAATCATGTCCTAAAAAACATATTTCAACATCAGAAACCAGCTAGATGAAATTCATTAGTTATTTCCACTCATAATCAAAAACGCTTCAACTCGGTGAGATAAGTCCTTTTTGAACGAATGGCTATATCTTTTGAACCTGTGATGGGATTACACTGAAGTTGACATATTTTGTGCAGAATGATGTCCTAAACAACATTTGTCAACGGCAGAAACCAGCTTGATGAAATTCATTAGTCATTTCCACTCAACATCAAAAACGCTTCAACTCAGTGAGATAAGCACTTTTTGACCTTATGGATACATCTTTTGAACTTGTGGCTGGATTAACATAAATTTGACATATATTGTGCAGAATCTTGTTCTAAACAAGATATTTCAACAGCAGAAACCGGCTTGATGAAATTCATTAGTTATTTCCACTCCTAATCAAAAACGGTTCAACTCGGTGTGAAGACTTTTTGAACGAATGGCTATATCTTTTTAACATGTAATGGGATTACTCTTAAATTGACATATAATGTTCAGAATCATGTCCTAGACAACATATTTCAACAGTAGAAACCAGCTTAATGGAATTCGTTAGTTATTTCCACTCCTAATCAAAAACGCTTCAACTCGGTGAGATGAAGACTTTCTGAACGAATGGCTTTATCTTTTTAACCTGAGATGGGATTACACTGAAATTGAAATATATTGTGCAGAATCATGTCCTAAACAACATATATCAACAGCAGAAACCAGCATGATGAAATTCATTAGTTATTTCCACTCCTAATCCAAAACGATTTAACTCGATAAGATATGCAGTTTTTGACCTTATGGCTATATCTTTTGAACTTGTGGCTGGATTACACTGAATTTGACATATATTGTACAGAATCATGTCTTTAATAACATCTATCAACAGCAGAAACAGGCTTGGTGGAAATCATTAGTCATTTCCACTCAAAAACAAAAAAGCTTCAATTCAGTGACATAATTACTTTTTTACCTTATGGCTATATCTTTTGAATTTATACCTGGATTACACTGAATTTGACATATATTGTGCAGAATCATGTCCTAAACAACATATATCAACAGCAAAAACCAGCATATTGATATTCATTAGTTATTTCAACTCCAACTAGAAAACGCTTCAACTCGGTGAGAAAAGCAGTTTTTTAACGAATGGCTATATCTTTTGATCTTGTCGCTGGATTACACTGAATATGACATATATTGTACAGAATCTTGTCCTATACAATATCTATCAACAGCAGAAACAGGCTTGGTGAAATTCAATAGTTATTTCCTCTCTTAATCAAAAACGCTTCAACTCGGTGAGATAAGCACTTTTTGAACGCATGGCTATATCTTTTGAACCTGTGATGGGATTACACTGAATTTTACATATTTTGTGTAGAATCATGTCCTGAACAACATATTTCAATAGCAGGAAAAAGCTTGATAAAATTAATTTGTTATTTCCACTCCGAATCAAATACGCTTCAAGTCGGTGAGATTTAGACTTTTTGAACGAATGGCTATATCTTTTGAACTTGTAGCTGGATTACCCTGAATTTTACATTTTTTGTGCTGAATCATGTCCTATACAACATATTTCAACAACAGAAACCAGCTTGATGAAATTGATTAGTTATTTCCACTCCTAATCAAAAACGCTTCAACTCCGTGAGATAAGCACTTTTTGAACGAAAGGCTATATCTTTTGATCTTGACGCTGGATTACACTGAATTTGACATATTTTGCGTAGAATCATGTCCGAAAAAACATATTTCAACAGCAGAAACCAGCTTGATGAAATTCATTAGTTATTTCCACTTCTAATCAAAAACGCTTCAACCCAAAAAGATAAACACTTTTTGAACGAATGGCTATATCTTTTGAACTTGTGATGGGATTACACTGAATTTGACATATTTTGTGCAGAATCATGTCCTAAAAAACATATTTCAACATCAGTTACCAGCTAGATGAAATTCATTAGTTATTTCCACTCATAATCAAAAACGCTTCAACTCGGTGAGATAAGCCCTTTTTGAACGAATGGCTATATCTTTTGAACCTGTGATGGGATTACACTGAAGTTGACATATTTTGTGCAGAGTGATGTCCTAAACAACATCTATCAACGTCAGAAACCAGCTTGATGAAATTCATTAGTCATTTCCACTCAAAATCAAAAACGCTTCAACTCAGTGAGATAAGCACTTTTTGACCTTATGGATACATCTTTTGAACTTGTGGTTGGATTAACATGAATTTGTCATATTTTGTGCAGAATCATGTTCTAAATAAGATATTTCAACAGCAGAAACCGGCTTGATGAAATTCATTAGTTATTTCAACTCCTAATCAAAAACGGTTCAACTCCGTGTGAAGACTTTTTGAACGAATGGCTATATCTTTTTAACCTGTAATGGGATTACACTGAAATTGACATATATTGTGCAGAATCATGTCCTAGACAACATATTTCAACAGCAGAAACCAGCTTGATGAAATTCAAAAGTTATTTCCACTCCTAATCAAAAACGCTTCAACTCGGTGAGATAAGTACTTTTTGAATGAATGGCTATATTATTTGAACATGTGATGGGATTACACTGAATTTAACATATATTGTGCAGAATCATGTCCTAAACAACATATATCACCAGTAGACACCAGCTTGATGAAATTCATGAGTTATTTCCACTCCTAATCAAAAGCGATTTAACTCGGTAAGATAAGTACATTTTGACCTTATGGCTATATCTTTTGAACTTGTAGCTGGATGACACAGAATTTGACATATATTGTGCAGAATCATGTCCTAAACAACATATTTCAACAGCAGAAACCAACTTGATGAAATTCATTAGTCATTTCCATTCCAACTCAAAAACGCTTCAACTCGGTGAGATAAGCAGTTTTTGAACGAATGGCTATATCTTTTAATCTTGTCGCTGAATTACACTGAATTTGACATATATTGTGCAGAATCTTGTCCTATACAACATCTATCAACAGCAGAAATAGGCTTAGTGAAATTCAATAGTTATTTCCTCTCCTAATCAAAAACGCTTGAACTCGGTGAGATACGCAGTTTTTGAACGAATGGCTATATCTTTTGAACCTGTGATGGGATTACACTGAATTTGAAATATTTTGTGCAGAATCATGTCCTAAACGACATATTTCAACAGCAGAAACCAGCTTGATGAAATTCATTAGTTATTTCCACTCCAAATCAAAAACGCTTCAACTCAGTAAGATAAGCAATTTTTCAACGAATGGCTATATCTTTTGAACTTGTAGCTGGATTCCACTGAAATTGACATATATTGTGCAAAATCATGTTCCAAACAACATATTTCAACGGCAAAAACCAGCTTGATGAAATCCATTAGTTATTTCCACTCCTGATCAAAAACGCTTCAATTCGGTGAGAAAAGCACTTTTTGAACGAATGGCTATATATTTTGATCCTGTTGCTGGGTTACACTGAATTTGATATATATATTGCAGAATCATGTCCTAAACGCCATATTTCAAAAGCAGAAACCAGCTTGACGAAATCCATCAGTTATTTTCACTCCTAATCAAAAACGCTTCAACTCGGTGAGATGAAGACTTTTTGAACGAATGGCTATATCTTTTTAACCTGTGATGGGATTACAATGAAATTGACATATATAGTAAAGAATCATGTCCTAGACAACATATTTCAACAGCAGAAACCAGAATGATGAAATCCATTAGTTATTTCCACTCCTGATCAAAAACGCTTCAATTCGGTGAGAAAAGCAGTTTTTGAACTTATGGATAAATCTTTTGAACCTTTGGCTGGATTAACATGAATTTGACATATATTGTGCAGAATCATGTCCTTATCAACATATATCAACAGCAAAAACCAAATTGGTGAAATTCATTAGTTATTTCCGCTCGTCATCAAAAACGCTTCAACGCGATAAGATAAGCACTTTTTGAACGAATGGCTATATCTTTTAAACCGGTGATGTGATTAAACTAAATTTGACATATATTGTGCAAAATCATGTCCTAAACAACATATATCAACAGCAAAACCCGCATATTGAAATTCATTAGTTATTTCCACTGCAACTCAAAAACGCTTCAACTCGGTGAGATAAGCAGTTTTTGAACGAATGGTTATATCTTTTGATCTTGTCGCTGGATTACACTGAATTTAACATATATTGTGCAGAATCATGTCCTATACAACATATTTCAACAGCAGAAACAAGCTTGATGAAATCCATTAGTTTTTTCCACTCCTAATCAAAATCGCTTCAACCCGATAAGATAAAAACTTTTTGAACGAATGGCTATATCTTTTGATCTTGTCGCTGAATTACACTGAATTTGACATATATTGTGCAGAATCATGTTCTAAACAACATATTTCAACAGCAGAAACCAGATTAATGAAATTCATTAGTTATTTCCACTCCTACTCAAAAACGTTTCAACTCGGTGAGATAAGTACTTTTTAAACGGATGGCTATATCTTTTGAACTTGTAGCTGGATTACACTGAATTTGATATTAATTGTGCAGAATCATGTTCTAAATAACATATTCCACCGGCAAAAACCAGCTTGATAAAGCCATTAGTTATTTCCACTCCAACTCAAGAACGCTTCAACTCAGTGACATAAGCACTTTTTGATCTTATGGCTATATCTTTTGAATTTATAGCTGGATTACACTGAATTTGACATATATAGTGCAGAATCATGTCCTAAACAACACATATCAACAGCAAAAAACCAGCATATTGTAATTCATTAGTAATTTCCACTCAAAATCTAAAACGCTTCAACTCAGTGAGATAAGAACTTTTTGACCTTATGGCTATATCTTTTGAACTTGTAGCTGGATTACACTGAATTTGACATATATTGTGCAGAATCATGTTCTAAACAACACATTTCAACGGTAAAAACCAGCTTGATGAAATCCATTAGATATATCCACTCCTAATCAAAAACGCTTCAACTCGGTGAGAAAAGCACTTTTTGAACGGATGGCTATATCTTTTGAACTTGTAGCTGGATTACACTGAATTTGATATTAATTGTGCAGAATCATGTTCTAAATAACATATTCCACCGGCAAAAACCAGCTTGATAAAGCCATTAGTTATTTCCACTCCAACTCAAGAACGCTTCAACTCAGTGACATAAGCACTTTTTGATCTTATGGCTATATCTTTTGAATTTATAGCTGGATTACACTGAATTTGACATATATAGTGCAGAATCATGTCCTAAACAACACATATCAACAGCAAAAAACCAGCATATTGTACTTCATTAGTAATTTCCACTCAAAATCTAAAACGCTTCAACTCAGTGAGATAAGAACTTTTTGACCTTATGGCTATATCTTTTGAACTTGTAGCTGGATTACACTGAATTTGACATATATTGTGCAGAATCATGTTCTAAACAACACATTTCAACGGTAAAAACCAGCTTGATGAAATCCATTAGATATATCCACTCCTAATCAAAAACGCTTCAACTCGGTGAGAAAAGCACTTTTTGAACGGATGGCTATATCTTTTGAACTTGTAGCTGGATTACACTGAATTTGATATTAATTGTGCAGAATCATGTTCTAAATAACATATTCCACCGGCAAAAACCAGCTTGATAAAGCCATTAGTTATTTCCACTCCAACTCAAGAACGCTTCAACTCAGTGACATAAGCACTTTTTGATCTTATAGCTATATCTTTTGAATTTATAGCTGGATTACACTGAATTTGACATATATAGTGCAGAATCATGTCCTAAACAACACATATCAACAGCAAAAAACCAGCATATTGTAATTCATTAGTAATTTCCACTCAAAATCTAAAACGCTTCAACTCAGTGAGATAAGAACTTTTTGACCTTATGGCTATATCTTTTGAACTTGTAGCTGGATTACACTGAATTTGACATATATTGTGCAGAATCATGTTCTAAACAACACATTTCAACGGTAAAAACCAGCTTGATGAAATCCATTAGATATATCCACTCCTAATCAAAAACGCTTCAACTCGGTGAGAAAAGCACATTTTGAACGGATGGCTATATCTTTTGAACTTGTAGCTGGATTACACTGAATTTGATATTAATTGTGCAGAATCATGTTCTAAATAACATATTCCACCGGCAAAAACCAGCTTGATAAAGCCATTAGTTATTTCCACTCCAACTCAAGAACGCTTCAACTCAGTGACATAAGCACTTTTTGATCTTATAGCTGTATCTTTTGAATTTATAGCTGGATTACACTGAATTTGACATATATAGTGCAGAATCATGTCCTAAACAACACATATCAACAGCAAAAAACCAGCATATTGTAATTCATTAGTAATTTCCACTCAAAATCTAAAACGCTTCAACTCAGTGAGATAAGAACTTTTTGACCTTATGGCTATATCTTTTGAACTTGTAGCTGGATTACACTGAATTTGACATATATTGTGCAGAATCATGTCCTAAACAACATATATCAACAGCAAAAACCAGCATGTTGAAATTCATGAGTTCTTTCCACTACAACTCAAAAACGCTTCAACTCGGTGAGATAAGCAGTTTTTGAACGAATGGCTATATCTTTTGATCTTGTCGCTTGATTACACTGAATTTGATATATATTGTGCAGAATCATGTCCTATACAAAATCTAACAACAGCAGAAAAAGGCTTGGTGAAATTCAATAGTTATTTCCTCTCTTAATCAAAAACGCGTTAACTCGGTGAGATAAGCACTTTTTGAACGAATGGCTATATCTTTTGAACCTGTGATGGGATTACACTGAATTTGATATATATTGTGCAGAATCATGTCCTAAACAACATATATCAACAGCAGAAACCAGCATGATGAAATTCATTAATTATTTCCACTCCAACTCAAAAAAGATTTAATCTCGGTAAGATAAGCACTTTAAACGAATGGCTATATCTTTTGAACTTGTGGCTGAATTACACTGAATTTGACATATTTTGTGCTGAATCATGTCCTTTACAACATATTTCAACAGCAGAAACCAGCTTGATGAAATTCTATAGTTTTTTCACCTCCAACTAAAAAACGATTTAACTCGGAAAGATAAGCACTTTTTGACCTTAAGGCTATAACTTTTGATCTTGACGCTGGATTACACTGAATTTGATATATATTGTGCAGAATAATGTCCTAAACAACATATATCAACAGCAGAAACCAGCATGATGAAATTTATTAGTTATTTCCACTCCAACTCAAAAAAAGATTTAACCTCGGTAAGATATGCACTTTTTGAACGATTGGCTATATCTTTTGAAAATGTACCTGGATTACACTGAATTTGACATAAATTGTAAAAAATCTTGTCCTTAACAACATATTTCACCAGCAGAATACAGCTTGATGAAATCCATAAGTTATTTCCACTTTTAAACAAAAACTCTTCAACTCGGTGAGATAAGCACTTTTTGAACTAATGGCTGTATCTTTTGAACTTGTAGCTGGATTACCCTGAATTTTACATTTTTTGTGCTGAATCATGTCCTATACAACATATTTCAACAACAGAAACCAGCTTGATGAAATTGATTAGTTATTTCCACTCCTAATCAAAAACGCTTCAACTCCGTGAGATAAGCACTTTTTGAACGAAAGGCTATATCTTTTGATCTTGACGCTGGATTACACTGAATTTGACATATTTTGCGTAGAATCATGTCCTAAAAAACATATTTCAACAGCAGAAACCAGCTTGATGAAATTCATTAGTTATTTCCACTTCTAATCAAAAACGCTTCAACCCAAAAAGATAAACACTTTTTGAACGAATGGCTATATCTTTTGAACCTGTGATGGGATTACACTGAATTTGACATATTTTGTGCAGAATCATGTCCTAAACAACATCTATCAACGTCAGAAACCAGCTTGATGAAATTCATTAGTCATTTCCACTCAAAATCAAAAACGCTTCAACTCAGTGAGATAAACACTTTTTGACCTTATGGATACATCTTTTGAACTTGTGGTTGGATTAACATGAATTTGTCATATTTTGTGCAGAATCATGTTCTAAATAAGATATTTCAACAGCAGAAACCGGCTTGATGAAATTCATTAGTTATTTCAACTCCTAATCAAAAACGGTTCAACTCGGTGTGAAGACTTTGTGAACGAATGGCTATATCTTTTTAACCTGTAATGGGATTACACTGAAATTGACATATATTGTGCAGAATCATGTCCTAGACAACATATTTCAACAGCAGAAACCTGCTTAATGGAATTCGTTAGATATTTCCACTCCTAATCAAAAACGCTTCAACTCGGTGAGATGAAGACTTTTTGAACGAATGGCTTTATCTTTTTAACCTGTGATGGGATTACACTGAAATTGACATATATTTTGCAGAATCATGTCCTAAACAACATATATCAACAGCAGAAACCAGCATGATGAAATTCATTTGTTATTTCCACTCCTAATCCAAAACGATTTAACTCGATAAGATATGCAGTTTTTGACCTTATGGCTATATCTTTTGAACTTGTGGCTGGATTACAATGAATTTGACATATATTGTACAGAATCATGTCTTTAACAACATCTATCAACAGCAGAAACAGGCTTGGTGGAAATCATTAGTCATTTCCACTCAAAAACAAAAAAGCTTCAATTCAGTGACATAATTACTTTTTTACCTTATGGCTATATCTTTTGAACTTATAGCTGGATTACACTGAATTTGACATATACTGTGCAGAATCATGTCCTAAACAACATATATCAACAGCAAAAACCAGCATATTGATATTCATTAGTTATTTCAACTCCAACTAGAAAACGCTTCAACTCGGTGAGAAAAGCAGTTTTTGAACGAATGGCTATATCTTTTGATCTTGTCGTTGGATTACACTGAATATGACATATATTGTACAGAATCATGTCCTATACAACATCTGGTCACAGGAGGCAGAACTGACTCTTCAGGGATGCTTCGAGACGACGGACTGGGTTGTGCTCTGCGAAGACCAGGGAGATGACGTCAGGAAACTCTCCGACTGTATAACTGACTATGTTAACTTCTGCACGGACAACATCATCCCCACCAAGACTGTGCGTTGTTTCTCAAACAACAAACCCTGGGTGACTAAGGACATTAAGGACACGCTGAACAGGAAGAAGGCGGCATTCAGGAGTGGAGACAAAGAGGAACTGAAGAAGGTGCAGGCGGAGCTGAGGGAGAAGATCGCAGAGGGGAAGGACAGTTACAGGAGGAAGCTGGAGAGCAAACTCCAGCAGAACAACATGAGGGAGGTGTGGAGTGGGTTGAAAACCATCACTGGCCATGGAAAACAAGCAAGCCAGGTGATGATGGAAGGAGACCTGCAGGAGGCAAACAAACTAAACCTGTTTTTTAACAGATTTGATGAAGGTGCCTCCGCCCACCCTCCCCCCAGCTCCTCTCAGGACTTTCCTTCCCCTGTGCCCTCACCCCTCACTCTAAGGAGCTTTCCCCCTCCCCCACGCACCTCTCCTGCTTCCCTGGACGACGTCTCGTTAACACCTCAGCCCTCCTGCCCCCCAATAGGACTCTCTCCACCCCCTCCTGTTGCCTTCACCGCTGAGGAGGTGAGAAGAGAGTTCAGCCGCCTTCGTCCCAGGAAAGCCGCCGGCCCTGACGGCCTTAGCCCCAGAGTGCTGAAAGGATGTGCCTCTCAGCTGTGTGGGATCTTCTCACATCTCTTCAACCTGAGCCTGACCCAGACGGTTGTCCCTGACCGGTGGAAAACCTCATGTCTGGTTCCAGTGCCCAAGGTGAAGCATCCCAGCACACACAGCGACTACAGACCAGTGGCCCTGACATCACACGTCATGAAGTCGCTGGAGAGGCTCGTCCTGAGGCACCTTCGCACAGTCGTCGGACCTTCGCTGGACCCCCTGCAGTTCGCATACCAGCCCCGGATAGGAGTGGAAGACGCCATCATCTATCTGCTGCACAGAATCTACACACACCTGGAGGAGGCAGGAAGCACTGTGAGAGTCATGTTCTTTGACTTCTCCAGTGCTTTTAACACCATTCGACCTGCCCTGCTGAACAGGAAGCTTCTGGACATGCAGGTAGATGCTCCACTCGCGGCCTGGATCAACAACTACCTCACAGGCCGGCCGCAGTACGTGAGGCTGGGGAACATCACGTCGGACACCATTGTGAGCAGCACGGGGGCGCCACAGGGGACGGTCCTGTCTCCCTTCCTGTTCACGCTCTACACCTCAGACTTCAGGTTCTCCTCGCAGTCCTGCCACCTGCAGAAATTCTCAGATGACTCTGCCATCGTGGGCTGCATCAACGGAGGCCAGGAGGAGGAGTACAGGAGCGTGGTGGACAGGTTTGTGGAGTGGTGTGGACTGAACCACCTCCAGCTCAATGTCACAAAGACAAAGGAGCTGGTGGTGGATTTCAGGAAACAGAGGACCCATCCGACCCCAGTCACCATCAGGGGTACAGAGGTGGACATTGTGGACAGTTATAAGTACCTGGGTGTCCACTTGGACAATAAACTGGACTGGACTATCAACACCAACGCCAGCTTCAAGAAGGGTCAGAGCCGCCTGTTCTTCCTCAGGAGGCTCAGATCTTTCAACGTCTGCAGGACCATGCTGCAGATGTTCTACCACTCGGTGGTGTCCAGCGTCATCTTCTACGCTGTTGTGTGCTGGGGCAGCAGGCTCAAGACAGCTGATGCGAACAGACTCAACAAGCTCATCAGGAGAGCTGGGTCTGTCCTGGGCGTGGAGCTGGAGTCTGTGGTGCAGGTGTCAGAGAGGAGGATGCTGAAGAAGCTCCTCAGCATCATGGACAACATCCATCACCCCCTGCATGCCACACTGACGTCCTGTAAGAGCTCTTTCAGCCGTAGACTGATACCACCGAGGAGCTCCACTGAACGCCACAGGAGGTCTTTCCTCCCCGAGGCGATCAGACTTTTTAATTCCTCTCCATTCAGCCGCCGGCAACCATAACAACCTATCTTGCAACCATAACAACCTATCTTTAACTTAAAAACAAACAAAATGTGCAATATCTCATTTCTGTGCAATATTCGGAACTGTGCATTATTTCATCTCATAACAGCTACACTGTGCAATATTTCATCTCATCTCATAACTGCTACATTATAATGTTAAGACACTTATAGGTTTATCACTGCTAACTAAGACACTTTATAGTTTCACTGAAACACTTTATAGTTTATAGTTTATTTTTATTTCTAATTCTGCCTTTCTTTTATTATTTATTACTGTTTTATATTCTGTAACTCTGGCACTGCAATTTCCTTCGGGATTAATAAAGTTGTTCTTATTCTTATTCTTATTCTTATCTATCAACAGCAAAAACAGGCTTGGTGAAATTCAATAGTTATTTCCTCTCTTAATCAAAAACGCTTCAACTCGGTGAGATAAGCACTTTTTGATCGAATGGCTATATCTTTTGAACCTGTGATGGGATTACACTGAATTTGACATATTTTGCGTAGAATCATGTCCTAAAAAACATATTTCAACAGCAGAAACCAGCTTGATGAAATTCATTAGTTATTTCCACTTCTAATCAAAAACGCTTCAACCCAAAAAGATAAACACTTTTTGAACGAATGGCTATATCTTTTGAACCTGTGATGGGATTACACTGAATTTGACATATTTTGTGCAGAATCATGTCCTAAAAAACATATTTCAACATCAGAAACCAGCTAGATGAAATTCATTAGTTATTTCCACTCATAATCAAAAACGCTTCAACTCGGTGAGATAAATCCTTTTTGAACGAATGGCTATATCTTTTGAAACTGTGATGGGATTACACTGAAGTTGACATATTTTGTGCAGAGTGATGTCCTAAACAACATCTATCAACGTCAGAAACCAGCTTGATGAAATTCATTAGTCATTTCCACTCAAAATCAAAAACGCTTCAACTCAGTGAGATAAGCACTTTTTGACCTTATGGATACATCTTTTGAACTTGTGGTTGGATTAACATGAATTTGTCATATTTTGTGCAGAATCATGTTCTAAATAAGATATTTCAACAGCAGAAACCGGCTTGATGAAATTCATTAGTTATTTCAACTCCTAATCAAAAACGGTTCAACTCGGTGTGAAGACTTTTTGAACGAATGGCTATATCTTTTTAACCTGTAATGGGATTACACTGAAATTGACATATATTGTGCAGAATCATGTCCTAGACAACATATTTCAACAGCAGAAACCAGCTTAATAGAATTCGTTAGATATTTCCACTCCTAATCAAAAACGCTTCAACTCGGTGAGATGAATACTTTTTGAACGAATGGCTTTATCTTTTTAACCTGTGATGGGATTACACTGAAATTGACATATATTGTGCAGAATCATGTCCTAAACAACATGTATCAACAGCAGAAACCAGCATGATGAAATTCATTTGTTATTTCCACTCCTAATCCAAAACGATTTAACTCGATAAGATATGCAGTTTTTGACCTTTGGCTATATCTTTTGAACTTGTGGCTGGATTACACTGAATTTGACATATATTGTACAGAATCATGTCTTTAACAACATCTATCAACAGCAGAAACAGGCTTGGTGGAAATCATTAGTCATTTCCACTCAAAAACAAAAAAGCTTCAATTCAGTGACATAATTACTTTTTTACCTTATGGCTATATCTTTTGAACTTATAGCTGGATTACACTGAATTTGACATATACTGTGCAGAATCATGTCCTAAACAACATATATCAACAGCAAAAACCAGCATATTGATATTCATTAGTTATTTCAACTCCAACTAGAAAACGCTTCAACTCGGTGAGAAAAGCAGTTTTTGAACGAATGGCTATATCTTTTGATCTTGTCGCTGGATTACACTGAATATGACATATATTGTACAGAATCATGTCCTATACAACATCTATCAACAGCAGAAACAGGCTTGGTGAAATTCAATAGTTATTTCCTCTCTTAATCAAAAACGCTTCAACTCGGTGAGATAAGCACTTTTTGATCGAATGGCTATATCTTTTGAACCTGTGATGGGATTACACTGAATTTTACATATTTTGTGTAGAATCATGTCCTAAACAATATTTCAACAGCAGAAAAAAGCTTGATGAAATTCATTTGTTATTTCCACTCCGAATCAAATACGCTTCAAGTCGGTGAGATATAGACTTTTTGAACGAATGGCTATATCTTTTGAACTTGTAGCTGGATTACACTGAATTTTACATATATTGTGCAAAATCATGTCCTATAGTAAATATTTCAACAGCAGAAACCAGCTTGATGAAATTCATTAGTCATTTCCACTCAAAATCAAATACGCTTCAATTCAGTGAGATAAGCACTTTTTGACCTTGTGGCAATATCTTTTGAACTTATAGCTGGATTACTCTGAATTTGACATATATTGTACAGAATCATGTCCTATACAACATCTATCAACAGCAGAAAAAGGCTTGGTGAAAATCAATAGTTATTTCCTCTCTTAATCAAAAACGCTTTAATTCGGTGAGATAAGCACTTTTTGAACGAATGGCTATATCTTTTGAACCTGTGATTGGATTACACTGAATTTGACATATATTGTTGAGAATCATGTCCTAAACAACATATTTCAACAGTAGAAACCAACTTGATGAAATTCATTTGTTATTTCCACTCCGAATCAAATACGCTTCAAGTCGGTGAGATATAGACTTTTTGAACGAATGGCTATATCTTTTGAACTTGTAGCGGGATTACACTGAATTTGATATGTATTGTGCAGAATCATGTCCTATACAAAATCTATCAACAGCAGAAAAAGGCTTGGTGAAATTCAATAGTAATTTCCTCTCTTAATCAAAAACGCTTCAACTCGGTGAGATACGCAGTTTTTGAACGAATGGCTATATCTTTTGAACCTGTGATGGGATTACACTGAATTAGAAATATTTTGTGCAGAATCATGTCCAAGACAACATGTATCAACAGCAGAAACCAGCTTGATGACATTCATCAGTTATTTCCACTCCAACTCAAAAACAATTTAACTCGATAAGATAAGCACTTTTTTAACGAATGGCTATATCTTTTGAACTTGCCGCTGGATTACACTGAAATTGACATTAATTGTGCAGAATCATGTACTGAACATCATATATGAACAGCAGAAACCAGCTTGATGAAATTCATGAGTTATTTCCACTCAATCAAAAACGCTTCAATCCGATAAGATAAACACTTTTTGAACGAATGGCTATATTATTTGAACATGTGATGGAATTACACTGAATTTAACATATATTGTGCAGAATCATGTCCTAAACAACATATATCACCAGTAGACACCAGATTGATGAAATTCATGAGTTATTTCCACTCCTAATCAAAAGCGATTTAACTCGGTAAGATAAGTACTTTTTGACCTTATGGCTATATCTTTTGAACTTGTAGCTGGATGACACAGAATTTGACATATATTGTGCAGAATCATGTCCTAAACAACATATTTCAACAGCAGAAACCAACTTGATGAAATTCATTAGTCATTTCCATTCCAACTCAAAAACGCTTCAACTCGGTGAGATAAGCAGTTTTTGAACGAATGGCTATATCTTTTGATCTTGTCTCTGAATTACACTGAATTTGACATATATTGTGCAGAATCATGTCCTATACAACATCTATCAACAGCAGAAATAGGCTTAGTGAAATTCAATAGTTGTTTCCTCTCCTAATCAAAAACGCTTCAACTCGGTGAGATACACAGTTTTTGAACGAATGGCTATATCTTTTGAACCTGTGATGGGATTACAATGAATTTGAAATATTTTGTGCAGAATCATGTCCTAAACAACATATTTCAACAGCAGAAACCAGCTTGATGAAATTCATTAGTTATTTCCACTCCAAATCAAAAACGCTTCAACTCAGTAAGATAAGCAATTTTTCAACGAATGGCTATATCTTTTGACCTTGTAGCTGGATTCCACTGAAATTGACATATATTGTGCAAAATCATGTTCCAAACAACAAATGTCAACGGCAAAAACCAGCTTGATGAAATCCATTAGTTATTTCCACTCCTGATCAAAAACGCTTCAATTCGGTGAGAAAAGCACTTTTTGAACGAATGGCTATATATTTTGATCCTGTTGCTGGGTTACACTGAATTTGATATATATATTGCAGAATCATGTCCTAAACAACATATTTCAAAAGCAGAAACCAGCTTGATGAAATTCATTAGTTATTTTCACTCCTAATCAAAAACGCTTCAACTCGGTGAGATGAAGACTTTTTGAACGAATGGCTATATCTTTTTAACCTGTTATGGGATTACACTGAAATTGACATATATAGTGCAGAATCATGTCCTAGACAACATATTTCAACAGCAGAAACCAGAATGATGAAATTCATCAGTTATTTCCACTCCTGATCAAAAACGCTTCAATTTGGTGAGAAAAGCAGTTTTTGACCTTATGGATACATCTTTTGATCTTGACGCTGGATTACACTGAATTTGACATATTTTGTGTAGAATCATGTCCTAAACAACATATTTCAACAGCAGAAACCAGCTTGATGAAATTCATTTGTTATTTCCACTCCGAATAAAAACGTTTCAAGTCGGTGAGATAAGCACTTTTTGAACGAATGGCTATATCTTTTGAAACTGTGATTGGATTACACTGAATTTGACATATATTGTGCAAAATCATGTCCTAAAGTAAATATTTCAACAGCAGAAACCAGCTTGATGAAATTCATTAGTCATTTCCACTCAAAATCAAAAACGCTTAGACTCAGTTGGATAAGCACTTTTTGACCTTGTGGCTATATCTTTTGAACTTATTGCTGGATTACACTGAATTTGACATATATTGTAAAGAATCATGTCCTTTACAACATCTATCAACAGCAAAAACCAGCATATCGTAATTCATTAGTAATTTCCACTCCAACTCAAAAACGCTTCAACTCCGTGAGATAAGCAGTTTTTGAATGAATGGCTATATCTTTTGATTTTGTCGCTGGATTACACTGAATTTGACATATATTGTGCAGAATCATGCCCCATACAACATCTATCAACAGCAGACACAGGCTTGGTGAAATTCAAGTTATTTCCTCTCTTAATCAAAAACGCGTTAACTCGTTGAGATAAGCACTTTTTGAACGAATGGCTATATCTTTTGAACCTGTGATGGGATTACAATGAATTTGACATATATTGTGCAGAATCATGTCCTAAACAGCATATTTCAACAGTAGAAACCAACTTGATGAAATTCATTAGTAATTTCCACACTTAATCAAAAACGCTTCAACTCCGTGAGATAAGCAATTTTTGCATGAATGGCTATATCTTTTGATCTTGTCGCTGGATTACACTGAATTTGATATATATTGTGCGGAATAATGTCCTAAACAACATATATCAACAGCAGAAACCAGCATGATGAAATTTATTAGTAATTTCCACTCCAACTCAAAAAAAGATTTAACCTCGGTAAGATATGCACTTTTTGAACGAATGGCTATATCTTTTGAAAATGTACCTGGATTACACTGAATTTGACATAAATTGTAAAAAATCTTGTCCTAAACAACATATTTCAACAGCAGAAACCAGCTTGATGAAATCCATAAGTTATTTCCACTTTTCAACAAAAACTCTTCAACTCGGTGAGATAAGCAATTTTTGAACGAATGGCTATATATTTTGATTTTGTAGCTGGGTTACACTGAATTTGACATATATTGAGCAGAATCTGGTCCTAAACAACATATATTAACAACAAAAACCAGCATATTGAAATTCATTAGTTATTTCCACTCCAACTCAAAAAAAGATTTAACCTCGGTAAGATATGCACTTTTTGAACGAATGGCTATATCTTTTGAACTTGTTGCTGGATTACACTGAATTTGACACATATTGTGCAGAATCATGTCCTAAACAACATATTTCAACAGTAGGTACCAACTTGATGAAATTCATTAGTTATTTCCACTCCTAATCAAAAACTCCTCAACTCGATGAGATAAGCAATTTTTGACCTTAAGGCTATATCTTTTGATCTTGAATCTGGATTACACTGAATTTGACATATATTGTGCAGAATCATGTCCTAAACAACGTATATCAACAGCAGAAACCAGCATGATGAAACTCATTTGTTTTTTCCTCTCTTAATCAAAAACGCTTCAACTCAGTGAGATAAGCACTTTTTGATCTTATGGCTATATCTTTTTAATTTATAGCTGGATTACACTGAATTTGACATATATTGTGCAGAATCATGTCCTAAACAGCATAATTACACAGTAGAAACCAACTTGATGAAATACATTAGTTATTTCCACTCCTAATCAAAAACGCTTCAACTCCGTGAGATAAGCACTTTTTGCATGAATGGCTATATCTTTTGATCTTGTCGCTGGATTACACTGAATTTGACAAATATTGTGCAGAATCATGTCCTAAACAACATATTTCAACAGCAGAAACCAGCATGATGAAATTCATTAGTTATTTCCACTCAAACTCAAAAACGATTTAACTCGATAAGATAAGCACTTTTTGAACGAATGGCTATATCTTTTGAACTTGTGGCTGGATTACACTGAATTTGACATATATTGTGCAAAATCATGTCCTAAACTACATATATCAACAGCAGAAATCAGGTTAGTGAAATTCATTAGTTTTTTCCACTCTTATTCAAAAATGCTTTAACCCGATAAGATAAGCACTTTTTGAACAAATGGCTATATCTTTTGAACCTGTGATGGGATTACACTAAATTTGACATATATTTTGCTGAATCATGTCCTAAACAACATATATCAACAGCAGAAACCAGAATGATGAAATTAATTAGTTATTTCCACTCTAACTCTAAAAGATTTAACCTGGGTAAGATAAGCACTTTTTGACCTTATGGCTATATCTTTTGAACATGTATCTGGATTTCACTGAATTTGACATATATTGTGCAGAATCATGTCCTAAACAACATATATCAACAGCAAAAACCAACTTGGTGAAATTCATTAGTTATTTCCACTCTTAATCGAAAACTCTTCAATCCGATAAGATGGCCATATGTTTTGAACCTATGATGTGATTACACTAAATTTGAAAAATATTGTGCAGAATCATGTCCTAAACAACATATTTCAAGAGTAGAAACCAACTTGATGAAATTCATTAGTTATTTCCACTCCTAATCAAAAACGCTTCAGCTCGGTGAGATAAGCACTTTTTGAACAAATGGCTATATCTTTTGAACTTGTCGCTGGATTACACTGAATTTGACATATTTTGTGCAAAATCATGTTCGAAACAACATGATTCAACGGCAAAAAACAGCTTGATGAAATCCATTAGGTATTTCCACTCCTAATCAAAAACGCTTCAACTAGGTTAGAGAAGCACTTTTTGAACAAATGGCTATATCTTTTGAACTTGTACCTGGATGACACTGAATTTGACATATATTGTGCAGAATCATGTCCTAAACAACATATATCAACAGCAGAAACCAGCATGATGAAATTCATTAGTTATTTCCACTCCAACTCAAAAAAGATTTAACCTCGGGAAGATAAGCACTTTTTAACCTTATGGCTATATCTTTTGAACTTGTAGCTGGATTACACTGAATTTGACATATATTGTGCAGAATCATGTTCTAAACAACATATATCCAGCAGTAACCAGCTTGATGAAATTAAAGAGTTATTTCCACTCCAACTCAAAAACTATTTAACTTGATAAGATAAGCAATTTTTGACCTTCAGGCTATATCTTTTGATCTTGTAGCTGGATTACACTGAATTTGACATATATTGTGCAGAATCATGTCCTAAACAACATATTTCAACAGCAGAGACCAGCTTGATAATATTCAATAAGTATTTCATCTCTTAATCAAAAACGCTTCAACTCGGTGACATAAGCACTTTTTGAATGCATGGCTATATCTTTTGAAACTGTGATGGGATTACACTGAATTTGACATATATTGTGCAGAATCATGTCCTAAACAACATATTTCAACAGCAGAAACCAGCTTGATGAAATTCATTAGTCATTTCCAATCAAAATCTAAAACGCTTCAACTCAGTGAGATAAGAACTTTTTGACCTTATGGCTATATCTTTTGAACTTGTAGCTGGAATACACTGAATTTGACATATATTGTGCAGAATCATGTCCTAAACAACATATATCAACAGCAAAAACCAGCATGTTGAAATTCATTAGTTATTTCCACTACAACTAAAAAACGCTTCAACTCGGTGATATAAGCAGTTTTTGCACGAATGGCTATATTTTTTGATCTTGTCGCTGGATTACACTGAATTTGAAATATATTGTACAGAATCATGTCCCATCCAACATCTATCAACAGCAGAAAAAGGTTAGGTGAAATTCATTAGTTATTTCCATTCCTAATTAAAAACGCTTCAACTCTGTGAGGGAAGCACTTTTTGAACGAATGGCTATATCTTTTGAACTTGTAGCTGGATTACACTGAATTAACATATATTGTGCAGAATAATGTACTGAACAACATATTTGAACAGCGGAAACCAGCTTGGTGAAATTCATTAGTTATTTCCTCTCCTAATCAAAAACGCTTCAACTCGGTGCAATAAGCATTCTTTGAACGAATTGGCTCTATCTTTTGAACCGCTGTTGGGATTACACTGAATTTGACATATATTGTGCAGAATCAAGTCCTAAACAACATGTTTCAATGGCAAAAACCAGCTTGATGAAATCCATTAGTTATTTCCACTCCTAATCAAAAATGCTTCAAGTCGGTGTGAGAAGCACTTTTTGAACGAATGGCTATATCTTTTTCAATGTTGCTGGATTACAATTAAATTGACATATATTGTGCAGAATCATGTCCTAAAGAACATATTTGAACAGCAGAAACCAGCTTGGTGAAATTCATTAGTTATTTCCAGTCTTTATCTTATCGGGTTGAAGCGTTTTTGATTAACACTTTTTGAACGAATGGCTTTATCTTTTGAACCTGTGATGGGATTACACTGAATTTGACATATATTGTGCAGAATCATGTTCTAAACAACATATATCCAGCAGAAACCACCTTGATGAAATTCATGAGTTATTTCCAGTCCAACTCAAAAACGATTTAACTCGATAAGATAAGCAGATTTTGACCTTATGGCTCTATCTTTTGAACTTGTTGCTGGATTACACTGAATTTGACATATATTGAACAGAATCATGTCCTAAACAACATATTTCAACAACAGAATCCAGCTTGATGAAATTCATTGGTTATTTCCACTGCAACTCAAAAACGCTTCAACTCTGTGAGATTAGCAGTTTTTGCACGAATGGCTATATCTTTTGATCTTGTCGCTGGATTACACTGAATTTGACATATATTGGACAGAATCATGTTCTATACAACATCTATCACCAGCAAAAACAGGCTTGGTGAATTTCAATGGTTATTTCCTCTCTTAATCAAAAACGCTTCAACAAGGTGTGATAAGCACTTTTTGAACGAATGGCTACATGTTATGAACCGGTGATGGGATTACACAGAATTTGACATATATTGTGCAGAATCATGTCCTAAACAACATATATCAACAGCAGAAACCAGCAGGATGAAATTTATTAGTTATTTCCACTCCAACTCAAAAAAGATTTAACCTCGGTAAGATAAGCACTTTTTAACCTTATGGCTAAATCTTTTGAACTTGTAGCTGGATTACACTGAATTTGACATATATTGTGCAGAATCATGTCCTAAACAACATATTTAAACAGTAGAAACCAACTTGATGAAATTAATTAGTTATTTCCACTCCTAATCAAAAACGCCTTAACTCGGTGAGATAAGCACTTTTTGAACGAATGGCTATATCTTTTGAACTTGTAGCTGGATTGCACTGAATTTGACATATTTTGTGCAGAATCATGTCCGATACAACATATTTCAACAGCAGAAACCAGCTTGATGAAATTCATTAGTTATTTCCAATCCAACTCAAAAATGATTTAACTCGGTAAGATAAGCACTTTTTGAACTTAAGTCTATATCTTTTGATCTTGACGCTGGATTGCACTGAATTTGACATATTTTGTGTAGAATCATGTCCTAAACAACATATTTCAACAGCAGAAACCAGCTTGATGAAATTCATTTGTTATTTCCACTCCTAATCAAAAACGCTTCAACTCAGAGAGATAAGCACTTTTTGATCTTATGGCTATATCTTTTGAATTTATAGCTGGATTACACTGAATTGAACATATATAGTGCAGAATCATGTCCTAAACAACACATATCAACAGCAAAAAAACAGCATATTGTAATTCATTAGTAATTTCCACTCCAACTCATAAACGCTTCAACTCGGTGAGATAAGCAGTTTTTGAACGAATGGCTATATCTTTTGATCCTGTCGCTGGATTACACTGAATTTGACATAAATTGTGCAGAATCATGTCCTATACAACATCTATCGATAGCAGAAAAAGGCTTGGTGAAATTCAATAGTTATTTCCTCTCTTAATCAAAAACGCGTTAACTCGGTGAGATAAGCAGTTTTTGCATGAATGGCTATATATTTGATCTTGTCGCTGGATTACACTGAATTTGACATATATTGTGCAGAATCATGTCCTATACAAAATCTATCAACAGCAGAAACAGGCTTGGTGAAATTCATTAGTTATTTCCACTCCAACTCAAAAACGCTTCAACCCGATAAGATAAACACTTTTTGAACGAATGGCTTTATCTTTTGAACCTGTGATGGGATTACACTGAATTTGACATATATTGTGCAGAATCATGTTCTAAACAACATATATCCAGCAGAAACCAGCTTGATGAAATTCATGAGTTATTTCCAGTCCAACTCAAAAACGATTTAACTCGATAAGATAAGCAGTTTTTGACCTTATGGCTATATCTTTTGAACTTGTAACTGGATTACACTGAATTTGACATATTGTGCTCATTAATGTCCTAAAAAACATATTTCAACAGCAGAAACCAGCTTGATGAAATTCATTAGTCATTTCCACTCAAAATCAAAAACGCTTCAAATCAGTGAGATAAGCACTTTTTGACCTTATGGCTATATCTTTTTAACTTATAGCTGGATTTCACTGAATTTGACATATATTGTGCAGAATCATGTCCTAAACAACATATATCAATAGCAGAAAAAGGCTTGGTGAAATTCAATAGTTATGTCCTCTCTTAATCAAAAACGCTTCAACTAGGTGTGATAAGCACTTTTTGAACGAATGGCTACATGTTATGAACCGGTGATGGGATTACACTGAATTTGACATATATTGTGCAGAATCATGTCCTAAACAACATATATCAACAGAAAAAACCAACTTGGTGAAATTCATTAGTTATTTCCACTCCTAATCAAAAACGCTTCAACTCGGTGAGATAAGCACTTTTTGCACGAATGGCTATGTCTTTTGATCTTGTCGCTGGATTATACTGAATTTGACTTATATTGTGCAAAATCATGTCCTAAACAACATATTTCAACAGCAGAAACTAGTTTGGTGAAATTCATTAGTTATTTCCACTCCTATTCAAAAACGCTTCAATTCGGTGAGATAAGCACTTTTTTAATCGAAAACGCTTCAACCCGATAAGATAAGCACTTTTTGAACGAATGGCTATATCTTTTGAACCTATGATGTGATTACACTAAATTTGAAAAATATTGTGCAGAATCATGTCCTAAACAACATATTTCAAGAGTAGAAACCAACTTGATGAAATTCATTAGTTATTTCCAATCCTAATCAAAAACGCTTCAACTCGGTGAGATAAGCACTTTTTGCTCGAATGGCTATATCTTTTGATCTTTTCGCTGGATTGCACTGAATTTGACATATTTTTTGCAAAGTCATGTTCTAAACAACATAATTCAACGGCAAAAACCAGCTTGATGAAATCCATTAGGTATTTCCACTCCTAATCAAAAACGCTTCAACTAGGTGAGAGAAGCACTTTTTGAACAAATGGCTATATCTTTTGAACTTGTACCTGGATGACACTGAATTTGACATATATTGTGCAGAATCATGTCCTAAACAACATATATCAACAGCAGAAACCAGTATGATGAAATTCATTAGTTATTTCCACTCCAACTCAAAAAAGATTTAACGTCGGGAAGATAAGCACTTTTTAACCTTATGGCTATACCTTTTGAACTTGTAGCTGGATTACACTGAATTTGACATATATTGTGCAGAATCATGTCCTAAACAACATATTTCAACAGCAGAGACCAGCTTGATGACATTCAATAGTTATTTCCTCTCTTAATCAAAAACGCTTCAACTCGGTGACATAAGCACTTTTTGAACGCATGGCTATATCTTTTGAACCTGTGATGGGATTACACTGAATTTGACATATATTGTGCAGAATCATGTCCTAAACAACATATTTCAACAGCAGAAACCAGCTTGATGAAATTCATTAGTCATTTCCACCCAAAATCTAAAACGCTTCAACTCAGTGAGATAAGAACTTTTTGACCTTATGGCTATATCTTTTGAACTTGTAGCTGGATTACACTGAATTAACATATATTGTGCAGAATAATGTACTGAACAACATATTTGAACAGCGGAAACCAGCTTGGTGAAATTCATTAGTTATTTCCTCTCCTAATCAAAAACGCTTCAACTCGGTGCAATAAGCATTCTTTGAACGAATTGGCTCTATCTTTTGAACCGCTGTTGGGATTACACTGAATTTGACATATATTGTGCAGAATCAAGTCCTAAACAACATGTTTCAATGGCAAAAACCAGCTTGATGAAATCCATTAGTTATTTCCACTCCTAATCAAAAATGCTTCAAGTCGGTGTGAGAAGCACTTTTTGAACGAATGGCTATATCTTTTTCAATGTTGCTGGATTACAATTAAATTGACATATATTGTGCAGAATCATGTCCTAAAGAACATATTTGAACAGCAGAAACCAGCTTGGTGAAATTCATTAGTTATTTCCAGTCTTTATCTTATCGGGTTGAAGCGTTTTTGATTAACACTTTTTGAACGAATGGCTTTATCTTTTGAACCTGTGATGGGATTACACTGAATTTGACATATATTGTGCAGAATCATGTTCTAAACAACATATATCCAGCAGAAACCACCTTGATGAAATTCATGAGTTATTTCCAGTCCAACTCAAAAACGATTTAACTCGATAAGATAAGCAGATTTTGACCTTATGGCTCTATCTTTTGAACTTGTTGCTGGATTACACTGAATTTGACATATATTGAACAGAATCATGTCCTAAACAACATATTTCAACAACAGAATCCAGCTTGATGAAATTCATTGGTTATTTCCACTGCAACTCAAAAACGCTTCAACTCTGTGAGATTAGCAGTTTTTGCACGAATGGCTATATCTTTTGATCTTGTCGCTGGATTACACTGAATTTGACATATATTGGACAGAATCATGTTCTATACAACATCTATCACCAGCAAAAACAGGCTTGGTGAATTTCAATGGTTATTTCCTCTCTTAATCAAAAACGCTTCAACAAGGTGTGATAAGCACTTTTTGAACGAATGGCTACATGTTATGAACCGGTGATGGGATTACACAGAATTTGACATATATTGTGCAGAATCATGTCCTAAACAACATATATCAACAGCAGAAACCAGCAGGATGAAATTTATTAGTTATTTCCACTCCAACTCAAAAAAGATTTAACCTCGGTAAGATAAGCACTTTTTAACCTTATGGCTAAATCTTTTGAACTTGTAGCTGGATTACACTGAATTTGACATATATTGTGCAGAATCATGTCCTAAACAACATATTTAAACAGTAGAAACCAACTTGATGAAATTAATTAGTTATTTCCACTCCTAATCAAAAACGCCTTAACTCGGTGAGATAAGCACTTTTTGAACGAATGGCTATATCTTTTGAACTTGTAGCTGGATTGCACTGAATTTGACATATTTTGTGCAGAATCATGTCCGATACAACATATTTCAACAGCAGAAACCAGCTTGATGAAATTCATTAGTTATTTCCAATCCAACTCAAAAATGATTTAACTCGGTAAGATAAGCACTTTTTGAACTTAAGTCTATATCTTTTGATCTTGACGCTGGATTGCACTGAATTTGACATATTTTGTGTAGAATCATGTCCTAAACAACATATTTCAACAGCAGAAACCAGCTTGATGAAATTCATTTGTTATTTCCACTCCTAATCAAAAACGCTTCAACTCAGAGAGATAAGCACTTTTTGATCTTATGGCTATATCTTTTGAATTTATAGCTGGATTACACTGAATTGAACATATATAGTGCAGAATCATGTCCTAAACAACACATATCAACAGCAAAAAAACAGCATATTGTAATTCATTAGTAATTTCCACTCCAACTCATAAACGCTTCAACTCGGTGAGATAAGCAGTTTTTGAACGAATGGCTATATCTTTTGATCCTGTCGCTGGATTACACTGAATTTGACATAAATTGTGCAGAATCATGTCCTATACAACATCTATCAATAGCAGAAAAAGGCTTGGTGAAATTCAATAGTTATTTCCTCTCTTAATCAAAAACGCGTTAACTCGGTGAGATAAGCAGTTTTTGAACAAATGGCTATATCTTTTGATCTTGTCGCTGGATTACACTGAATTTGACATAAATTGTGCAGAATCATGTCCTATACAAAATCTATCAACAGCAGAAACAGGCTTGGTGAAATTCATTAGTTATTTCCTCTCTTAATCAAAAACGCTTCAACTCCGTGAGATCAGCACTTTTTGCATGAATGGCTATATATTTGATCTTGTCGCTGGATTACACTGAATTTGACATATATTGTGCAGAATCATGTCCTATACAAAATCTATCAACAGCAGAAACAGGCTTGGTGAAATTCATTAGTTATTTCCACTCCAACTCAAAAACGCTTCAACCCGATAAGATAAACACTTTTTGAACGAATGGCTTTATCTTTTGAACCTGTGATGGGATTACACTGAATTTGACATATATTGTGCAGAATCATGTTCTAAACAACATATATCCAGCAGAAACCAGCTTGATGAAATTCATGAGTTATTTCCAGTCCAACTCAAAAACGATTTAACTCGATAAGATAAGCAGTTTTTGACCTTATGGCTATATCTTTTGAACTTGTAACTGGATTACACTGAATTTGACATATTGTGCTCATTAATGTCCTAAAAAACATATTTCAACAACAGAAACCAGCTTGATGAAATTCATTAGTCATTTCCACTCAAAATCAAAAACGCTTCAAATCAGTGAGATAAGCACTTTTTGACCTTATGGCTATATCTTTTTAACTTATAGCTGGATTTCACTGAATTTGACATATATTGTGCAGAATCATGTCCTAAACAACATATATCAATAGCAGAAAAAGGCTTGGTGAAATTCAATAGTTATGTCCTCTCTTAATCAAAAACGCTTCAACTAGGTGTGATAAGCACTTTTTGAACGAATGGCTACATGTTATGAACCGGTGATGGGATTACACTGAATTTGACATATATTGTGCAGAATCATGTCCTAAACAACATATATCAACAGAAAAAACCAACTTGGTGAAATTCATTAGTTATTTCCACTCCTAATCAAAAACGCTTCAACTCGGTGAGATAAGCACTTTTTGCACGAATGGCTATGTCTTTTGATCTTGTCGCTGGATTATACTGAATTTGACTTATATTGTGCAAAATCATGTCCTAAACAACATATTTCAACAGCAGAAACTAGTTTGGTGAAATTCATTAGTTATTTCCACTCCTATTCAAAAACGCTTCAATTCGGTGAGATAAGCACTTTTTTAATCGAAAACGCTTCAACCCGATAAGATAAGCACTTTTTGAACGAATGGCTATATCTTTTGAACCTATGATGTGATTACACTAAATTTGAAAAATATTGTGCAGAATCATGTCCTAAACAACATATTTCAAGAGTAGAAACCAACTTGATGAAATTCATTAGTTATTTCCAATCCTAATCAAAAACGCTTCAACTCGGTGAGATAAGCACTTTTTGCTCGAATGGCTATATCTTTTGATCTTTTCGCTGGATTGCACTGAATTTGACATATTTTTTGCAAAGTCATGTTCTAAACAACATAATTCAACGGCAAAAACCAGCTTGATGAAATCCATTAGGTATTTCCACTCCTAATCAAAAACGCTTCAACTAGGTGAGAGAAGCACTTTTTGAACAAATGGCTATATCTTTTGAACTTGTACCTGGATGACACTGAATTTGACATATATTGTGCAGAATCATGTCCTAAACAACATATATCAACAGCAGAAACCAGTATGATGAAATTCATTAGTTATTTCCACTCCAACTCAAAAAAGATTTAACGTCGGGAAGATAAGCACTTTTTAACCTTATGGCTATACCTTTTGAACTTGTAGCTGGATTACACTGAATTTGACATATATTGTGCAGAATCATGTCCTAAACAACATATATCAACAGCAAAAACCAGCATGTTGATATTCATTAGTTATTTCCACTACAACTCAAAAACGCTTCCACTCGGTGATATAAGCAGTTTTTGCACGAATGGCTATATTTTTTGATCATGTCGCTGGATTACACTGAATTTGAAATATATTGTACAAAATCATGTCCTATACAACATCTATCAACAGCAGAAAAAGGCTTGGTGAAATTCATTAGTTATTTCCACTCCCAATCAAAAACGCTTCAACTCGGTGAGATAAGCACTTTTTTAACGAATGGCTGTGTCTTTTGATCTTGTCGCTGGATTACCCTGAATTTGACATATTTTGTGCAAAATCATGTACTAAACAACATATTTCAACAGCAGAAACCAGTTTGGTGAAATTCATTAGTTATTTCCACTCAAAATCAAAATACTTCAATTTGATGAGATAAGCACTTTTTGAACAAATGGCTATATCTTTTGAACTTGTAGCTGGATTAAACTGAATTTGACATATATTGTGCAAAATCATGTTCTATAAAACATATTTCAACGGCAAAAAACAGCTTGATGATATCCATTATGTATTTCCACTCCTAATCAAAAACGCTTCAACTAGGTGAGAGAAGCACTTTTTGAACAAATGGCTATATCTTTTGAACTTGTTCCTGGATGACACTGAATTTGACATATATTGTGCAGAATCATGTCCTAAACAACATATATCAACAGCAGAAACCAGCATGATGAAATTCATTAGTTATTTCCACTCCAACTCAAAAAAGATTTAACCTCGGGAAGATAAGCAGTTTTTAACCTTATGGCTATATCTTTTGAACTTGTAGCTGGATTACACTGAATTTGACATATATTGTGCAGCATCATGATCTAAACAACATATATCCAGCAGTAACCAGCGTGATGAAATCCATTAGTTATTTCCACTCCTAATCAAAAACGCTTCAACTCTGTGAGGGAAGCACTTTTTGAACGAATGGCTATATCTTTTGAACTTGTAGCTGGATTACACTGAATTCACATATACTGTGCAGAATCATGTACTGAACAACATATTTGAATAGCAGAAACCAGCTTGGTGAAATTCATTAGTTATTTCCAATCCAACTCAAAAATGATTTAACTCGGTAAGACAAGCACTCTTTGACCTTATGGCTATATCTTTTGATCTTGACGCTGGATTGCACTGAATTTGACATATTTTGTGTAGAATCATGTCCTAAACAACATATTTCAACAGCAGAAACCAGCTTGATGAAATTCATTTGTTATTTCCACTCCTAATCAAAAACGCTTCAACTCGGTGAGAAAAGCAGTTTTTGAACGAATGGCTATATCTTTTGATCTTGTCCCTGGATTACACTGAATATGACATATATTGTACAGAATCATGTCCTATACAACATCTATCAACAGCAGAAACAGGCTTGGTGAAATTCAATAGTTATTTCCTCTCTTAATCAAAAATGCTTCAACTCGGTGAGTTAAGCACTTTTTGATCGAATGGCTATATCTTTTGAACCTGTGATGGGATTACACTGAATTTTACATATTTTGTGTAGAATCATGTCCTAAACAATATTTCAACAGCAGAAAAAAGCTAGATGAAATTCATTTGATGAAATTCATTAGTCATTTCCATTCCAACTCAAAAACGCTTCAACTCGGTGAGATAAGCAGTTTTTGAACGAATGGCTATATCTTTTGATCTTGTCTCTGAATTACACTGAATTTGACATATATTGTGCAGAATCATGTCCTATACAACATCTATCAACAGCAGAAATAGGCTTAGTGAAATTCAATAGTTATTTCCTCTCCTAATCAAAAACGCTTCAACTCGGTGATATACGCAGTTTTTGAACGAATGGCTATATCTTTTGAACCTGTGATGGGATTACACTGAATTTGAAATATTTTGTGCAGAATCTTGTCCTAAACAACATTTTTCAACAGCAGAAACCAGCTTGATGAAATTCATTAGTTATTTCCACTCCAAATCAAAAACGCTTCAACTCAGTAAGATAAGCAATTTTTCAACGAATGGCTATATCTTTTGAACTTGTAGCTGGATTCCACTGAAATTGACATATATTGTGCAAAATCATGTTCCAAACAACATATTTCAACGGCAGAAACCAGCTTGATGAAATCCATTAGTTATTTCCACTCCTGATCAAAAACGCTTCAATTCGGTGAGAAAAGCACTTTTTGAACGAATGGCTATATATTTTGATCCTGTTGCTGGGTTACACTGAATTTGATATATATATTGCAGAATCATGTCATAAACAACATATTTCAAAAGCAGAAACCAGCTTGATGAAATTCATTAGTTATTTTCACTCCTAATCAAAAACGCTTCAACTCGGTGAGATGAAGACTTTTTGATCGAATGGCTATATCTTTTGAACCTGTGATGGGATTACACTGAATTTTACATATTTTGTGTAGAATCATGTCCTAAACAATATTTCAACAGCAGAAAAAAGCTAGATGAAATTCATTTGATGAAATTCATTAGTAATTTCCACTCCAACTAAAAAAACGCTTCAACTCGGTGAGATAAGCAGTTTTTGAACGAATGGCTATATCTTTTGATCTTGTCGCTGGATCACACTGAATTTGACATATATTGTGCAGAATCATGTCCTATACAACATCTATCAACAGCAGAAACAGGCTTGATGAAATTCAATAGTTATTTCCTCTCTTAATCAAAAACCCGTTAACTCGGTGAGATAAGCACTTTTTGAACGAATGGCTATATCTTTTGAACCTGTGATGGGATTACAATGAATTTGACATATATTGTGCAGAATCATGTACTGAACAACGTATTTGAACAGCAGAAACCAGCTCGTTGAAATTCATTAGTTATTTCCAATCTTAATCAAAAACGCTTCAACCCAATTAGGTAATCACTTTTTGAACGAATGGCTACATCTTTTGAACCTGTGATGGGATTACACTGAATTTGACACATATTGTGCAGAATCATGTTCTAAACAACATATATCACCATCAGAAACCAGCTTGATGAAATTCATGAGTTATTTCCACTCCAACTCAAAAACGATTTAACTCGGTGTAGATAAGCACTTTTTGACCTTATGGCTATATCTTTTGAACTTGTAGCTGGATTACACTGAATTTGATATATATTGTGCAGAATCTTGTCCTAAACAACATATATCAACAGCAAAAACCAGCATATTGAAATTCATTAGTCATTTCCACTCAAAATCAAAAACGCTTCAACTCGGTGAGATTAGCAGTTTTTGCACGAATGGCTATATCTTTTGATCTTGTCGCTGGATTACACTGAATTTGACATATATTGGACAAAATCATGTTCTATACAACATCTATCACCAGCAAAAACAGGCTTGGTGAATTTCATTAGTTATTTCCTCTCTTAATCAAAAGCGCTACAACTAGGTGTGATAAGCATTTTTTGAACGAATGGCTACATGTTTTGAACCGGTGATGGGATTACACTGAATTTGACATATATATTGCAGAATCAAGTCCTAAACAACATATCTCAACAGCAGAAACCAGCATGATGAAATTCTTTAGTTATTTCCACTCCTAATCATAAACGCTTCAACTCGGTGAGATAAGCACTTTTTGCACGAATGGCTATGTCTTTTAATCTTGTCGCTGGATTACACTGAATTTGACTTATTTTGTGCAAAATAATGTCCTAAAAAACATATTTCAACAGCAGAAAGCAGTTTGGTGAAATTCATTAGTTATTTCCACTCCTAATCAAAAACGCTTCAACTCAGTGAGATAAGCACTTTTTGATCTTATGGCTATATCTTTTGAATTTAAAGCTGGATTACACTGCTTTTGACATATATTGTGCAGAATCATGTCCTAAACAACACATATCAACAGCAAAAACCAGCATATTGCAAATCATTAGTAATTTCCACTCCAACTCAAAAACGCTTCAACTCAGTGTGATAAGCACTTTTTGAACGAATGGCTATATCTTTTGATCTTGTCGCTGGATTACACTGAATTTGACATATATTGTGCAGAATCATGTCCTACACAACAACTATCAACACCAGAAACAGGCTTGGTGAAATTCAATAGTTATTTCCTTTCTTAATCAAAAACGTGTTAACTCGGTGAGATAAGCACTTTTTGAACGATTGGCTATATCTTTTGAACCTGTGATGGGATTACAATGTATTTGACATATATTGTGCAGAATCATGTCCTAAACAGCATATTTCAACAGTAGAAACCAACTTGATGAAATACATTAGTTATTTCCAATCCTAATCAAAAACGCTTCAACTCCGTGAGATAAGCACTTTTTGCATGAATGGCTATATCTTTTGATCTTGAAACTGGATTACACTGAATTTTACATATATTGTGCAGAATCATGTCCTGAACAACATATATCAACAGCAGAAACCAGCATGACTAAATTCATTCATCATTTCCACTCCAACTCAAAAAAGATTTAACCTCGGTAAGATAAGCACTTTTTAACCTTATGGCTATATCTTTTGAACTTGTAGCTGGATTACACTGAATTTGACATATATTGTGCAGAATCATGTCCTAAACATCATATTTCAACAGCGGAAGCCAGCATGATGAAATTCATTAGTTATTTCCACTCAAACACAAAAACGATTTAACTCGATAAGATAAGCACTTTTTGAACGAATGGCTTTATCTTTTGAACTTGTGGCTGGATTACACTGAATTTGACATATATTGTGCAAAATCATGTCCTAAACAACATATATCAACGGCATAAACCAGGTTAGTGAAATTCATTTGTTTTTTCCACTCTTATTCAAAAATGCTTTAACCCGATAAGATAAGCACTTTTTGAACGAATGGCTATATCTTTTGAACCGGTGATGTGATTACACTAAATTTGAAATATATTTTGCTGAATCATGTCCTAAACAACATATATCAACAGCAGAAACCAGAATGATGAAATTCATTAGTTATTTCCACTCTAACTCTAAAAAGATTTAACCTGGGTAAGATAAGCACTTTTTGACCTTATGGCTATATCTTTTGAACATGTATCTGGATTACACTGAAGTTGACATATATTGTGCAGAATCATGTCCTAAACAACATATATCAACAGCAAACACCAACTTGGTGAAATTCAATAGTTATTTCCACTCTTAATCGAAAACGCTTCAACCCGATAAGATAAGCACTTTTTGAACGAACGGCTATATCTTTTGATCTTGTCGCTGGATTACTCTGAATTTGACATATTTTGTGCAAAATCATGTTCTAAACAACATAATTCAACGGCAGAAACCAGCATGATGGAATTCATTATGTATTTCCACTCCTAATCAAAAACGCTTCAACTCGGTGAGAGAAGTACTTTTTGAACAAATGGCTATATCTTTTGAACTTGTACCCGGATGACACTGAATTTGACATATATTGTGCAGAATCATGTCCTAAACAAAATATATCAACAGCAGAAACCAGAATGATGAAATTCATGAGTTATTTCCACTCCAACTCAAAAAAAGATTTAACCTCGGGATGATAAGCACTTTTTAACCTTATGGCTAATCTTTTGAACTTGTTGCAGGATTACACTGAATTTGACATATATTGTGCAGAATCATGTTCTAAACAACATATATCCAGCAGAAACCAGCTTGATGAAATTAATGAGTTATTTCCAATCCAACTCAAAAACGATTAACTCGATAAGATAAGCACTTTTTGACCTTAAGGCTATATCTTTTGAACTTGTAGCTGGATTACACTGAATTTGACATATATTGTGCAGAATCATGTCCTTAACAACATATTTCAAAAGCAGAAACCAGCTTGATGATATTCAATAGTTATTTCCTCTCTTAATCAAAAACGCTTCAACTCGGTGACATAAGCACTTTTGAACGCATGGCTATATCTTTTGATCTTGTCGCTGGATTACACTGAATTTGACATATATTGTGCAGAATCATGTCATAAACAACATATATCAAAAGCATAAAACCAGCATGTTGAAATTCATTAGTTATTTCCACTACAACTCAAAAACGCTTCAACTCGGTGAGATAAGCACTTTTTGCACGAATGGCTATATTTTTTGATCTTGTCGCAGGATTACACTGAATTTGACATATATTGTACAGAATCATGTCCTATCCAACATCTATCAACAGCAGAAACAGGCTTGGTGAAATTCAATTGTTATTTCCTCTCCTAATCAAAAACGCTTCAACTCGGTGCGATAAGCATTCTTTGAACGAATGGCTCTATCTTTTGAAACGCTGTTGGGATTACACTGAATTTGACATATATTGTGCAGAATCAAGTCCTAAACAACATATTTCAATGGCAAAAACCAGCTTGATGAAATCCATTAGTTATTTCTACTCCTAATCAAAAACGCTTCAACTCGGTGAGAGAAGCACTTTTTGAACGAATGGCTATATGTTTTGCAAATGTAGCTGGATTACTATGAATTTGACATATATTGTGCAGAATCATGTACTGAACAACATGTTTGAACAGCAGAAACCAGCTTGGTGAAATTCATTAGTTATTTCCACTCTTAATCAAAAACGCTTCAACCCGATAATAAAAACACTTTTTGAACGAATGGCTTTATCTTTTGAACCTGTGATTGGATTACACTGAATTTGACATATATTGTGCAGAATCATGTTCTAAACAACATATATCCAGCAGAAACCAGCTTGATGAAATTCATGAGTTATTTCCAGTCCAACTCAAACGCGATTTAACTCGATAAGATAAGCAGTTTTTGACCTTATGGCTATATCTTTTGAACTTGTAGCTGGATTACACTGAATTTGGCATATATTGTGCAGAATCATGTCCTAAACAACATATTTCAACAGCAGAAACCAGCTTGATGAAATTCATTAGTCATTTCCACTCAAAATCAAAAACGCTTCAACTCGGTGAGATAAGCACTTTTTTCACGAATGGCTATGTCTTTTGATCTTGTCGCTGGATTACACTGAATTTGACTTATTTTGTGCAAAATCATGTCCTTAACAACAAATTTCAACAACAGAAACCAGTTTGGTGAAATTCATTAGTTATTTCCACTCCTAGTCAAAAACGCTTCAATTCGGTAAGAAAAGCTTTTTTTGACCGTAAGGCTATATCTTTTGATATTGACGCTGGATTACACTGAATTTGACATACTTTGTGTAGAATCATGTCCTAAACAACATATTTCAACAGCAGAAACCAGCTTGATTAAATTCATTAGTTATTTCCACTCCGAATCAATTACGCTTCAAGTCGGTAAGATAAGCACTTTTTGCATGAATGGCTATATCTTTTGATCTTTTCGCTGGATTACACTGAATTTGACATATAATGTGCAGAATCATGTCCTAAACAACATATTTCAACAGCAGAAACCAGCATGATGAAATTCATTAGTTATTTCCACTCAAACTCAAAAACGATTTAACTCGATAAGATAAGCACTTTTTGAACGAATGGCGATATCTTTTAAACCGGTCATGTGATTACATTAAATTTGACATATATTTTGCAGAATCATGTCCTAAACAACATATATCAACAGCAGAAACCAGAATGATGAAATTCATTAGTTATTTCCACTCTATCTCTAAAAAGATTTAACCTGGGTAAGATAAGCACTTTTTGACCTTATGGCTATATCTTTTGAACTTGTATCTGGATTACACTGAATTTGACATATATTGTGCAGAATCATGTCCTAAACAACATATATCAACAGCAGAAACCAGCATGATGAAATTCATGAGTTATTTCCACTCCAACTCAAAAACGGTTTAATTCGATAAGATAAGCAGTTTTTGATCTTATGGCTATATCTTATGAACTTGTAGCTGGATTACACTGAATTTGACATATATTGTGCAGAATCATTTCCTAAACAACAAATTTCAACAGCAAAAAGCAGCTTGATGCAATTCATTAGTCATTTCAACTCCAACTCAAAAACGGTTCAACTCTGTGAGATAAGCAGTTTTTGAACGAATGGCTATATCTTTTGATGTAGTCGCTGGATTACACTGAATTTGACATATATTGTGCAGAATCATGTCCTACACAACATCTATCAACACCAGAAACAGGCTTGGTGAAATTCAAAAGTTATTTCCTCTCTTCATCAAAAACGCGTTAACTCGGTGAGATAAGCACTTTTTGAACGAATGGCTATATCTTTTGAACCTATGATGTTATTACATTAAATTTGACATATATTGTGCAGAATCATGTCCTAAACAACATATTCAAGAGTAGAAACCAACTTGATGAAATTCATTAGTTATTTCCACTCCTAATCAAAAACGCTTCAACTCGGTGAGATAAGCACTGTTTGCACGAATGGCTATATCTTTTGATCCTGTAGCTGGATTACACTGAATTTGACATATTTTGTGCAAAATCACGTTCTAAACAACATAATTCAACGGCAAAAACCAGCTTGATGAAATCCTTTAGGTATTTCCACTCCTAATCAAAAACGCTTCAACTAGGTGAGAGAAGCACTTTTTGAACAAATGGCTATATCTTTTGAACTTGTACCTGGATGACATTGAATTTGACATATATTGTGCAGAATCATGTCCTAAACAACATATTTCAACAGTAGAAATCAGCATGATGAAATTCATTAGTTATTTCCACTCCACCTCAAAAACGATTTAACTCGATAAGATAAGCAGTTTTTGACCTTATTGCTATATCTTATGAACTTGTAGCTGGATACACTGAATTTGACATAAATTGTGCAGAATCATGTCCTAAACAACATATTTGAACAGCAGAAACCACCTTGATGAAATTCATTAGTGATTACCACTCAAAATCAAAAACGCTTCAACTCAGTGAGATAAGAACTTTTTGACCTTATGGCTATATCTTTTGAACTTATAGCTGGATTACACTGAATTTGACATATATTGTGCAGAATCATGTGCGAAACAACATATATCAACAGCAGAAACCAGGTAAGTGAAATTCATTAGTTATTTCCAGTCCTAATCAAAAACGCTTCAACTCGGTGAGATAAGCACTTTTTGCACGAATGACTATGTCTTTTTATCTTGTCGCTGGATTACACTGAATTTGACTTATTTTGTGCATAATCATGTCCTAAACAACATCTATCAACAGCAGAAACCAGGTAAGTGAAATTCATTAGTTATTTCCACTCTTAATCAAAAACGCTTCAACCCGATTAAATAAGCACTTTTTGAACGAATGGCTATATCTTTTGAACCTGTGATGTGATTACACTAAATTTGACATATATTGTGCTTAATCATGTCCTAAACAACATATATCAACAGCAGAAACCAGCTTGATGAAATTCATTAGTCATTTCCACTCCAACTCAAAAACGCTTCAACTCTGTGAGATAAGCAGTTTTTTAACGAATGGCTATATCTTTTGATCTAGTCGCTGGATTACACTGAATTTGACATATATTGTGCAGAATCATGTCCTATACAACATCTATCAACAGCAGAAACAGGCTTGATGAAATTCATCAGTTATTTCCTCTCTTAATCAAAAACGCTTAACCTCGGTGAGATAAGCACTTTTTGAACGAATGGCTATATCTTTTGAACCTGTGATGGGATTACACTGAATTTGACATATATTTTGCAGACTCATGTCCTAAACAACATATTTCAACAGAAGAAACCAGCTTGATGAAATTCATTAGTTATTTCCACTCCTAATCAAAAACGCTTACACTCGGTAAGATAAGCACTTTTTGACCTTAAGACTATATCTTTTGATCTTGAAACTGGATTACACTGAATTTGACATATTTTGTGTAGAATCATGTCCTAAACAACATATTTCAACAGCAGAAACCAGCTTGATGAAATTCATTAGTTATTTCCTCTCTTAATCAAAAACGCTTCAACTCAGTGAGATAAGCACTTTTTGATCTTATGGCTATATCTTTTGAATTTATAGATGGATTACACTGAATTTGACATATATTGTGCAGAATCATGTCCTAAAAAACATATATCAACAGCAAAAACCAGCATATTGTAATTCATTAGTAATTTCCACTCCAACTCAAAAACGCTTCAACTCGGTGAGATAAGCAGTTTTTGAACGAATCGCTATATCTTTTGATCTTGTCGCTGGATTACACTGAATTTGACATATATTGTGCAGAATCATGTCATACACAACATCTATCAACACCAGAAACAGGCTTGGTGAAATTCAATAGTTATTTCCTCTCTTCATCAAAAACGCGTTAACTTGGTGAGATAAGCACTTTTTGAATGAATGGCTATATCTTTTGAACCTGTGATGGGATTACACTGAATTTGGCATATATTGTACAAAATCATGTTCTAAACAGCATATTTCAACAGTAGAAACCAACTTGATGAAATTCAGTAGTTATTTCCACACCTAATCAAAAACGCTTCAACTCTGTGAGATAAGCACTTTTTGCATGAATGTCTATATTTTTTGATCTTGTCGCTGGATTACACTGCATTTGACATATATTGTGCAGAATCATGTCCTGAACAACATATATCAACAGCAGAAACCAGCATGACTAAATTCATTCGTCATTTCCACTCCAACTCAAAAAAGATTTAATCTCGGTAAGATAAGTCCTTTTTAACCTTATGGCTATAACTTTTGAACTTGTAGCTGGATTACACTGAATTTTACATATATTGTGCAGAATCATGTCCTAAACAACATATTTCAACAGCAGAAACCAGCATGATGAAATTCATTAGTTATTTCCACTCAAACTCAAAAACGATTTAACCTCGGTAAGATAAGCACTTTTTGAACGAATGGCTATATCTTTTGAACTTGTAGCTGGATTGCACTGAATTTGACATTTATTGTACAAAATCTTGTCCTAAAAAACATATATCAACAGCAGAAACCAGGTTAGTGAAATTCATTAGTTTTTTCCACTCTTATTCAAAAATGCTTTAACCCGATATGATAAGCACTTTTTGAACGAATGGCTATATCTTTTAAACCTGTAATGTGATTACACTAAATTTTACATATATTGTGCTTAATCATGTCCTAAACAACATATATAAACAGCAGAAACCAGAATGATGAAATTCATTAGTTATTTCCATTCCAACTCAAAAAAGATTTAACCTCGGTAAGATAAGCACTCTTTGACCTTATGGCTATATCTTTTGAACTTGTAGCTGGATTACACTGAATTTGACATATATTGTGCAGAATCATGTCCTACACAACATCTATCAACACAAGAAACAGGCTTGATGAAATTCAATAGTTATTTCCTCTCTTCATCAAAAACGCGTTAACTCGGTAAGATAAGCACTTTTTGAACGAATGGCTATATCTTTTGAACTTGTGATGGGATTACACTGAATTTGACATATATTGTCCAAAATAATGTCCTAAACAGCATATATCAACAGCAGAAACCAGCATGACTAAATTCATTAGTCATTTCCACCGCAACTCAAAAAAGATTTAACCTCGGTAAGATAAGCACTTTTTGACCTTAAGGCTATATCTTTTAACTTGTTGCTGGATTACACTGAATTTGACATATATTGTGCAGAATCATGTCCTAAAAAACATATATCAACAGCAAAAACCAGCATATTGTAATTCATTAGTAATTTCCACTCCAACTCAAAAACGCTTCTTCTCGGTGAGATAAGCAGTTTTTGAACGAATGGCTATATCTTTTGATCTTGTCGCTGGATTACACTGAATTTGACACATATTGTGCAGAATCATGTCCTACACAACATCTATCAACACAAGAAACAGGCTTGGTGAAATTCAATAGTTATTACTCTCTTCATCAAAAACGCGTTAACTCGGTGAGATAAGCACTTTTTGAATGAATGGCTATATCTTTTGAACCTGTGATGGGATTACACTGAATTTGACATATATTGTACAAAATCATGTCCTAAACAGCATATTTCAAGAGTAGAACCACATTTGATGAAATTCATTAGTTATTTCCACTCCTAATCAAAAACGCTTCAACTCCGTGAGATAAGCACTTTTTGCGTGAATGGCTATATCTTTTGATCTTGTCGCTGGATTACACTGAATTTGACATATATTGTGCAGAATCATGTCCTGAACAACATATATCAACAGCAGAAACCAGCATGACTAAATTCATTAGTCATTTCCACCGCAACTCAAAAAAGACTTAACCTCGGTAAGATAAGCACTTTTTGACCTTAAGGCTATATCTTTTAACTTGTTGCTGGATTACACTGAATTTGACATATAATGTGCAGAATCATGTCCTAAAAAACATATATCAACAGCAAAAACCAGCATATTGTAAATCATTAGTAATTTCCACTCCAACTCAAAAACGCTTCAACTCGGTGAGATAAGCAGTTTTTGAACGAATGGCTATATCTTTTGATCTTGTCGCTGGATTACACTGAATTTGACATATATTGTGCAGAATCATGTCCTACACAACATCTTTCAACACAAGAAACAGGCTTGGTGAAATTCAATAGTTATTACTCTCTTCATCAAAAACGCGTTAACTCGGTGAGATAAGCACTTTTTGAATGAATGGCTATATCTTTTGAACCTGTGATGGGATTACACTGAATTTGACATATATTGTACAAAATCATGTCCTAAACAGCATATTTCAAGAGTAGAAACCAACTTGATGAAATTCTTTAGTTATTTCCACACCTAATCAAAAACGCATCAACTCTGTGAGATAAGCACTTTTTGCATGAATGGCTATATTTTTTGATCTTGTCGCTAGATTACACTGAATTTGACATATATTGTGCAGAATCATGTCCTGAACAACATATTTCAACAGCAGAAACCAGCATGACTAAATTCATTCGTCATTTCCACTCCAACTCAAAAAAGATTTAACCTCGGTAAGATAAGCCCTTTTTAACCTTATGGCTATAACTTTTGAACTTGTAGCTGGATTACACTGAATTTGACATATATTGTGCAGAATCATGTTCTCAACAACATATATCAACAGCAGAAACCAGCATGATGAAATTCATGAGTTACTTCCACTCCAACTCAAAAACGATTTAATTCGATAAGATAAGCAGTTTTTGATCTTATGGCTATATCTTTTGAACTTGTAGCTGGATTACACTGAATTTGACATATATTGTGCAGAATCATGTCCTGAACAACATATATCAACAGCAAAAAACAACTTGGTGAAATTCATTAGTTATTTCCATTCTTAATCGAAAACGCTTCAACCCGATCAGATACGCACTTTTTGAACGAATGGCTATATCTTTTAAACCGGTGATGTGATTACACTAAATTTTACATATATTGTGCTTAATCATGTCCTAAACAACATATATAAACAGCAGAAACCAGAATGATGAAATTCATTAGTTATTTCCATTCCAACTCAAAAAAGATTTAACCTCGGTAAGATAAGCACTCTTTGACCTTATGGCTATATCTTTTGAACTTGTAGCTCGATTACACTGAATTTGACATATATTGTGCAGAATCATGTCCTACACAACATCTATCAACACCAGAAACAAGCTTGGTGAAATTCAATAGTTATTTCCTCTCTTCATCAAAAACGCGTTGACTCGATAAGATAAGCACTTTTTGAACAAATGGCTATATCTTTTGAACTTGTAGCTGGATTACACTGAATTTGACATATATTTATGCAAAATCATGTCCTAAACAACATATTTCAACAGCAGAAACCAGGTTAGTGAAATTCATTAGTTTTTTCCACTCTTATTCAAAAATGCTTTAACCCGATAAGATAAGCACTTTTTGAACAAATGGCTATATCTTTTAAACCGGTGTTGTGATTACACTAAATTTGACATATATTTTGCAGAATCATGTCCTATACAACATATATCAACAGCAGAAACCAGAATGACGAAATTCATTAGTTATTTCCACTCTAACTCTAAAAAGATTTAACCTAGGTAAGATAAGCACTTTTTGACCTTATGGCTATATCTTTTGAACTTGTATCTGGATTACACTGAATTTGACATATATTGTGCAGAATCATGTCCTGAACAACATATATCAACAGAGGAAACCAGCATGACTAAATTCATTAGTCATTTCCACCGCAACTCAAAAAAGATTAAACCTCGGTAAGATAAGCACTTTTTAACCTTATGGCTATATCTTTTGAACTTGTAGCTGGATTACACTGAATTTGAAATTATTGTTCAGAATCATGTCCTGAACAACATATATCAACAGCAAAAACCAACTTGGTGAAATTCATTAGTTATTTCCATTCTTAATCGAAAACGCTTCAACCCGATAAGATAAGCACTTTTTGAACGAATGGCTATATCTTTTGAACCTATGATGTGATTACACTAAATTTGAAAAATATTGTGCAGAATCATGTCCTAAACAACATATTTCAAGAGTAGAAACCAACTTGATGAAATCCATTAGTTATTTCCACTCCTAATCAAAAACGCTTCAACATCGGTGAGATAAACACTTTTTGACCTTTAGGCTATATCTTTTAACTTTTTGCTGGATTACACTGAATTTGACATATATTGTGCAGAATCATGTCCTAAAAAACATATATCAACAGCAAAAACCAGCATATTGTAATTCATTAGTAATTTCCACTCCAACTCAAAAACGCTTCAACTCGGAGAGATAAGCAGTTTTTGAACGAATGGCTATATCTTTTGATCTTGTCGCTGGATTACACTGAATTTGACATATATTGTGCAGAATCATGTCCTACACAACATCTATCAACACAAGAAACAGGCTTGGTGAAATTCAATAGTTATTTCCTCTCTTCATCAAAAACGCGTTAACTCGGTGAGATAAGCACTTTTTGAATGAATGGCTATATCTTTTGAACCTGTGATGGGATTACACTGAATTTGACATATATTGTACAAAATCATGTCCTAAACAGCATATTTCAACAGTAGAAACCAACTTGATGAAATTCTTTAGTTATTTCCACACCTAATCAAAAACGCTTCAACTCTGTGAGATAAGCACTTTTTGCATGAATGGCTATATTTTTTGATCTTGTCGCTGGATTACACTGAATTTGACATATATTGTGCAGAATCATGTCCTGAACAACATATATCAACAGCAGAAACCAGCATGACTAAATTCATTCGTCATTTCCACTCCTAATCAAAAAAGATTTAACCTCGGTAAGATAAGCCCTTTTTAACCTTATGGCTATAACTTTTGAACTTGTAGCTGGATTACACTGAATTTGACATATATTGTGCAGAATCATGTCCTAAACAACATATTTCAACAGCAGAAACCAGCATGATGAAATTTATTAGTTATTTCCACTCAAACTCAAAAACGATTTAACTCGATAAGATAAGCACTTTTTGAACGAATGGCTATATTTTTTGAACTTGTAGCAGGATTACACAGAATTTGACATTTATTGTACAAAATCTTGTCCTAAAAAACATATATAAACAGCAGAAACCAGAATGATGAAATTCATTAGTTATTTCCATTCCAACTCAAAAAAGATTTAACCTCGGTAAGATAAGCACTCTTTGACCTTTTGGCTATATCTTTTGAACTCGTATCTGGATTACACTGAATTTGACATATATTGTGCAGAATCATGTCCTAAACAACATATATCAACAGCAAAAACCAACTTGGTGAAATTCATTAGTTATTTCCATTCTTAATCGAAAACGCTTCAACCCGATCAGATAAGCACTTTTTGAACGAATGGCTATATCTTTTGAACCTATGATGTGATCACATTAAATTTGACATATATTGTGCAGAATCATGTCCTAAACAACTGATTTTAAGAGTAGAAACAAACTTGATGAAATTCATTAGTTATTTCCACTCCTAATCAAAAACGCTTCAACTCGGTGAGATAAGCACTTTTTGCACGAATGGCTATATCTTTTGATCTTGTAGCTGGATTACACTGAATTTGACATATTTTGTGCAAAATCATGTTCTAAACAACATAATTCAACGGCAAAAACCAGCTTGATGAAATCTGTTAGGTATTTCCACTCCTAATCAAAAACGCTTCAACTAGGTGAGAGAAGCACTTTTTGAACAAATGGCTATATCTTTTGAACTTGTATCTGGATTACACTGAATTTGACATATATTGTGCAGAATCATGTCCTGAACAACATATATCAACAGAGGAAACCAGCATGACTAAATTCATTAGTCATTTACACCGCAACTCAAAAAAGATTAAACCTCGGTAAGATAAGCACTTTTTAACCTTATGGCTATATCTTTTGAACTTGTAGCTGGATTACACTGAATTTGAAATTATTGTTCAGAATCATGTCCTAAAAAACACATTTCAACAGTAGAAACCAGCATGAAGATATTCATTACTTATTTCCACTCAAACTCAAAAACGATTTGACTCGATAAAATAAGCACTTTTTGAACGAATGGCTATATCTTTTGAACTTGTAGCTGGATTACACTGAATTTGACATATATTTGTGCAAAAGCATGTCGTAAACAACATATATCAACAGCAGAAACCAGGTTAGTGAAATTCATTCGTTTTTTCCACTCTTATTCAAAAATGCTTTAATCGATAAGATAAGCACTTTTTGAACAAATGGCTATATCTTTTAAACCGGTTATGTGATTACACTAAATTTGACATATATTTTGCAGAATCATGTCCTATACAACATATATCAACAGCAGAAACCAGAATGACAAAATTCATTAGTTATTTCCACTCTAACTCTAAAAAGATTTAACCTAGGGAAGATAAGTACTTTTTGACCTTATGGCTCTATCTTTTGAACATGTATCTGGATTACACTGAATTTGATATATATTGTGCAGAATCATGTCCTAAACAACATATATCAACAGCAGAAACCAGCTGGATGAAATTCATGAGTTATTTCCACTCCAACTCAAAAACGATTTAATTCGATAAGATAAGCAGTTTTTTATCTTATGGCTATATCTTTTGAACTTGTAGCTGGATTACACTGAATTTGACATATATTGTGCAGAATCATGTCCTGAACAACATATATCAACAGCAAAAACCAACTTGGTGAAATTCATTAGTTATTTCCATTCTTAATCGAAAACGCTTCAACCCGATAAGATAAGCACTTTTTGAACGAATGGCTATATCTTCTGAACCTATGATTTGATTACACTAAATTTGAAAAATATTGTGCAGAATCATGTCCTAAACAACATATTTCAAGAGTAGAAACCAACTTGATGAAATCCATTAGTTATTTCCACTCCTAATCAAAAACGCTTCAACATCGGTGAGATAAGCACTGTTTGCACGAATGGCTATATCTTTTGATCTTGTCGCTGGATTACACTGAATTTGACATATTTTGTGCAAAATCATGTTCTAAACAACATAATTCAACGGCAAAATCCAGCTTGATGAAATTCATTAGTTATTTTCACTCTTAATCGAAAACGCTTCAACCCGATAAGATAAGCACTTTTTGAACGAATGGCTATATCTTTTGAACCTGTCATGTGATTGAACTAAATTTGACATATATTGTGCTTAATCATGTCCTAAACAACATATATCAACAGCAGAAACCAGCTGGATGAAATTCATGAGTTATTTCCACTCCAACTCAACAACGATTTAACTCGGTAAGATAAGCACTTTTTGACCTTAAGGCTATATCTTATGAACTTGTAGCTGGATTACACTGAATTTGACATATATTGTGCAGAATCATTTCCTAAACAACAAATTTCAACAGCAAAAAGAAGCTTGATGAAATTCATTAGTCATTTCCACTCCAACTCAAAAACGCTTCAACTCTGTGAGATAAGCAGTTTTTGAACGAATGGCTATATCTTTTGATCTAGTCGCTGGATTACACTGAATTTGATATATATTGTGCAGAATCATGTCCTATACAACATCTATCAACAGCAGAAACAGGCTTGATGAAATTCATTAGTTATTTCCTCTCTTAATCAAAAACGCTTAACCTCGGTGAGATAAGCACTTTTTGAACGAATGGCTATATAATTTGAACCTGTGATGGGATTACACTGAATTTGACATATATTGTCCAAAATCATGTCCTAAACTACATATATCAACAGCAGAAACCAGGTTAGTGAAATTCATTAGTTTTTTCCACTCTTATTCAAAAATGCTTTAACCCGATAAGATAAGCACTTTTTGAACGAATGGCGATATCTTTTAAACCGGTCATGTGATTGCACTAAATTTGACATATATTTTGCAGAATCATGTCCTAAACAACATATATCAATAGCAAAAACCAGAATGATGAAATTCATTAGTTATTTCCACTCTAACTCTAAAAAGATTTAACCTGGGTAAGATAAGCACTTTTTGACCTTATGGCTATATCTTTTGATCTTGTATCTGGATTACACTTAATTTGACATATATTGTGCAGAATCATGTCCTAAACAACATATATCAACAGCAGAAACAAGCATGATGAAATTCATGAGTTATTTCCACTCCAACTCAAAAACGATTTAATTCGATAAGATAAGCAGTTTTTGATCTTATGGCTATATCTTTTGAACTTGTATCTGGATTACACTGAATTTGACATATATTGTGCAGAATCATGTCCTAAACAACATATATCAACAGCAGAAACCAGCATGATGAAATTCATGAGTTATTTCCACTCCAACTCAAAAACGATTTAATTCGATAAGATAAGCAGTTTTTGATATTACGGCTATATCTTTTGAACTTGTCGCTGGATTACACTGAATTTGACATATATTGTGCAGAATCATGTCCTAAACAACATATATCAACAGCAAAAACCAACTTGGTGAAATTCATTAGTTATTTCCACTCTTAATCGAAAACGCTTCAACCCGATAAGATAAGCACTTTTTGAACGAATGGCTATATCTTTTGAACCTATGATGTGATTACACTAAATTTGTAAAATATTGTGCAGAATCATGTCCTAAACAACATATTTCAAGAGTAGAAACCAACTTGATGAAATCCATAAGTTATTTCCACTCCTAATCAAAAACGCTTCAACTCGGTGAGATAAGCACTTTTTGCACGAATGGCTATATCTGTTGATCTTGTCGCTGGATTACACTGAATTTGACATATTTTGTGCAAAATCATGTTCTAAACAACATAATTCAACGGAAAAAAAACAGCTTGATGAAATCCATTAGTTATTTCTACTCCTAATCAAAAACGCTTCAACCCGATCAGATAAGCACTTTTTGAACGAATGGCTATAATTTTTGAACCTGTGATGTGATTACACTAAATTTGACAAATATTGTGCTTAATCATGTCCTAAACAACATATATCAACAGCAGAAACCAGCTGGATGAAATTCATGAGTTATTTCCACTCCAAATCAACAACGATTTAACTCGGTAAGATAAGTACTTTTTGACCTTAAGGCTATATCTTATGAACTTGTGGCTGGATTACACTGAATTTGACATATATAGTGCAGAATCATGTCCTAAACAACAAATTTCAACAGCAAAAAGCAGCTTGATGAAATTCATTAGTCATTTCCAGTCCAACTCAAAAACGCTTCAACTCTGTGAGATAAGCAGTTTTTGAACGAATGGCTATATCTTTTGATCTAGTCGCTGGATTACACTGAATTTGATATATATTGTGCAGAATCATGTCCTATACAACATCTATCAACAGCAGAAACAGGCTTGATGAAATTCATTAGTTATATCCTCTCTTAATGAAAAACGCTTAACCTCGGTGAGATAAGCACTTTTTGAACGAATGGCTATATCATTTGAACCTGTGATGGGATTACACTGAATTTGACATATATTGTGCAAAATCATGTCCTAAACAACATATATCAACAGCAGAAACCAGGTTAGTGAAATTCATTAGATTTTTCCACTCTTATTCAAAAATGCTTTAACCCGATAAGATAAGCACTTTTTGAACGAATGGCTATATCTTTTCAACCTATGATGTGATTACACTAAATTTGAAAAATATTGTGCAAAATCATGTCCTAAACAACATATTTCAAGAGTAGAAACCAACTTGATGAAATCCATAAGTTATTTCCACTCCTAATCAAAAACGCTTCAACTCGGTGAGATAAGCACTTTTTGCACGAATGGCTATATCTTTTGATCTTGTTGCTGGATTACACTGAATTTGACATATTTTGTGCAAAATCATGTTCTGAACAACGTAATTCAACGGAAAAAACCAGCTTGATGAAATCCATTAGTTATTTCCAGTCCTAATCAAAAATGCTTCAACTCGGTGAGAGAAGCACTTTTTGAACAAATGGCTATATCTTTTGATCTTGTCGCTGGATTACACTGAATTTGACATATATTGTGCAGAATCATATCCTAAACAACATATGTGAACAGCAGAAACCAGCATGATGAAATTCATTAGTTATTTCCACTCCAACTCAAAAAAGATTTAACCTCGGGAAGATAAGCACTTTTTAACCTTATGGCTATATCTTTTGAAGTTGTAGCTGGATTACACTAAATTTGACATATATTTTGCAGAATCATGTCCTATACAACATTTATCAACAGCAGAAACAGGCTTGGTGAAATTCAAATGTTATTTCCTCTCTTAATCAAAAACGCTTCAACCCGGTGCGATAAGCACTTTTTGAACGAATGGCTATATCCTTTGAACAACTGATGGGATTACAATGAATTTCACATACATTGTGCAGAGTCATTTCCGAAACAACATATTTCAACAGCAGAAACCAGCATGATGAAATACATGAGTTATTTCCACTCCAACTCAAAAACGATTTAACTCGATAAGATAAGCAGTTTTTGACCTTTTGGCTATATCTTTTGAACTTGTAGCTGGATTACACTGAATTTGACATTAATTGTGCAGAATCATGTTCTATAAAACATATTTCAACGGCAGTAACCAGCTTGATGAAATCCATTCGTTATTTCCACTCCTAATCAAAAACGCTTCAACTCGGTGAGGGAAGCACTTTTTGAACGAATGGCTATATCTTTTGAACCTGTGATGTGATTACACTGAATTTGACATATATTGTGCAGAATCATGTTCTAAACAACATATATCACCATCCGAAACCAGCTTGATGAAATTCATGAGTTATTTCCACTCCAACTAAAAAACGATTTAACTCGGTAAGATTAGCACTTTTTGACCCTATGGCTATATCTTTTGAACTTGTAGCTGGAATACACTGAATTTGACATTAATTGTGCAGAATCATGTCCTAAACAACACATTTCAACAGCAGAAACCACCTTGATGAAATTCATGAGTCATTTCCACTCATAATCAAAAACGCTTCAACTCAGTGAGATAAGAACTTTTTGACCTTTTGGCTTCATCTTTTGAACTTATAGCTGGATTACACTGAATTTGACATATATTGTGCAGAATCATGTCCTAAACAACATCTATCAACAGCAGAAATAGGCTTGGTGAATTTCAATAGTTATTTCCTCTCTTAATCAAAAACGCTTCAACTCGGTGAGATAAGCACTTTTTGAATGCATGGCTATATCTTTTGAACATGTGATGGGATTGCACTGAATTTGAAATATATTTTGCAGAATCATGTCCTAAACAACATATTTAAACAGCAGAAACCAGCTTGATGAAATTCATTAGTCATTTCCACTCAAAATCAAAAACGCATCAACTCAGTGAGATAAGAACTTTTTGACCTTATGGCTATATCTTTTGAACTTATAGTTGGATTACACTGAATTTGACATATATTGTGCAGAATCATGTCCTATACAACATATATCAACAGCAAAAACCAGCATGTTGATATTCATTAGTTATTTCCACTCCAACTCAAAAACGCTTCAACTCGGTGATATAAGCAGTTTTTGCACGAATGGCTATATTTTTTGATCTTGTCGCAGGATTACACTGAATTTGACATATATTGTACAGAATCATGTCCTATCCAACATCTATCAACAGCAGAAACAGGGTTGGTGAAATTCAATAGTTATTTCCTCTCCTAATCAAAAACGCTTCAACTCGGTGCGATAAGCATTCTTTGAACGAATGGCTCTATCTTTTGAACCACTGTTGGGATTACACTGAATTTGAAATATATTGTGCAGAATCAAGTCCTAAACAACATATTTCAACAGCAGAAACCAGCTTGATGAAATTCATTAGTTATTTCCACTCCTAATCAGAAACGTCTCAACTCGGTGAGTTAAGCACTTTTTGAACGAATGGCGATATCTTTTGAACCTGTGATGGGATTATACTGAATTTGACATATATTGTGCAGAATCATGTCCTAAACAACATATTTCAACAGCAGAAACCAGCTTGATGAAATTCATTAGTTATTTCCACTCCGAATCAAAAACGCTTCAACTCGGTGAGATAAGTACTTTTTGAACGAATAGCTATATCCTATGAACCTGTAATGGGAACACACTGACTTTGACATATATTGTGCATAATCATATCCTAAACAACATATTTCAACAGCAGTAACCAGCTTGATGAAATTCATTAGTTATTTCCACTCCTAATCAAAAACGCTTCAAATCGGTAAGATAAGTACTTTTTGAACGAATGGCTATATCTTTTGAACATGTGAAGGGATCACACTGACTTTGACATATATTGTGCAGAAACATATCCCAAACAACATATTTCAACAGCAGAAACCAGCTTGATGAAATTCATTAGTTATTTCCACTCCTAATCAAAAACGCATTATATTGGTGAGATAAGCACTTTTTGAGAAAATGGCTATATCTTTTGAACTTGTGAAGGGATTACACTGAATTTGACATATATTGTGCAGAATCATGTCCTAAACAACATATTTCAACAGTAGAAATCTACTTGATAAAATTCATTAGTTATTGCCACTCCTAATCAAAATTGCTTCAACTCGGTGAGATAAGCACTTTTTGCACGAATGGCTATATATTTTGATCTTGTCGCTGGATTACAAAGAATTTGACATGTGTTGTGCAGAATCATGTCCTTAACAACATATTTCAACAGCAGAAACCAGCTTGATTAAATCCATAAGTTATTTCCACTCCTAATCAAAAACGCTTCAACCCGATAAGATGAGCAGCTTTTGAACGAATGGCTATATCTTTTGAACCTGTGATGTGATTACACTGAATTTGACATATATTGTGCAGAATCATATCCTAAAAAACATATTTCAACAGCAGAAACCAGCTTGATGAAATTCATTGATTATTTCCACTCCGAATCCAAAAACGCTTCAACTCGGTGAGATAAGTACTTTTTGAACGAATGGCGATATATTTTGAACCCATGAAGGGATTATACTGAATTTGACATATATTGTGCTGAATCATGTCCCAAACAACATTTTTCAACAGCAGAAACCAGCGTGATGAAATTCAAAAGTTTTTTCCACTCCTAATCAAAAACGCTTCAACTCGGTGAGATAAGTACTTTTTGAACGATTGGCGATATCTTTTTAACCTATAAAGGGATTACACTGAAGTTGACATATATTGTGCAAAATCATGTCCTAAACAACATATTTCAACAGCAGAAACCAGCTTGATGAAATTCATTAGTTATTTCCACTCCTAATCAGAAACGTCTCAACTCGGTGAGTTAAGCACTTTTTGAACGATGGCTATATCTTTTGGACTTTTGATGGGATATCTCTGAATATGACATATATTGTGCAGAATCTTGACCTAACAACATATTTCAACAGCAGAAACCACCTTGACGAAATTAATTGGTTATTTCCAATACTAATCAAAAACTCTTTTACTTGGTGACATAAGTACTTTTTGGACGAATGGCTATATCCTTTGAACCTGTAATGGGATTTCACTGAATTTGACATATATTGTGTAGAATCATGTCCTAAACAACATATTTCAACAGCAGAAACCAGCTTGATGAAATTCAAAAGTTATTTCCACTCCTAATCAAAAACGCTTCAACTCGGTGAGATAAGTACTTTTTGAACGAATGGCTATATCTTTTGAACTTGTGAAGGGATTACACTGAATTTGACATATATTGTCCAGAATCATGTCCTAAACAACATATTTCAAGAGCAGATACCAGCTTGATGAAATTCATTAGTTATTTCCACTCCTAATCAAAAACGCTTCAACTCTGTGAGATAAGTCCTGTTTGAATAGATGGCTATATCTTTTGAACTTGTGAAGGGATTACACTGAATTTGACATATATTGTCCAGAATCATGTCCTAAAAAACAAATTTCAAGAGCAGAAACCAGCTTGATGAAATTCATTAGTTATTTCCAGTCCGAATCAAAAACGCTTCAACTCGGTGAGATAAGTACTTTTTGAACGAATGGCGATATCTTTTTAACCTAAAAAAGGGATTACACTGAATTTGACATATATTGTGCAGAATCATGTCCTAAACAACATATTTCAACAGCAAAAACCAGCGTGATGAAATTCAAAAGTTATTTCCACTCCTAATCAAAAACGCTTCAACTCGGTGAGATAAGTACTTTTTGAAAAAATGGCTATATCCTTTGAACCTGTAATGGGATCACACTGAATTTGACATATATTGTGCAAAATCATATCCAAAAAAACATATTTCAACAGCAGAAACCAGCTTGATGAAATTCAATAATTATTTCCACTCATAAACAAAAACGCTTCAACTCGGTGAGATAAGCATTATTTGCACGAATGGCTATATCTTTTGACATTGTCGCTGGATTACACTGAATTTTAAATATTTTCTGCAGAATCATGTCCTAAACAACATATTTCAACAGCAGGAACCAGCTTGATGAAATTCATTAGTTATTTCTACTCCGAATCAAAAATGCTTCAACTCGGTGAGATAAGCACTTTTTGATCGAATGGCTATATCTTTTGAACTTGTCGCTTGATTATACTGAATTTTTACATATTTTGTGCAGAATCTTGTCCTAAACAACATATTTCAACAGCAGGAACCAGTTTGATGAAATTCATTAGCTATTTGCACTCCTAATCAAAAACGCTTCAACTCGGTCTCATAAGAACGTTTTGAACGAATGGCTATATCCTTTCAACCTGTAATGGGCTCACAAGAATTTGAAATATATTGTGCAGAATCATGTCCTAAACAACATATTTCAACAGCAGAAACCAGCTTGATGAAATTCATTAGTTATTTCCACTCCTAATCAGAAACGTCTCAACTCGGTGAGTTTAGCACTTTTTGAACGAATGGCTATATCTTTTGGACTTTTGATGGGATATCTCTGAATATGACATATATTGTGCAGAATCATGTCAAAAACAACATATTTCAACAGCAGAAACCAGCTTGATGAAATTCAAAAGTTATTTCTACTCCTAATCAAAAACGCTTCAACTCGGTGAGATAAGTCCTTTTTGAATGAATGGCTATATCCTTTTAACCTGTAATGGGATCACACTGACTTTGACATATATTGTGCAGAATCATATCCTAAACAACATATTTCAACAGCAGAAACCAGCTTGATCAAATTCATTAGTTATTTCCACTCCTAATCAAAAACGCTTCAACTCGGTGAGATAAGCACTTTTTGCACGAATGGCTATATCTTTTGATCTTGTCGCTGGATTACACTGAATTTGACATGTGTAGTGCAGAATCTTGTCCTAAACAACATATTTCAACAGCAGAAACCAGCTGGATTAAATCCATTAGTTATTTCCACTCCTAATCAAAAACGCTTCAACCCGATAAGATAAGCAGTTTTTGAACGAATGGCTTTATCTTTTGAACCTGTGATATGATTACAGTATATTTGACATATATTTCTCAGAATCATATCCTGAAAAACATATTTCAACAGCAGAAACCAGTTTGATGAAATTCATTAGTTATTTCCACTCCGAATCAAAAACGCTTCAACTCGGTGAGATAAGCTCTTTTGGATCGAATAGCTATATCTTTTGAACTTGTAGCTGGAGTGCACTGAAAATGACATTTATTGTGCAGAATCATGTCCTAAACAACATATTTCAATAGCAGAAACCAGCTTGATGAAATTCATTAGTTATTTCCACTCCTCATCAGAAACGTCTCAATTCGGTCAGTTAAGTACTTTTTGAAGGAATGGCTATATCTTTTGAACCTGTGATGGGATTATACTGAAATTGACATATATTGTGCAGAATCATGTCCTGAACAACATATATAGACAACAGAAAGCATCTTGATTCTTTCATTAGTTATTTCCACTGCGAATAATAAACGCTTCAACTCGGTGAGATAAGCACTTTTTGATCGAATGGCTATATCTTTTGAACTTGTGTCTGGATTACACTAAATTTGATAAATATTGTGCAAAATCATGTCCGAAACAACATATTTCAACAGCAGAAACAGCTTGATGAAATTCATTAGCTATTTCCACTCCGTATCCAAAAACGCTTCAACTCGGTGAGATAAGTATTTTTTGAACGAATGGCGATATCTTTTGAACCTATGAAGGGATTATACTGAATTTGACATATATTGTGCTGAATCATGTCCTAAACAACATATTTCAACAGCAGAAACCAGCATGATGAAATTCAAAAGTTTTTTCGACTCCTAATCAAAAACGCTTCAACTCGGTGAAATAAGTACTTTTTGAACGAATGGCAACATCTTTTTAACCTATGAAGGGATTTCACTGAATTTGACATATATTGTTCAGAATCATGTCCTAAACAACATATTTCCACAGCAAAAACCAGAGTGATGAAATTCAAAAGTTATTTCCGCTCCTAATCAAAAACGCTTCAACTTGGTGAGATAAGTACTTTTTGAATGAATGGCGATATCCTTTGAACCTGTAATGGGATCACACTGAATTTGACATATATTCTGCAAAATCATATCCAAAAAAACATATTTCAACAGCAGAAACCAGCTTGATGAAATTCAATAGTTATTTCCACTCCTAAACAAAAATGCTTCAACTCGGTGAGATAAGAATTATTTGCACGAATGGCTATATCTTTTGATCTTGTCGCTGGATTACACTGAATTTTAAATATTTTCTGCAGAATCATGTCCTAAACAACATATTCCAACAGCAGATACCAGCTTGATGAAATTCATTAGTTATTTCTACTCTGAATCAAAAATGCTTCAACTCGGTGAGATAAGCACTTTTTGATCGAATGGCAATATCTTTTGAACTTGTCGCTGGATTATACTGAATTTGACATTTTTTGTGCAGAATCTTGTCCTAAACAACATATTTCAACAGCAGGAACCAGCTTGATGAAATTCATTGGTTATTTCCAATACTAATCAAAAACTCTTCAACTTGGTGACATAAGTACTTTTTGGACGAATGGCTATATCCTTTGAACCTGTAATGGGATTTCACTGAATTTGACATATATTGTGTAGAATCATGTCCTAAACAACATATTTCAACAGCAGAAACCAGCTTGATGAAATTCAAAAGTTTTTTCCACTCCTAATCAAAAACGCTTCAACTCGGTGAGATAAGTACTTTTTGAACGAATGGCGATATCTTTTTAACCTATGAAGGGATTACACTAAATTTGACATATATTGTGCAGAATCATATCCTAAACAACATATTTCAACAGCAGAAAGCAGCTTGATGAAATTCATTAGTTATTTCCACACCTAATCAAAATTGCTTCAACTCGGTGAGATAAGCACTTTTTGCACGAATGGCTATATCTTTTGATCTTGTCGCTGGATTACACTGAATTTGACATGTGTTGTGCAGAATCTTGTCCTAAACAACATATTTCAACAGCAGAAACCAGCTGGATTAAATCCATTAGTTATTTCCACTCCTAATCAAAAACGCTTCAACCCAATAAGATAAGCAGTTTTTGAACGAATGGCTTTATTTTTTGAACCTGTGATATGATTACAGTAAATTTGACATATATTGTGCAGAATCATATCCTAAAAAACATTTTTCAACAGCAGAAACCAGTTTGATGAAATTCATTAGTTATTTCCAACTCGAATCAAAAACGCTTCAACTCGGTGAGATAAGCACTTTTTGATCGAATAGCTATATCTTTTGAACTTTTGATTGGATTTCACTGAATGGGACATATATTGTGCAGAATTATGTCCTAAACTACATATTTAAAAGACATAAACCAGCTTGATGAAATTCATTAGTTATTTCCACTCCTAATCAAAAACGCTTCAACTCGGTGAGATAAGTACTTTTTGAACGAAAAGCTATATCCTATGAACCTGTAATGGGATCACACTGACTTTGACATATATTGTGCAGAATCATATCCTAAACAACATATTTCAACAGCAGAAACCAGCTTGATGAAATTCATTAGTTACTTCCACTCCTAATCAAAAACGCTTCAACTTGGTGAGATAAGCACTTTTTGAAAAAATGGCTATATCTTTTGAACTTGTGAAGGGATTACACTGAATTTGACATATATTGTGCAGAATCATGTCCTAAACAACATATTTCAACAGTAGAAATCTACTTGATGAAATTCATTAGTTATTGCCACTCCTAATCAAAAACGCTTCAACTCGGTGAGATAAGCACTTTTTTCACGAATGGCTATATATTTTGATCTTGTCGCTGGATTACACTGATTTTGACATGTGTTGTGCAGAATCATGTCCTAAACAACATATTTCAACAGCAGAAACCAGCTTGATTAAATCCATTGGTTATTTCCACTCCTAATCAAAAACGCTTCAACCCGATTAGATAAGCAGTTTTTGAACGAATGGCTATATCTTTTGAACCTGTGATGTGATTACACTGAATTTGAAATATATTGTGCAGAATCATATCCTAAAAAACATATTTCAACAGCAGAAACCAGCTTGATGAAATTCATTGATTATTTCCACTCCGAATCCAAAAACGCTTCAACTCGGTGAGATAAGTACTTTTTGAACGAATGGCGATATATTTTGAACCTATGAAGGTATTATACTGAATTTGACATATATTGTGCTGAATCATGTCCTCAACAACATATTTCAACAGCAGAAACCAGCTTGATGAAATTTATTAGTTTTTTCCACTCCTAAACAAAAACGCTTCAACTCGGTGAGATAAGCACTTTTTGAACGAATGGCGATATCTTTTTAACCTATGAAGGGATTACACTGAATTTGACATATATTGTGCAGAATCATGTCATGAACAACATATTTCAACAGCACAAACCAGCGTGATGAAATTCAAAAGTTATTTCCACTCCTAATCAAAAACGCTTCAACTCGGTGAGATAAGTACTTTTTGAATGAATGGCTATATCTCTTGAACTTGTGAAGGGATTACACTGAATTTGACATATATTGTGAAGAATCATGTCATAAAAAACATATTTCAACAGCAGAAACCAGCTTGATGAAATTCATTAGTTATTTCCAATCCTAATCAAAAACGCTTCAACTCGGTGAGAAAGTACTTTTTGAAGGATTGGCTATATCTTTTGAACTTGTGAAGGGATTACACTGAATGGAACATATATTGTGCAGAATCATGTCCTAAACAACATATTTCAACAGCAGAAACCAGTTTGATGAAATTCATGAGTTATTTCCACTCCTAATCAAAAACGCTTCAACTCGGTGAGATAAGTCCTTTTTGAACGAATGGCTATATCCTTTGAACCTGTAATGGGATCACACTGACTTTGACATATATTGTGCAGAATCATGTCCTAAACAACATATTTCAACAGCAGAAACCATCTTGATGAAATTCATTAGTTATTTCCACACCTAATCAAAATTGCTTCAACTCGGTGAGATAAGCACTTTTTGCACGAATGGCTATATCTTTTGATCATGTCGCTGGATTACACTGAATTTGACATGTGTTGTGCAGGATCTTGTCCTAAACAACATATTTCAACAGCAGAAAACAGCTGGATTAAATCCATTAGTTATTTCCACTCCTAATCAAAAACGCTTCAACACAATAAGATAAGCAGTTTTTGAACGAATGGCTTTATTTTTTGAACCTGTGATATGATTACAGTAAATTTGACATATATTGTGCAGAATCATATCCTAAAAAACATATTACAACAGCAGAAACCAGTTTGATGAAATTCATTAGTTATTTCCAACTCGAATCAAAAACGCTTCAACTCGGTGAGATTAGCACTTTTTGATCGAATAGCTATATCTTTTGATCTTTTGATTGGATTTCACTGAATGGGACATATATTGTGCAGAATTATGTCCTAAACAACATATTTAAAAGTCAGAAACCAGCTTGATGAAATTCATTAGTTTTTTCCACTCCTAATCAAAATTGCTTCAACTCGGTGAGATAAGCACTTTTTGATCGAATGGCTATAACTTTTGAACCTGTGATGGGATTATACTGAATTTGACATATATTGTGCAAAATCTTGACCTAACAACATATTTCAACAGCAGAAACCAGTTTGATGAAATTCATTAGTTATTTCCACTCCGAATCAAAAACGCTTCAACTCGGTCAGATAAGCACTTTTTGATCGAATAGATATATCTATTGAACTTGTAGCTGGATTGCACTGAAAATGACATTTATTGTGCAGAATCATGTCCTAAACAACATATTTCAACAGCAGGAACCAGCTTGATGAAATTCATTCGTTATTTCCAATCCTAATCAGAAACGTCTCAACTCGGTCAGTTAAGCACTTTTTGAATGAATGGCAATATCTTTTGAACCTGTGATGGGATTATACTGAAGTTGACACATATTGTGCAGAATCATGTCCTGAACAACATATATAGACAGCAAAAAGCAGCTTGATTCTTTCATTAGTTATTTCCACTGCGAATCATAAACGCTTCAACTCGGTGAGATCAGCACTTTTTGATCGCATGGCTATATCTTTTGAACTTGTGTCTGGATTACACTAAATTTGATATATATTGTGCAGAATCACTTCCTAAACAACATATTTCAACAACATGAAACCAGCTTGACGAAATCCATCAATTATTTCCACTCCTAATCAAAAACGTTTCAACCCGATAAGATAAGCAGTTTTTGAACGAATGGCCATGTCTTTTGAACCTTTGATGTGATTACACTAAATTTGATATATATTGTGCAGAATCATATCCTAAACAACATATTTCAACAGCTGAAACCAGCTTGATGAAATTCACCTGTTATTTCCACTCCGAATCAAAAACACCTCAATCGGTGAGATAAGTCCTTTTTGAACGAATGGCTATATCCTATGCACAATATATGTCAAATTCGGTGTAATCCCTTCATAGGTTCAAAAGATATCGACAGTCGTTCCAAAAGAAATTATCTCACCGAGTTGAAGCATTTTTGATTAGGAGTGGAAATACCTAATGAATTTCTACAAGCTGGTTTCTGCTGTTGAAATATGTTGTTTAGGACATGATTCCGCACAATATATGTCAAATTCAGTGTAATCCCTTCACAAGTTCAAAAGATATACCCATTTGTTCAAATAGTGCTTATCTCACCGAGTTGAAGCATTTTTGATTAGGAGTGGAAATAACTTTTGAATTTCATCAAGCTGGTTTCTACTGTTGAAATATGTTGTTTAGAACATGTTTCTGCACAATATATGTCAAATTCAGTGTAATCCCTTCATAGGTTCAACAGATATCGCAAGTCGTTCCAAAAGAACTTATCTCACCGAGTTGAGGCGTGTTTGATTCGGAGTGGAAATAACCAATGAATTTCATCAAGCTGGTTTCTGCTGTTGAAATAAGTTTTTTAGGATATGATTCTGCACAATATATGTCAAATTTAGTGTAATCACATCACAGGTTCAAAAGATATAGCCATTCATGTGCAAAATCATGTCCTAAACAACATATTTAAAAGTCAGAAACCAGCTTGATGAAATTCATTAGTTTTTTCCACTCCGAATCAAAAACGCTTCAACTCGGTGAGATAAGCATTATTTGCACGAATGGCTATATCCTTTGATGCTGTAATGGGATCACACTGAATTTGACATATATTGTGCAGAATCATATCCAAAAAAACATATTTAAACAGCAGAAACAAGCTTGATGAAATTCATTAGTTATTTCCACTCCTAAACAAAAACGCTTCAACTCGGTGAGATAAGCATAATTTGCACGAATGGCTATATCTTTTGATCTTGTCGCTGGATTACACTAAATTTTAAATATTTTCTGCAGAATCATGTCCTAAACAATATATTTCAACAGCAGAAACCAGCTTGATGAAATTAATTAGTTATTTCCACTCCGAATCAAAAACGCTTCAACTCGGTGAGATAAGCACTTTTTGATCAAATGCAATATCTTTTGAACTTGTCGCTGGATTATACTGAATTTGACATATTTTGTGCAGAATCTTTTCCTAAACAACATTGTTCAAAAGCAGGAACCAATATTGATGAAATTCATTAGTTATTTGTACTCCTAATCAAAAACGCTTCAACTCGGTGAGATAAGTCCTTTTTGAACGGATGGCTATAACCTTTGAACCTGTAATTGGCTCACAAGAATTTGACATATATTGTGCAGAATCATATCCTAAACAACATATTTCAACAGCAGAAACCAGCTTGATCAAATTCATTAGTTATTTCCACTCCTAATCAAAAATGCTTCAACTCGGTGAGATAAGCACTTTTTGAACGAATGGCTATATCTTTTGAACTTGTGAAGGGATTACACTGAATTTGACATATATTGTGCAGAATCATGTCCTAAACAACATATTTCAACAGTAGAAATCTACTTGATGAAATTCATTAGTTATTGCCACTCTTAATCAAAATACTTCAACTCGGTGAGATAAGCACTTTTTGCACGAATGGCTATATCTTTTGATCTTGTCCCTGGATTACACTGAATTTGACATGTGTTCTGCAGAATCATGTCCTAAACAACATATTTCAACAGCAGAAACCAGCTTGATGAAATTCATTAGTTATTTCTACTCCGAATCAAAAACGCTCAACTCGGTGAGATAAGCACTTTTTGATCGAATGGCAATATCTTTTGAACTTGTCGCTGGATTATACTGAATTTGACATATTTTGTGCAAAATCATGTCCTAAACAACATATTTCAACAGCAGGAACCAGCTTGATGAAATTCATTAGTTATATCCACTCCTAATCAAAAACGCTTCAAATCGGTCTCATAAGCATGTTTTGAACGAATGGCTATATCCTTTGAACCTGTAATGGGCTCACAAGAATTTGACATATATTGTGCAGAATCATGTCCTAAACAACATATTTCAACAGCAGAAACCAGCTTGATGAAATTCAATAGTTATTTCCGCTCTTAATCAAAACCTCTTCAACTTGGTGAGATAAGCAATTTTTGAACGAATGGCTATATCTTTTGAACATGTGATGGGATTTCACTGAATTTGACATATATTATGCAGAATCTTGTCCTAAACAACATATTTCAACAGCGGGAACCAGCTTGATGAAATTCATTAGTTATATCCACTCCTAATCAGAAACACTTTAACTCGGTCTCATGAGCACATTTTGAAAGAATGTCTATATCCTTTGAACCTGTAATGGGCTCACAAGAATTTGATATATATTGTGCAGAATCATGTCCTAAACCACATATTTCAACAGCAGAAACCAGCTTGATGAAATTCATTAGTTATTTCCAGTCCGAATCAAAAACGCTTCAACTCGGTGAGATAAGCACTTTTTGATCGAATAGCTATATCTTTTGAACCTGTAGCTGGATTACACTGAATTTGACATGTGTTTTGCAGAATCATGTCCTAAACAACATATTTAAACAGCAGTAACCAGCTTGATGAAATCCATCAGATATTTCCACTCCTAATCAAAAACGCTTCAACCCGATAAGATAAGCAGATTTTGAACGAATGGCTATATCTTTTGAACCTTTGATGTGATTACACTAAATTGGACATATATTGTGCAGAATCATATCCTAAACAACGTATTTCAACAGCAGAAACCAGCTTGATGAAATTCATTGGTTATTTCCACTCCGAATCAAAAACGCTTCAACTCGGTGAGATAAGTCCTTTTTGAACGGATGGCTATATCTTTTGAACATGTGAAGGGATTACACTGAATTTGACATATCTTGTCCAGAATCATATCCTAAACAACAAATTTCAAGAGCAGAAACCAGCTTGATGAAATTCATTAGTTATTTCCACTCCGAATCAAAAACGCTTCAACTCTGTGAGATAAGCACTTATTGATCGAACGGCTATATCTTTTGAACTTGTCGCTGGATTATACTGAATTTGACATATTTTGTGCAAAATCATGTCCTAAACAACATATTTCAACAGCAGGAACCAGCTTGATGAAATTCATTAGTTATATCCACTCCTAATCAAAAACGCTTCAAATCGGTCTCATAAGCATGTTTTGAACGAATGGCTATATCCTTTGAACCTGTAATGGGCTCACAAGAATTTGACATATATTGTGCAGAATCATGTCCTAAACAACATATTTCAACAGCAGAAACCAGCTTGATGAAATTCAATAGTTATTTCCGCTCTTAATCAAAACCTCTTCAACTTGGTGAGATAAGCAATTTTTGAACGAATGGCTATATCTTTTGAACATGTGATGGGATTTCACTGAATTTGACATATATTATGCAGAATCTTGTCCTAAACAACATATTTCAACAGCGGGAACCAGCTTAATGAAATTCATTAGTTATATCCACTCCTAATCAGAAACACTTTAACTCGGTCTCATGAGCACATTTTGAAAGAATGTCTATATCCTTTGAACCTGTAATGGGCTCACAAGAATTTGATATATATTGTGCAGAATCATGTCCTAAACCACATATTTCAACAGCAGAAACCAGCTTGATGAAATTCATTAGTTATTTCCAGTCCGAATCAAAAACGCTTCAACTCGGTGAGATAAGCACTTTTTGATCGAATAGCTATATCTTTTGAACCTGTAGCTGGATTACACTGAATTTGACATGTGTTTTGCAGAATCATGTCCTAAACAACATATTTAAACAGCAGTAACCAGCTTGATGAAATCCATCAGATATTTCCACTCCTAATCAAAAACGCTTCAACCCGATAAGATAAGCAGATTTTGAACGAATGGCTATATCTTTTGAACCTTTGATGTGATTACACTAAATTGGACATATATTGTGCAGAATCATATCCTAAACAACGTATTTCAACAGCAGAAACCAGCTTGATGAAATTCATTGGTTATTTCCACTCCGAATCAAAAACGCTTCAACTCGGTGAGATAAGTCCTTTTTGAACGGATGGCTATATCTTTTGAACATGTGAAGGGATTACACTGAATTTGACATATCTTGTCCAGAATCATATCCTAAACAACAAATTTCAAGAGCAGAAACCAGCTTGATGAAATTCATTAGTTATTTCCACTCCGAATCAAAAACGCTTCAACTCTGTGAGATAAGCACTTATTGATCGAACGGCTATATCTTTTGAACTTGTCGCTGGATTATACTGAATTTGATATATTTTGTGCAGAATCTTGTCCTAAAAAACATATTTCAACAGCGGGAACCAGCTTGATGAAATTCATTAGTTATATCCACTCCTAATCAGAAACACTTTAACTCGGTCTCATGAGCACATTTTGAAAGAATGACTATATCCTTTGAACCTGTAATGGGCTCACAAGAATTTGACATATATTGTGCAGAATCATGTCCTAAACAACATATTTCAACAGCAGCAACCAGCTTGATGAAATTCATTAGTTATTTCCACTCCGAATCAAAAACGCTTCAACCCGATAAGATAAGCAGATTTTGAACGAATGGCTATATCTTTTGATCCTGTGATGTGATTACACAAAATTTGACATATATTGTGCAGAATCATATCCTAAAAAACATATTTCAACAGCAGAAACCAGCTTGATGAAATTCATTGGTTATTTCCACTCCGAATCAAAAACGCCTCAACTCGGGGAGATAAGTTCTTTTGGAACGACTGGCGATATCTTTTGAACCTATGAAGGGATTACACTGAATTTGACATATATTGTCCAGAATCATGTCCTGAACAACAAATTTCAAGAGCAGAAACCAGATTGATGAAATTCAAAAGTTATTTCCACTCCTAATCAAAAACGCTTCAACTCGGTGAGATAAGCACTTTTTGAACAAATGGCTATATCTTTTGAACTTGTGAAGGGATTACACTGAATTTGACATATATTGTCCAGAATCATGTCCTGAACAACAAATTTCAAGAGCAGAAACCAGCGTGATGAAATTCAAAAGTTATTTCCAATACTAATCAAAAACTCTTCAACTTGGTGAGATAAGCAATTTTTGAACGAATGGCTATATTTTTTGAACCTGTGATGGGATTACACTGAATTTGAAATATATTGTCCAGAATCATGTCCTAAACAACAAATTTCAAGAGCAGAAACCAGCTTGATGAAATTCATTAGTTATTTCCACTCCTAATCAGAAACGTCTCAACTCGGCGAGATAAGCACTTTTTTCACGAATGGCTATATCTTTCGATCTTATCGCTGGATTAAACTTAATTTGGCATGTGTTTTGCAGAATCATGTCCTAAAAAAAACATATTTCAACAGCAGAAACCAGCTTGACGAAATCCATCAGTTATTTCCACTCCTAATCAAAAACGCTTCAACCCGATAAGATAGGCTGTTTTTGAACGAATGGCTATATCTTTTGAACCTTTGATGTGATTACACTAAATTGGACATATATTGTGCAGAATCATATCCTAAACAACATATTTCAACAGCAGAAACCAGCTTGATGAAATTCATTGGTTATTTCCACTCCGAATCAAAAACGCTTCAACTCGGTGAGATAAGTCCTTTTTGAACGGATGGCTATATCCTTTGAACCTGTAATGGGCTCACAAGAATTTGACATATATTGTGCAGATTCATGTCCCAAACAACATATTTCAACAGCAGAAACCAGCGTGATGAAATTCAAAAGTTATTTCCACTCCTAATCAAAAATGCTTCAACTCGGTGAGATAAGTACTTTTTGAACGAATGGCTATATCTTTTGAACTTGTGAAGGGATTACACTTAATTTGACATATATTGTGCAGAATTATGTCATAAACAACATATTTCAACAGCAGAAACCAGCTTGATGATATCCATTAGTTATTTCCACTCCTAATCAAAAACGCTTCAACTCGGTGAGATAAGTCCTTTTTGAAACAATGGCTATATCCTTTGAACCTTTAATGGGATCACACTGAATTTGACATATATTGTGCAGAATCATATCCCAAAAAACATATTTCAACAGCAGAAACCAGCTTGATGAAATTCATTAGTTATTTCCACTCCTAAAAAAAACGCTTCAACTCGGTGAGATAAGCATTATTTGCAAGAATGGCTATATCTTTTGATCTTTTTGCTGGATAACACTGAATTTGAAATATTTTCTGCAGAATCATGTCCTAAACAACATATTTCAACAGCAGAAACCAGCTTGATGAAATTCATTAGTTATTTCTACTCCGAATCAAAAACGCTCAACTCGGTGAGATAAGCACTTTTTGATCGAATGGCAATATCTTTTGAACTTGTCCCTGGATTATACTGAATTTGACATATTTTGTGCAAAATCTTGTCCTAAACAACATATTTCAACAGTAGGAACCAGCTTGATGAAATTCATTAGTTATATCCACTCCTAATCAAAAACGCTTCAAATCGGTCTCATAAGCATGTTTTGAACGAATGGCTATATCCTTTGAACCTGTAATGGGCTCACAAGAATTTGACATATATTGTGCAGAATCATGTCCTAAACAACATATTTCAACAGCAGAAACCATCTTGATGAATTTCATTAGTTATTTCCACTCCGAATCAAAAACGCTTCAACTCGTTGAGATAAGCACTTTTTGATCGAATAGCTATATCTTTTCAACTTGTAGCTGGATTACACTGAATTTGACATGTGTTTTGCAGAATCATGTCCTAAACAACATATTTCAACAGCAGTAACCAGCTTGATGAAATCCAACAGATATTTCCACTCCTAATCAAAAACGCTTCAACCCGATAAGATAAGCAGATTTTGAGCGAATGGCTATATCTTTTGATCCTGTGATATGATTACACTAACATTGACATATATTGTGCAGAATCATATCCTAAAAAACATATTTCAACAGCAGAAACCAGCTTGATGAAATTCATTGGTTATTTCCACTCCTAATCAAAAACGCTTCAACTTAGTGAGATAAGCACTTTTTGAACGAATGGCTATATCTTTTGAACTTGTGAAGGGATTACACTGAATTTGACATATATTGTGCAGAATCATGTCCTAAACAACATATTTCAACAGTAGAAATCTACTTGATGAAATTCATTAGTTATTGCCACTCCTAATCAAAATTGCTTCAACTCGGTGAGATAAGTACTTTTTGCACGAATGGCTATATCTTTTGATCTTGTCGCTGGATTACACTGAATTTGACATGTGTTGTGCAGAATCATGTCCTAAACAACATATTTCAACAGCAGAAACCAGCTTGATTAGATCCATTAGTTATTTCCACTCCTAATTAAAACGCTTCAACCCGATTAGATAAGCAGTTTTTGAATGAATGGCGATATCTTTTGAACCTGTGATGTGATTACACTGAATTTGACATATATTGTGCAGAATCATATCCTAAAAAACATATTTCAACAGCAGAAACCAGCTTGATGAAATTCATTGATTATTTCCACTCTGAATCCAAAAACGCTTCAACTCGGTGATATAAGTACTTTTTGAACGAATGGCGATATCTTTTGAACCTATGAAGGGATTATACTGAATTTGACATATATTGTGCAGAATCATGTCCTAAACAACATATTTCAACAGCAGAAACCAGCGTGATGAAATTCAAAAGTTTTTTCCACTCCTAATCAAAAACGCTTCAACTCGGTGAGATAAGTACTTTTTGAACGATTGGCGATATCTTTTTAACCTATAAAGGGATTACACTGAAGTTGACATATATTGTGCAAAATCATGTCCTAAACAACATATTTCAACAGCAGAAACCAGCGTGATCAAATTCATTAGTTATTGCCACTCTTAATCAAAATACTTCAACTCGGTGAGATAAGCACTTTTTGCACGAATGGCTATATCTTTTGATCTTGTCCCTGGATTACACTGAATTTGACATGTGTTCTGCAGAATCATGTCCTAAACAACATATTTCAACAGCAGAAACCAGCTTGATTAAATGCATTAGTTATTTCCACTTTCAATCAAAAACGCTTCAACCCGATAAGATAAGCAGTTTTTGAACGAATGGCTATGTCTTTTGAACCTGTAATGTGATTACACTAAATTTGACATATATTGTGCAGAATCATATCCTAAAAAACATATTTCAAGAGCAGAAACCAGCTTGATGAAATTCATTGATTATTTCCACTCCGAATCCAAAAACGCATCAACTCGGTGAGATAAGTACTTTTTGAACGAATGGCGATATCTTTTGAACCTATGAAGGGATTACACTGAATTTGACATATATTGTGCAGAATCATGTCCTAAACAACATATTTCAACAGCAGAAACCAGCGTGATGAAATTCAAAAGTTTTTTCCACTCCTAATCAAAAACGCTTCAACTCGGTGAGATAAGTACTTTTTGAACGATTGGCGATATCTTTTTAACCTATAAAGGGATTACACTGAAGTTGACATATATTGTGCAAAATCATGTCCTAAACAACATATTTCAACAGCAGAAACCAGCGTGATCAAATTCATTAGTTATTGCCACTCTTAATCAAAATACTTCAACTCGGTGAGATAAGCACTTTTTGCACGAATGGCTATATCTTTTGATCTTGTCCCTGGATTACACTGAATTTGACATGTGTTCTGCAGAATCATGTCCTAAACAACATATTTCAACAGCAGAAACCAGCTTGATTAAATGCATTAGTTATTTCCACTTTCAATCAAAAACGCTTCAACCCGATAAGATAAGCAGTTTTTGAACGAATGGCTATGTCTTTTGAACCTGTAATGTGATTACACTAAATTTGACATATATTGTGCAGAATCATATCCTAAAAAACATATTTCAAGAGCAGAAACCAGCTTGATGAAATTCATTGATTATTTCCACTCCGAATCCAAAAACGCATCAACTCGGTGAGATAAGTACTTTTTGAACGAATGGCGATATCTTTTGAACCTATGAAGGGATTACACTGAATTTGACATATATTGTGCAGAATCATGTCCTAAACAACATATTTCAACAGCAGAAACCAGCTTGATGAAATTCAAAAGTTATTTCCACTCCTAATCAAAAAGCTTCAACTCGGTGATATAAGTAGTTTTTGAACGAATGGCTATATCTTTTGAACTTGTGAAGGGATTACACTTAATTTGACATATATTGTGCAGAATTATGTCATAAACAACATATTTCAACAGCAGAAACCAGCTTGATGATATCCATTAGTTATTTCCACTCCTAATCAAAAACACTTCAACTCGGTGAGATAAGTCCTTTTTGAAAGAATGGCTATATCCTTTGAACCTTTAATGGGATCACACTGAATTTGACATATATTGTGCAGAATCATATCCCAAAAAACATATTTCAACAGCAGAAACCAGCTTGATGAAATTCATTAGTTATTTCCACTCCTAAACAAAAACGCTTCAACTCGGTGAGATAAGCATTATTTGCAAGAATGGCTATATGTTTGATCTTGTTGCTGGATTACACTGAATTTGAAATTTTTTCTGCAGAATCATGTCCTAAACAACATATTTCAACAGCAGAAACCAGCTTGATGAAATTCATTAGTTATTTCTACTCCGAATCAAAAACGCTTCAACTCGGTGAGATAAGCACTTTTTGATCGAATGGCAATATCTTTTGAACTTGTCGCTGGATTATACTGAATTTGACATATTTTGTGCAAAATCATGTCCTAAACAACATATTTCAACAGCAGGAACCAGCTTGATGAAATTCATTAGTTATATCCACTCCTAATCAAAAACGCTTCAAATCGGTCTCATAAGCATGTTTTGAACGAATGGCTATATCCTTTGAACCTGTAATGGGCTCACAAGAATTTGACATATATTGTGCAGAATCATGTCCTAAACAACATATTTCAACAGCAGAAACCAGCTTGATGAAATTCAATAGTTATTTCCGCTCTTAATCAAAACCTCTTCAACTTGGTGAGATAAGCAATTTTTGAACGAATGGCTATATCTTTTGAACATGTGATGGGATTTCACTGAATTTGACATATATTGTGCAGAATCTTGTCCTAAACAACATATTTCAACAGCGGGAACCAGCTTGATGAAATTCATTAGTTATATCCACTCCTAATCAGAAACACTTTAACTCGGTCTCATGAGCACATTTTGAAAGAATGTCTATATCCTTTGAACCTGTAATGGGCTCACAAGAATTTGATATATATTGTGCAGAATCATGTCCTAAACCACATATTTCAACAGCAGAAACCAGCTTGATGAAATTCATTAGTTATTTCCACTCCGAATCAAAAACACTTCAACTCGGTGAGATAAGTCCTTTTTGAACGGATGGCTATATCCTTTGAACCTGTAATGGGCTCACAAGAATTTGACATATATTGTGCAGATTCATGTCCTAAACAACATATTTCAACAGCAGAAACCAGCGTGATGAAATTCAAAAGTTATTTCCACTCCTAATCAAAAATGCTTCAACTCGGTGAGATAAGTACTTTTTGAACGAATGGCTATATCTTTTGAACTTGTGAAGGGATTACACTTAATTTGACATATATTGTGCAGAATTATGTCATAAACAACATATTTCAACAGCAGAAACCAGCTTGATGATATCCATTAGTTATTTCCACTCCTAATCAAAAACGCTTCAACTCGGTGAGATAAGTCCTTTTTGAAACAATGGCTATATCCTTTGAACCTTTAATGGGATCACACTGAATTTGACATATATTGTGCAGAATCATATCCCAAAAAACATATTTCAACAGCAGAAACCAGCTTGATGAAATTCATTAGTTATTTCCACTCCTAAACAAAAACGCTTCAACTCGGTGAGATAAGCATTATTTGCAAGAATGGCTATATGTTTGATCTTGTTGCTGGATTACACTGAATTTGAAATTTTTTCTGCAGAATCATGTCCTAAACAACATATTTCAACAGCAGAAACCAGCTTGATGAAATTCATTAGTTATTTCTACTCCGAATCAAAAACGCTTCAACTCGGTGAGATAAGCACTTTTAGATCGAATGGCAATATCTTTTGAACTTGTCGCTGGATTATACTGAATTTGACATATTTTGTGCAAAATCATGTCCTAAACAACATATTTCAACAGCAGGAACCAGCTTGATGAAATTCATTAGTTATATCCACTCCTAATCAAAAACGCTTCAAATCGGTCTCATAAGCATGTTTTGAACGAATGGCTATATCCTTTGAACCTGTAATGGGCTCACAAGAATTTGACATATATTGTGCAGAATCATGTCCTAAACAACATATTTCAACAGCAGAAACCAGCTTGATGAAATTCAATAGTTATTTCCGCTCTTAATCAAAACCTCTTCAACTTGGTGAGATAAGCAATTTTTGAACGAATGGCTATATCTTTTGAACATGTGATGGGATTTCACTGAATTTGACATATATTGTGCAGAATCTTGTCCTAAACAACATATTTCAACAGCGGGAACCAGCTTGATGAAATTCATTAGCTATATCCACTCCTAATCAGAAACACTTTAACTCGGTCTCATGAGCACATTTTGAAAGAATGTCTATATCCTTTGAACCTGTAATGGGCTCACAAGAATTTGATATATATTGTGCAGAATCATGTCCTAAACCACATATTTCAACAGCAGAAACCAGCTTGATGAAATTCATTAGTTATTTCCACTCCGAATCAAAAACACTTCAACTCGGTGAGATAAGTCCTTTTTGAACGGATGGCTATATCCTTTGAACCTGTAATGGGCTCACAAGAATTTGACATATATTGTGCAGATTCATGTCCTAAACAACATATTTCAACAGCAGAAACCAGCGTGATGAAATTCAAAAGTTATTTCCACTCCTAATCAAAAATGCTTCAACTCGGTGAGATAAGTACTTTTTGAACGAATGGCTATATCTTTTGAACTTGTGAAGGGATTACACTTAATTTGACATATATTGTGCAGAATTATGTCATAAACAACATATTTCAACAGCAGAAACCAGCTTGATGATATCCATTAGTTATTTCCACTCCTAATCAAAAACGCTTCAACTCGGTGAGATAAGTCCTTTTTGAAACAATGGCTATATCCTTTGAACCTTTAATGGGATCACACTGAATTTGACATATATTGTGCAGAATCATATCCCAAAAAACATATTTCAACAGCAGAAACCAGCTTGATGAAATTCATTAGTTATTTCCACTCCTAAACAAAAACGCTTCAACTCGGTGAGATAAGCATTATTTGCAAGAATGGCTATATCTTTTGATCTTTTTGCTGGATAACACTGAATTTGAAATATTTTCTGCAGAATCATGTCCTAAACAACATATTTCAACAGCAGAAACCAGCTTGATGAAATTCATTAGTTATTTCTACTCCGAATCAAAAACGCTCAACTCGGTGAGATAAGCACTTTTTGATCGAATGGCAATATCTTTTGAACTTGTCGCTGGATTATACTGAATTTGACATATTTTGTGCAAAATCTTGTCCTAAACAACATATTTCAACAGTAGGAACCAGCTTGATGAAATTCATTAGTTATATCCACTCCTAATCAAAAACGCTTCAAATCGGTCTCATAAGCATGTTTTGAACGAATGGCTATATCCTTTGAACCTGTAATGGGCTCACAAGAATTTGACATATATTGTGCAGAATCATGTCCTAAACAACATATTTCAACAGCAGAAACCATCTTGATGAATTTCATTAGTTATTTCCACTCCGAATCAAAAACGCTTCAACTCGTTGAGATAAGCACTTTTTGATCGAATAGCTATATCTTTTCAACTTGTAGCTGGATTACACTGAATTTGACATGTGTTTTGCAGAATCATGTCCTAAACAACATATTTCAACAGCAGTAACCAGCTTGATGAAATCCAACAGATATTTCCACTCCTAATCAAAAACGCTTCAACCCGATAAGATAAGCAGATTTTGAGCGAATGGCTATATCTTTTGATCCTGTGATGTGATTACACTAACATTGACATATATTGTGCAGAATCATATCCTAAAAAACATATTTCAACAGCAGAAACCAGCTTGATGAAATTCATTGGTTATTTCCACTCCTAATCAAAAACGCTTCAACTTAGTGAGATAAGCACTTTTTGAACGAATGGCTATATCTTTTGAACTTGTGAAGGGATTACACTGAATTTGACATATATTGTGCAGAATCATGTCCTAAACAACATATTTCAACAGTAGAAATCTACTTGATGAAATTCATTAGTTATTGCCACTCCTAATCAAAATTGCTTCAACTCGGTGAGATAAGTACTTTTTGCACGAATGGCTATATCTTTTGATCTTGTCGCTGGATTACACTGAATTTGACATGTGTTGTGCAGAATCATGTCCTAAACAACATATTTCAACAGCAGAAACCAGCTTGATTAGATCCATTAGTTATTTCCACTCCTAATTAAAACGCTTCAACCCGATTAGATAAGCAGTTTTTGAATGAATGGCGATATCTTTTGAACCTGTGATGTGATTACACTGAATTTGACATATATTGTGCAGAATCATATCCTAAAAAACATATTTCAACAGCAGAAACCAGCTTGATGAAATTCATTGATTATTTCCACTCTGAATCCAAAAACGCTTCAACTCGGTGATATAAGTACTTTTTGAACGAATGGCGATATATTTTGAACCTATGAAGGGATTATACTGAATTTGACATATATTGTGCAGAATCATGTCCTAAACAACATATTTCAACAGCAGAAACCAGCGTGATGAAATTCAAAAGTTTTTTCCACTCCTAATCAAAAAAGCTTCAACTCGGTGAGATAAGTACTTTTTGAACGAATGGCTATATCTTTTGAACCTATGATGTGATTACATTAAATTTGACATATATTGTGCAGAATCATGTCCTAAACAACATATTTCAAGAGTAGAAACAAACTTGATGAAATTCATTAGTTATTTCCACTCCTAATCAAAAACGCTTCAACTCCGTGAGATAAGCAGTTTTTGAACGAATGGCTATATCTTTTGATCTAGTCGCTGGATTACACTGAATTTGATATATATTGTGCAGAATCATGTCCTATACAACATCTATCAACAGCAGAAACAGGCTTGATGAAATTCATTAGTTATTTCCTCTCATAATCAAAAACGCTTAACCTCGGTGAGATAAGCACTTTTTGAACGAATGGCTATATAATTTGAACCTGTGATAGGATTACACTGAATTTGACATATATTGTGCAAAATCATGTCCTAAACAACATATATCAACAGCAGAAACCAGGTTAGTGAAATTCATTAGTTTTTTCCACTCTTATTCAAAAATGCTTTAACCCGATAAGATAAGCACTTTTTGAACGAATGGCGATATCTTTTAAACCGGTCATGTGATTAAACTAAATTTGACATATATTTTGCAGAATCATGTCCTAAACAACATATATCAATAGCAAAAACCAGAATGATGAAATTCATTAGTTATTTCCACTCTAACTCTAAAAAGATTTAACCTGGGTAAGATAAGCACTTTTTGACCTTATGGCTATATCTTTTGAACTTGTATCTGGATTACACTTAATTTGACTTATATTGTGCAGAATCATGTCCTAAACAACATATATCAACAGCAGAAACCAGAATGATGAAATTCATTAGTTATTTCCATTCCAACTCAAAAAAGATTTAACCTCGGTAAGATAAGCACTCTTTGACCTTTTGGCTATATCTTTTGAACTCGTATCTGGATTACACTGAATTTGACATATATTGTGTAGAATCATGTCCTAAACAACATATATCAACAGCAGAAACCAGCATGATGAAATTCATGAGTTATTTCCACTCCAACTCAAAAACGATTTAATTCGATAAGATAAGCAGTTTTTGATCTTATGGCTATATCTTTTGAACTTGTAGCTGGATTACACTGAATTTGACATATATTGTGCAGAATCATGTCCTAAACAACATATTTCAAGAGTAGAAACAAACTTGATGAAATTCATTAGTTATTTCCACTCCTAATCAAAAACGCTTCAACTCTGTGAGATAAGCAGTTTTTGAACGAATGGCTATATCTTTTGATCTAGTCGCTGGATTACACTGAATTTGATATATATTGTGCAGAATCATGTCCTATACAACATCTATCAACAGCAGAAACAGGCTTGATGAAATTCATTAGTTATTTCCTCTCATAATCAAAAACGCTTAACCTCGGTGAGATAAGCACTTTTTGAACGAATGGCTATATAATTTGAACCTGTGATAGGATTACACTGAATTTGACATATATTGTGCAAAATCATGTCCTAAACAACATATATCAACAGCAGAAACCAGGTTAGTGAAATTCATTAGTTTTTTCCACTCTTATTCAAAAATGCTTTAACCCGATAAGATAAGCACTTTTTGAACGAATGGCGATATCTTTTAAACCGGTCATGTGATTAAACTAAATTTGACATATATTTTGCAGAATCATGTCCTAAACAACATATATCAATAGCAAAAACCAGAATGATGAAATTCATTAGTTATTTCCACTCTAACTCTAAAAAGATTTAACCTGGGTAAGATAAGCACTTTTTGACCTTATGGCTATATCTTTTGAACTTGTATCTGGATTACACTTAATTTGACATATATTGTGCAGAATCATGTCCTAAACAACATATATCAACAGCAGAAACCAGAATGATGAAATTCATTAGTTATTTCCATTCCAACTCAAAAAAGATTTAACCTCGGTAAGATAAGCACTCTTTGACCTTTTGGCTATATCTTTTGAACTCGTATCTGGATTACACTGAATTTGACATATATTGTGTAGAATCATGTCCTAAACAACATATATCAACAGCAGAAACCAGCATGATGAAATTCATGAGTTATTTCCACTCCAACTCAAAAACGATTTAATTCGATAAGATAAGCAGTTTTTGATCTTATGGCTATATCTTTTGAACTTGTAGCTGGATTACACTGAATTTGACATATTTTGTGCAGAATCATGTCCTGAACAACATATATCAACAGCAAAAACCAACTTGGTGAAATTCATTAGTTATTTCCATTCTTAATCGAAAACGCTTCAACCCGATCAGATAAGCACTATTTGAACGAATGGCTATATCTTTTGAACCTATGATGTGATTACATTAAATTTGACATATATTGTGCAGAATCATGTCCTAAACAACATATTTCAAGAGTAGAAACAAACTTGATGAAATTCATTAGTTATTTCCACTCCTAATCAAAAACGCTTCAACTCGGTGAGATAAGCACTTTTTGCACGAATGGCTATATCTTTTGATCTTGTAGCTGGATTACACTGAATTTGACATATTTTGTGCAAAATCATGTTCTAAACAACATAATTCAACGGCAAAAACCAGCTTGATGAAATCCATTAGGTATTTCCACTCCTAATCAAAAACGCTTCAACTAGGTGAGAGAAGCACTTTTTGAACAAATGGCTATATCTTTTGAACTTGTACCTGGATGACACTGAATTTGACATATATTTATGCAAAATCATGTCCTAAACAACATATTTCAACAGCAGAAACCAGGTTAGTGAAATTCATTAGTTTTTTCCACTCTTATTCAAAAATGCTTTAACCCGATAAGATAAGCACTTTTTGAACAAATGGCTATATCTTTTAAACCGGTGTTGTGATTACACTAAATTTGACATATATTTTGCAGAATCATGTCCTATACAACATATATCAACAGCAGAAACCAGAATGACGAAATTCATTATTTATTTCCACTCTAACTCTAAAAAGATTTAACCTAGGTAAGATAAGCACTTTTTGACCTTATGGCTATATCTTTTGAACTTGTATCTGGATTACACTGATTTTGACATATATTGTGCAGAATCATGTCCTGAACAACATATATCAACAGAGGAAACCAGCATGACTAAATTCATTAGTCATTTCCACCGCAACTCAAAAAAGATTAAACCTCGGTAAGATAAGCACTTTTTAACCTTATGGCTATATCTTTTGAACTTGTAGCTGGATTACACTGAATTTGAAATTATTGTTCAGAATCATGTCCTAAAAAACATATTTCAACAGCAGAAACCAGCATGAAGATATTCATTACTTATTTCCACTCAAACTCAAAAACGATTTGACTCGATAAAATAAGCACTTTTTGAACGAATGGCTATATCTTTTGAACGTGTAGCTGGATTACACTGAATTTGACATATATTTGTGCAAAAGCATGTCCTAAACAACATATATCAACAGCAGAAACCAGGTTAGTGAAATTCATTGTTTTTTTCCACTCTTATTCAAAAATGCTTTAATCGATAAGATAAGCACTTTTTGAACAAATGGCTATATCTTTTAAACCGGTTATGTGATTACACTAAATTTGACATATATTTTGCAGAATCATGTCCTATACAACATATATCAACAGCAGAAACCAGAATGACGAAATTCATTATTTATTTCCACTCTAACTCTAAAAAGATTTAACCTAGGTAAGATAAGCACTTTTTGACCTTATGGCTATATCTTTTGAACTTGTATCTGGATTACACTGATTTTGACATATATTGTGCAGAATCATGTCCTGAACAACATATATCAACAGAGGAAACCAGCATGACTAAATTCATTAGTCATTTCCACCGCAACTCAAAAAAGATTAAACCTCGGTAAGATAAGCACTTTTTAACCTTATGGCTATATCTTTTGAACTTGTAGCTGGATTACACTGAATTTGAAATTATTGTTCAGAATCATGTCCTAAAAAACATATTTCAACAGCAGAAACCAGCATGAAGATATTCATTACTTATTTCCACTCAAACTCAAAAACGATTTGACTCGATAAAATAAGCACTTTTTGAACGAATGGCTATATCTTTTGAACGTGTAGCTGGATTACACTGAATTTGACATATATTTGTGCAAAAGCATGTCCTAAACAACATATATCAACAGCAGAAACCAGGTTAGTGAAATTCATTGTTTTTTTCCACTCTTATTCAAAAATGCTTTAATCGATAAGATAAGCACTTTTTGAACAAATGGCTATATCTTTTAAACCGGTTATGTGATTACACTAAATTTGACATATATTTTGCAGAATTATGTCCTATACAACATATATCAACAGCAGAAACCAGAATGACAAAATTCATTAGTTATTTCCACTCTAACTCTAAAAAGATTTAACCTAGGTAAGATAAGCACTTTTTGACCTTATGGCTCTATCTTTTGAACTTGTATCTGGATTACACTGAATTTGACATATATTGTGCAGAATCATGTCCTAAACAACATATATCAACAGCAGAAACCAGCTGGATGAAATTCATGAGTTATTTCCACTCCAACTCAAAAACGATTTAATTCGATAAGATAAGCAGTTTTTGATCTTATGGCTATATCTTTTGAACTTTTAGCTGGATTACACTGAATTTGACATATATTGCGCAGAATCATGTCCTGAACAACATATATCAACAGCAAAAACCAACTTGGTGAAATTCATTAGTTATTTCCATTCTTAATCGAAAACGCTTCAACCCGATAAGATAAGCACTTTTTGAACGAATGGCAATATCTTCTGAACCTATGATTTGATTACACTAAATTTGAAAAATATTGTGCAGAATCATGTCCTAAACAACATATTTCAAGAGTAGAAACCAACTTGATGAAATCCATTAGTTATTTCCACTCCTAATCAAAAACGCTTCAACATCGGTGAGATAAGCACTGTTTGCACGAATGGCTATATCTTTTGATCTTGTCGCTGGATTACACTGAATTTGACATATATTGTGCAAAATCATGTTCTAAACAACATAATTCAACGGCAAAATCCAGCTTGATGAAATCCATCAGTTATTTCCTCTCTTAATCAAAAACGCTTAACCTCGGTGAGATCAGCACTTTTTGAACGAATGGCTATATAATTTGAACCTGTGATGGGATTACACTGAATTTGACATATATTGTGCAAAATCATGTCCTAAACAACATATATCAACAGCAGAAACCAGGTTAGTGAAATTCATTAGTTTTTTCCACTCTTATTCAAAAATGATTTAACCCGATAAGATAAGCACTTTTTGAACGAATGGCGATATCTTTTAAACCGGTCATGTGATTACACTAAATTTGACATATATTTTGCAGAATCATGTCCTAAACAACATATATCAACAGCAGAAACCAGTATGATGCAATTCATTAGTTATTTCCACTCTATCTCTAAAAAGATTTAACCTGGGTAAGATAAGCACTTTTTGACTTTATGGCTATATCTTTTGAACTTGTATCTGGATTACACTGAATTTGACATATATTGTGCAGAATCATGTCCTAAACAACATATATCAACAGCAGAAACCAGCATGATGAAATTCATGAGTTATTTCCACTCCAACTCAAAAACGATTTAATTCGATAAGATGAGCAGTTTTTGATATTATGGCTATATCTTTTGAACTTGTCGCTGGATTACACTGAATTTGATATATATTGTGCAGAATCATGCACTTAACAACATATTTGAAAAGCAGAAACCAGATTGGTGAAATTCATTAGTTATTTCCACTCTTAATCGAAAACGCTTCAACCCGATAAGATAAGCACTTTTTGAACGAATGGCTATATCTTTTGAACCTGTCATGTGATTGAACTAAATTTGACATATATTGTGCAGAATCATGTCCTAAACAACATATATCAACAGCAGAAACCAGCTGGATGAAATTCGTGAGTTATTTCCACTCCAACTCAACAACGATTTAACTCGGTAAGATAAGCACTTTTTGACCTTAAGGCTATATCTTATGAACTTGTAGCTGGATTACACTGAATTTGACATATATTGTGCAGAATCATTTCCTAAACAACAAATTTCAACAGCAAAAAGCAGCTTGATGAAATTCATTAGTCATTTCCACTCCAACTCAAAAACGCTTCAACTCTGTGAGATAAGCAGTTTTTGAACGAATGGCTATATCTTTTGATCTAGTCGCTGGATTACACTGAATTTGATATATATTGTGCAGAATCATGTCCTATACAACATCTATCAACAGCAGAAACAGGCTTGATGAAATTCATTAGTTATTTCCTCTCTTAATCAAAAACGCTTAACCTCGGTGAGATAAGCACTTTTTGAACGAATGGCTATATAATTTGAACCTGTGATGGGATTACACTGAATTTGACATATATTGTGCAAAATCATGTCCTAAACAACATATATCAACAGCAGAAACCAGGTTAGTGAAATTCATTAGTTTTTTCCACTCTTATTCAAAAATGCTTTAACCCGATAAGATAAGCACTTTTTGAACGAATGGCGATATCTTTTAAACCAGTCATGTGATTGCACTAAATTTGACATATATTTTGCAGAATCATGTCCTAAACAACATATATCAATAGCAAAAACCAGAATGATGAAATTCATTAGTTATTTCCACTCTAACTCTAAAAAGATTTAACCTGGGTAAGATAAGCACTTTTTGACCTTATGGCTATATCTTTTGAACTTGTAACTGGATTACACTTAATTTGACATATATTGTGCAGAATCATGTCCTAAACAACATATATCAACAGCAGAAACCAGCATGATGAAATTCATGAGTTATTTCCACTCCAACTCAAAAACGATTTAATTCGATTAGATAAGCAGTTTTTAATCTTATGGCTATATCTTTTGAACTTGTATCCTGATTACACTGAATTTGACATATATTGTGCAGAATCATGTCCTAAACAACATATATCAACAGCAGAAACCAGCATGATTAAATTCATGAGTTATTTCCACTCCAACTCAAAAACGATTTAATTCGATAAGATAAGCAGTTTTTGATATTATGGCTATATCTTTTGAACTTGTCGCTGGATTACACTGAATTTGACATATATTGTGCAGAATCATGTCCTAAACAACATATATCAACAGCAAAAACCAACTTGGTGAAATTCATTAGTTATTTCCACTCTTAATCGAAAACTCTTCAACCCGATAAGATAAGCACTTTTTGAACGAATGGCTATATCTTTTGAACCTATGATGTGATTACACTAAATTTGAAAAATATTGTGCAGAATCATGTCCTAAACAACATATTTCAAGAGTAGAAACCAACTTGATGAAATCCATAAGTTATTTCCACTCCTAATCAAAAACGCTTCAACTCGGTGAGATAAGCACTTTTTGCACGAATGGCTATATCTTTTGATCTTGTCGCTGGATTACACTGAATTTGACATATTTTGTGCAAAATCATGTTCTAAACAACATAATTCAACGGAAAAAAACAGCTTGATGAAATCCATTAGTTATTTCTACTCCTAATCAAAAACGCTTCAACCCGATCAGATAAGCACTTTTTGAACGAATGGCTATAATTTTTGAACCTGTGATGTGATTACACTAAATTTGACATATATTGTGCTTAATCATGTCCTAAACAACATATATCAACAGCAGAAACCAGCTGGATGAAATTCATGAGTTATTTCCACTCCAAATCAACAACGATTTAACTCGGTAAGATAAGTACTTTTTGACCTTAAGGCTATATCTTATGAACTTGTAGCTGGATTACACTGAATTTGACATTTATTGTGCAGAATCATGTCCTAAACAACAAATTTCAACAGCAAAGAGCAGCTTGATGAAATTCATCAGTCATTTCCATTCCAACTCAAAAACGCTTCAACTCTGTGAGATAAGCAGTTTTTGAACGAATGGCTATATCTTTTGATCTAGTCGCTGGATTACACTGAATTTGATATATATTGTGCAGAATCATGTCCTATACAACATCTATCAACAGCAGAAACAGGCTTGATGAAATTCATTAGTTATATCCTCTCTTAATCAAAAACGCTTAACCTCGGTGAGATAAGCACTTTTTGAACTAATGGCTATATCATTTGAACCTGTGATGGGATTACACTGAATTTGACATATATTGTGCAAAATCATGTCCTAAACAACATATATCAACAGCAGAAACCAGGTTAGTGAAATTCATTAGATTTTTCCACTCTTATTCAAAAATGCTTTAACCCGATAAGATAAGCACTTTTTGAACGAATGGCTATATCTTTTGAACCTATGATTTGATTACACTAAATTTGAAAAATATTGTGCAAAATCATGTCCCAAACAACATATTTCAAGAGTAGAAACCAACTTGATGAAATCCATAAGTTATATCTACTCCTAATCAAAAACGCTTCAACTCGGTGAGATAAGTACTTTTTGCACAAATGGCTATATCTTTTGATCTTGTCGCTGGATTACACTGAATTTGACATATTTTGTGCAAAATCATGTTCTGAACAACATAATTCAACGGAAAAAACCAGCTTGATGAAATCCATTAGTTATTTCCACTCCTAATCAAAAATGCTTCAACTCGGTGAGAGAAGCACTTTTTGAACAAATGGCTATATCTTTTGATCTCTTCGCTGGATTACACTAAATTTGACATATATTGTGCAGAATCATATCCTAAACAACATATATCAACAGCAGAAACCAGCATGATGAAATTCATTAGTTATTTCCACTCCACCTCAAAAACGATTTAACTCAATAAGATAAGCAGTTTTTGACCTGATGGCTATATCTTTTGAACTTGTAGCTGGATACACTGAATTTGACATATATTGTGCAGAATCATGTCCTAAACAACGTATATCAAGAGCAGAAACCAGGTTAATGAAATTCACTAGTTATTTCCACTCTTAATCTAAAACGCTTCAACCCGATAAGATAAGCACTTTTTGAACGAATGGCTATATCTTTTGAACCTGTGATGTGATTACACTAAATTTGACATATATCGTGCTTAATCATGTCCTAAACAACATATATCAACAGCAGAAACCAGCTTGATGAAATATATGAGTTATTTCCACTCCAACTCAACAACGATTTAATTCGATAAGATAAGCACTTTTTGACCTTAAGGCTATATCTTATGAACTTGTAGCTGGATTACACTGAATTTGACATATATTGTGCAGAATCATTTCCTAAACAACAAATTTCAACGGCAAAAAACCAAACTGATGAAATCCATTAGTTATTTCCACTCCTAATCAAAAATCCTTCAACTCGGTGAAAAAAGCACTTTTTGAACGAATGGCTATATATTTTGATCCTGTAGCTGGGTTTAACTGAATTTGACATATATTGTAAGAAATCATGTCCTATACAACATCTATCAACAGCAGAAACAGGCTTGGTGAAATTCAATAGTTATTTCCTCTCTTAATCAAAAACGCTTCAACCCGGTGCGATAAGCACTTTTTGAACGAATGGCTATATCCTTTAAACCACTGATGGGATTACACTGAATTTCACATACATTGTGCAGAGTCATTTCCGAAACAACATATTTCAACAGCAGAAACCAGCATGATGAAATACATGAGTTATTTCCACTCCAACTCAAAATGGATTTAACTCGATAAGATAAGCAGTTTTTGACCTTTTGGCTATATCTTTTGAACTTGTAGCTGGATTACACTGAATTTGACATTAATTGTGCAGAATCATGTTCTATAAAACATATTTCAACGGCAGTAACCAGCTTGATGAAATCCATTCGTTATTTCCACTCCTAATCAAAAACGCTTCAACTCGGTGAGGGAAGCACTTTTTGAACGAATGGCTATATCTTTTGAACCTGTGATGTGATTACACTGAATTTGACATATATTGTGCAGAATCATGTTCTAAACAACATATATCACCATCAGAAACCAGCTTGATGAAATTCATGAGTTATTTCCACTCCAACTAAAAAACGATTTAACTCGGTAAGATTAGCACTTTTTGACCTTATGGCTATATCTTTTGAACTTGTAGCTGGAATACACTGAATTTGACATATATTGTGCAGAATCATGTCCTATACAACATCTATCAACAGCAGAAATAGGCTTGGTGAATTTCAATAGTTATTTCCTCTCTTAATCAAAAACGCTTCAACTCGGTGAGATAAGCACTTTTTGAATGCATGGCTATATCTTTTGAACATGTGATGGGATTGCACTGAATTTGACATATATTTTGCAGAATCATGTCCTAAACAACATATTTCAACAGCAGAAACCAGCTTGATGAAATTCATTAGTCATTTCCACTCAAAATCAAAAACGCATCAACTCAGTGAGATAAGAACTTTTTGACCTTATGGCTATATCTTTTGAACTTATAGTTGGATTACACTGAATTTGACATATATTGTGCAGAATCATGTCCTATACAACATATATCAACAGCAAAAACCAGCATGTTGAAATTCATTAGTTATTTCCACTCCAACTCAAAAACGCTTCAACTCGGTGATATAAGCAGTTTTTGCACGAATGGCTATATTTTATGATCTTGTCGCAGGATTACACTGAATTTGACATATATTGTACAGAATCATGTCCTATCCAACATCTATCAACAGCAGAAACAGGGTTGGTGAAATTCAATAGTTATTTCCTCTCCTAATCAAAAACGCTTCAACTCGGTGCAATAAGCATTCTTTGAACGAATGGCTCTATCTTTTGAACCACTGTTGGGATTACACTGAATTTGAAATATATTGTGCAGAATCAAGTCCTAAACAACATAGTTCAATGGCAAAAACCAGCTTGATGAAATCCATTAGTTATTTCCACTCCTAATCAAAAACGCTTCAATTCGGTGAGATAAGCACTTTTTGAACAAATGGCTATATCTTTTGATCTTGTCGCTGGATTACAGTGAATTTGACATATATTAGACAGAATCATGTTCTATACAACATCTATCAACAGCAGAAATAGGCTTGGTGAATTTCAATAGTTATTTCCTCTCTTAATCAAAAACGCTTCAATTCGGTGAGATAAGCACTTTTTGAACAAATGGCTATATCTTTTGAACTTGTTGCTTGATTACACTGAATTTGATATATATTGTGCAGAATCATGCACTTAACAACATATTTGAAAAGCAGAAACCAGATTGGTGAAATTCATTAGTTATTTCCACTCTTAATCAAAAACACTTCAACCCAATAAGGTAATCACTTTTTGAACGAATGGCTATATCTTTTGAACCTATGATGTGATTACACTGAATTTGACATATATTGTGCAGAATTATGTTCTAAACAACATATATCACCATCAAAAACCAGCTTGATGAAATTCATGAGTTACTTCCACTCCAACTCAAAAACGATTTAACTCGGGAAGATAAGCAGTTTTTGACCTTTTGGCTATATCTTTTGAACTTGTAGCTGGATTACACTGAATTTGACATTAATTGTGCAGAATCATGTCCTAAACAACATATTTCAACAGCAGAAACCACCTTGATGAAATTCATTAGTCATTTCCACTCAAAATCAAAAATGCTTCAACTCAGTGAGATAAGCACTTTTTGACCTTATGGCTATATCTTTTGAATTTATAGCTGGATTACACTGAAGTTGACATCTATTGTGATGAATCATGTCCTATACAACATCTATCAACTGCAGAAACAGGCTTGGTGAAATTTAATAGTTATTTCCTCTCTTAATCAAAAACGCTTCAACTCGGTGAGATAAGCACTTTTTGAATGCATGGCTATATCTTTTGAACTTGTGATGGGATTACACTGAATTTGACATATATTGTGCAGAATCATGTCCTAAATTACTTATTTCAACAGCGGAAACCAGCTTGATGAAATTCACTGGTTATTTCCACTCCGAATCAAAAATGCTTGAACTTGGTGAGATAAGCACTTTTTGAACGAAAGGCTATATCTTTTGAACTTTTGATTGGATTTCACTGAATGGGACATATATTGTGCAAAATCATGTCCTAAACAACATATTTAAAAGTCAGAAACCAGCTTGATGAAATTCATTAGTTTTTTCCACTCCGAATCAAAAACGATCAGACTCGGTGAGATAAGCACTTTTTGATCGAATGGCTATAACTTTTGAACCTGTGATGGGATTATACTGAAGTTGACATATATTGTGCAGAATCATGTCCTGAACAACATATTTAGACAGCAGAAAGCATCTTGATTCTTTCATTAGTTATTTCCACTGCGAATCATAAACGCTTCAACTCGATGACATAAGCACTTTTTGATCGAATGGCTCTATCTTTTGAACTTGTCGCTGGATTATACTGAATTTGACATATTTTGTGCAGAATCTTGTCCTAAACAACATATTTCAACAGCAGGAACAAGCTTGATGAAATTCATTGGTTATTTCCAATACTAATCAAAAACTCTTCAACTTGGTGACATGAGTACTTTTTGGACGAATGGCTATATCCTTTGAACCTGTAATGGGATTTCACTGAATTTGACATATATTGTGTAGAATCATGTCCTAAACAACATATTTCAACAGCAGAAACCAGCTTGATGAAATTCAAAAGTTATTTCCACTCCTAATCAAAAACGCTTCAACTCGGTGAGATAAGTACTTTTTGAACGAATGGCGATCTCTTTTGAACCTGTGATGGGATTATACTGAATTTGACATATATTTTGCAGAATCATGTCCTAAACAACATATTTCAACAGCAGAAACCAGCTTGATGAAATTCATTAGTTATTTCCACTCCGAATCAAAAACGCTTCAACTCGGTGAGATAAGTACTTTTTGAACGAATGGCTATATCTTTTGAATATGTGAAGGGATCACACTGACTTTGACATATATTGTGCAGAATCATATCCCAAACAACATATTTCAACAGCAGAAACCAGCTTGATGAAATTCATTAGTTATTTCCACTCCTAATCAAAAACACATTAACTTGGTGAGATAAGCACTTTTTGAAAAAATGGCTATATCTTTTGAACTTGTGAAGGGATTACACTGAATTTGACATTTATTGTGCAGAATCATGTCCTAAACAACATATTTCAACAATATAAATCTACATGATAAAATTCATTAGTTATTGCCACTCCTAATCAAAATTGCTTCAACTCGGTGAGATAAGCACTTTTTGCACGAATGGCTATATATTTTGATCTTGTCGCTGGATTACAAAGAATTTGACATGTGTTGTGCAGAATCGTATCCTAAACAACATATTTCAACAGCAGAAACCACCTTGATTAAATCCATCATTTATTTCCACTCCTAATCAAAAACGCTTCAACCCGATAAGATAAGCAGTTTTTGAACGAATGGCTATATCTTTTGAACCTGTGATGTGATTACACTGAATTTGACATATATTGTGCAGAATCATATCCTAAAAAACATATTTCAACAGCAGAAACCAGCTTGATGAAATTCATTGATTATTTCCACTCCGAATCCAAAAACGCTTCAACTCGGTGAGATAAGTACTTTTTGAACGAATGGCGATATCTTTTTAACCTATGAAGGGTTTACACTGAAGTTGACATATATTGTGCAAAATCATGTCCTAAACAACATATTTCAACAGCAGATACCAGCGTGATGAAATTCATTAGTTATTTCCACTCCTAATCAGAAACATCTCAACTCGGTGAGTTAAGCACTTTTTGAACGATGGCTATATCTTTTGGACTTTTGATGGGATATCTCTGAATATGACATATATTGTGCAGAATCTTGACCTAACAACATATTTCAACTGCAGAAACCACCTTGACGAAATTAATTGGTTATTTCCAATACTAATCTAAAACTCTTTAACTTGGTGACATAAGTACTTTTTGGACGAATGGCTATATCCTTTGAACCTGTAATGGGATTTCACTGAATTTGACATATATTGTGTAGAATCATGTCCTAAACAACATATTTCAACAGCAGAAACCAGCTTGATGAAATTCAAAAGTTATTTCCACTCCTAATCAAAAACGCTTCAACTCGGTGAGATAAGTACTTTTTGAACGAATGGCTATATCTTTTGATCTTGTGAAGGGATTACACTGAATTTGACATATATTGTCCAGAATCATGTCCTAAACAACATATTTAAAGAGCAGATACCAGCTTGATGAAATTCATTAGTTATTTCCACTCCTAATCAAAAACGCTTCAACTTGGTGAGATAAGTCCTTTTTGAATAGATGGCTATATCTTTTGAACTTGTGAAGGGATTACACTGAATTTGACATATATTGTCCAGAATCATGTCCTAAAAAACAAATTTCAAGAGCAGAAACCAGCTTGATGAAATTCATTAGTTATTTCCACTCCTAATCAAAAACGCTTCAACTCGGTGAGATAAGTACTTTCTGAACGAATGGCGATATCTTTTTAACCTATAAAGGGATTACACTGAATTTGACATATATTGTGCAGAATCATGTCCTAAACAACATATTTCAACAGCAAAAACCAGCGTGATGAAATTCAAAAGTTATTTCCACTCCTAATCAAAAACGCTTCAACTCGGTGAGATAAGTACTTTTTGAAAGAATGGCTATATCCTTTGAACCTGTAATGGGATCACACTGAATTTGACATATATTGTGCAGAATCATATCCAAAAAAACATATTTCAACAGCAGAAACCAGCTTGATGAAATTCAATAATTATTTCCACTCCTAAACAAAAACGCTTCAACTCGGTGAGATAAGCATTATTTGCACGAAAGGCTATATCTTTTGATATTGTCGCTGGATTACACTGAATTTGAAATATTTTCTGCAGAATCATGTCCTAAACAACATATTTCAACAGCAGAAACCAGCGTGATGAAATTCAAAAGTTATTTCCACTCCTAATCAAAAAAGCTTCAACTCGGTGAGATAAGTACTTTTTGAACGAATGGCTATATCTTTTGAACCTTTGATGTGATTACACTGAATTGGACATATATTGTGCAGAATCATATCCTAAACAACATATTTCAACAGCAGAAACCAGCTTGATGAAATTCATTAGTTATATCCACTCCTAATCAGAAACACTTTAACTCGGTCTCATGAGCACATTTTGAAAGAATGTCTATATCCTTTGAACCTGTAATGGGCTCACAAGAATTTGATATATATTGTGCAGAATCATGTCCTAAACAACATATTTCAACAGCAGAAACCAGCTTGATGAAATTCATTAGTTATTTCCACTCCGAATCAAAAACGCTTCAACTCGTTGAGATAAGCACTTTTTGATCGAATAGCTATATCCTTTGAACCTGTAATGGGATCACACTGACTTTGACATATATTGTGCAGAATCATGTCCTAAACAACATATTTCAACAGCAGAAACCAGCGTGATGAAATTCAAAAGTTATTTCCACTCCTAATCAAAATGCTTCAACTCGGTGAGATAAGTACTTTTTGAACGAATGGCTATATCTTTTTGAACATGTGAAGAGATTGCACTGAATTTGACATATCCTGTCCAGAATCATGTCCTAAACAACAAATTTCAAGAGCAGAAACCAGCTTGATGAAATTCAAAAGTTATTTCCAATACTAATCAAAAACTCTTCAACTTGGGTGAGAAAAGCAATTTTTGAACGAATGGCTATATTTTTTGAACCTGTGATGGATTTCACTGAATTTGACATATATTGTGCAAAATCTTGTCCTAAACAACATATTTCAACAGCAGAAACCAGCTTGACGAAATCCATCAGTTATCTCACTCCTAATCAAAAACGCTTCAAACCCGATAAGATAGGCAGTTTTTGAACGAATGGCTATATCTTTTGAACCTTTGATGTGATTACACTAAATTGGACATATATTGTGCAGAATCATATCCTAAACAACATATTTCCAACAGCAGAAACCAGCTTGATGAAATTCATTAGTTATATCCACTCCTAATCAGAAACACTTTAACTCGGTCTCATGAGCACATTTTGAAAGAATGTCTATATCCTTTGAACCTGTAATGGGCTCACAAGAATTTGACATATATTGTGCAGAATCATGTCCTAAACAACATATTTCAACAGCAGAAAAAAAGCTTGATGAAATTCATTAGTTATTTCCACTCCGAATCAAAAACGCTTCAACCCGATAGATAAGCAGATTTTGAACGAAATGGCTATATCTTTTCAACTTGTAGCTGGATTACACTGAATTTGACATGTGTTTTGCACAATCATGTCCTAAACAACATATTTCAACAGCAGTAACCAGCTTGATGAAATCCATCAGATATTTCCACTCCTAATCAAAAACGCTTCAACCCGATAAGATAAGCAGATTTGAACGAATGGCTATATCTTTTGATCCTGTGATGTGATTACACTAAATTGGACATATATTGTGCAGAATCATATCCTAAACAACATATTTCAACAGCAGAAACCAGCTTGATGAAATTCATTGGTTATTTCCACTCCAAATCAAAAATGTTTCAACTCGGTGAGATAAGTCCTTTTTGAACGAATGGCTATATCCTTTGAACCTGTAATGGGATCACACTGACTTTGACATATATTGTGCAGAATCATATCCTAAACAACATATTTCAACAGCAGAAACCAGCTTGATGAAATTCATTAGTTATTTTCCACTCCTAATCAAAAATGCTTCAACTCGGTGAGATAAGCACTTTTTGCACGAATGGCTATATCTTTTGATCTTGTCGCTGGATTACACTGAATTTGACATGTGTTCTGCACAATCATGTCCTAAACAACATATTTCAACAGCAGAAACCAGCTTGATTAAATCCATTAGTTATTTCCACTCTCAATCAAAAACGCTTCAACCCGATAAGATAAGCAGTTTTTGAACGAATGGCTATGTCTTTTGAACCTGTAATGTGATTACACTAAATTTGAAATGTATTGTGCAGAATCATATCCTAAAAAACATATTTCAAGAGCAGAAACCAGCTTGATGAAATTCATTGATTATTTCCACTCCGAATCCAAAAACGCATCAACTCGGTGAGATAAGTACTTTTTGAACGAATGGCGATATCTTTTGAACCTATGAAGGGATTACACTGAATTTGACATATATTGTGCACAATCATGTCCTAAAGAACATATTTCAACAGCAGAAACCAGCGTGATGAAATTCAAAAGTTATTTCCACTCCTAATCAAAAACGCTTAAACTCGGTGATATAAGTACTTTTTGAACGAATGGCTATATCTTTTGAACTTGTGAAGGGATTGCACTTAATTTGACATATATTGTGCAGAATTATGTCATAAACAACATATTTCAACAGCAGAAACCAGCTTGATGATATCCATTAGTTATTTCCACTCCTAATCAAAAACGCTTCAAATCGGTGAGATAAGTCCTTTTTGAAAGAATGGCTATATCCTTTGAACCTTTAATGGGATCACACTGAATTTGACATATATTGTGCAGAATCATATCCCAAAAAACATATTTCAACAGCAGAAACCAGCTTGATGAAATTCATTAGTTATTTCCACTCCTAAACAAAAACGCTTCAACTCGGTGAGATAAGCATTATTTGCAAGAATGGCTATATCTTTTTATCTTTTTGCTGGATAACACTGAATTTGAAATATTTTCTGCAGAATCATGTCCTAAACAACATATTTCAACAGCAGAAACCAGCTTGATGAAATTCATTAGTTATTTCCACTCCGAATCAAAAACGCTTCAACTCTGTGAGATAAGCACTTTTTGATCGAATGGCTATATCTTTAGAACTTGTCGCTGGATTATACTGAATTTGACATATTTTGTTCAGAATCTTGTCCTAAACAACATATTTCAACAGCGGGAACCAGCTTGATGAAATTCATTAGTTATATCCACTCCTAATCAGAAACACCTTAACTCGGTCTCATGAGCACATTTTGAAAGAATGTCTATATCGTTTGAACCTGTAATGAGCTCACAAGAATTTGACATATATTGTGCAGAATCATGTCCTAAACAACACATTTAAACAGCAGAAACCAGCTTGATGAAATTCATTAGTTATTTCCACTCCGAATCAAAAACGCTTCAACTCGGTGAGATAAGCACTTTTTGATCGAATAGCTATATCTTTTCAACTTGTAGCTGGATTACACTGAATTTGACATGTGTTTTGCAGAATCATGTCCTAAACAACATATTTCAACAGCAGTAACCAGCTTGATGAAATCCATCAGTTATTTCCACTCCTATTCAAAAACGCTTCAACCCGATAAGATAAGCAGTTTTTGAACGAATGGCTATATCTTTTGATCCTGTGATATGATTACACTAAATTTGACGTATATTGTGCAGAATCATATCCTAAAAAACATATTTCTACAGCAGATACCAGCTTGATGAAATTCATTGGTTATTTCCACTCCGAATCAAAACGCCTCAACTCGGGGAGATAAGTTCTTTTGGAACGACTGGCGATATCTTTTGAACCTATAAAGGGATTACACTGAATTTGACATATATTGTGCAGAAACATGTCCTAAACAACATATTTCAACAGCAGAAACCGAATTGATGAAATTCAAAAGTTATTTCCACTCCTAATCAAAAACGCTTCAACTCGGTGAGATAAGCACTTTTTGAACAAATGGCTATATCTTTTGAACTTGTGAAGGGATTACACTGAAGTTGACATATATTGTGCAAAATCATGTCCTAAACAACATATTTCAACAGCAGAAACCAGCTTGATGAAAATTCATGAGTTATTTCCACTCCTAATCAAAAACGCTTCAAATCGGTAAGATAAGTACTTTTTGAACGAATGTTTAATCTTTTGAACATGTGAAGGGATTACACTGAATTTGACATATATTGTGCAGAATCATGTCCTAAACAACATATTTCAACAGTAGAAATCTACTTGATGAAATTCATTAGTTATTGCCACTCCTAATCAAAATTGCTTCAACTCGGTGAGATAAGCACTTTTTGCACGAATGGCTATATCTTTTGATCTTGTCGCTGGATTACACTGAATTTGACATGTGTTGTGTAGAATCATGTCCTAAACAACATATTTCAACAGCAGAAACCAGCTTGATTAAATCCATTAGTTATTTCCACTCCTAATTAAAAACGCTTCAACCCGATTAGATAAGCAGTTTTTGAACGAATGGCGATATCTTTTGAACCTGTGATGTGATTACACTAAATTTGACATATATTGTACAGAATCATATCCTAAAAAACATATTTCAACAGCAGAAACCAGCTTGATGAAATTCATTGGTTATTTCCACTCCGAATCAAAAACGCTTCAACTCGGTGAGATAAGTCCTTTTTGAACGGATGGCTATATCCTTTGAACCTGTAATGGGCTCACAAGAATTTGACATATATTGTGCAGAATCATGTCCTAAACAACATATTTCAACAGCAGAAAACAGCGTGATTAAATTCAAAAGTTATTTCCACTCCTAATTAAAACGCTTCAACCCGATTAGATAAGCAGTTTTTGAATGAATGGCGATATCTTTTGAACCTGTGATGTGATTACACTGAATTTGACATATATTGTGCAGAATCATATCCTAAAAAACATATTTCAACAGCAGAAACCAGCTTGATGAAATTCATTGATTATTTCCACTCTGAATCCAAAAATGCTTCAACTCGGTGATATAAGTACTTTTTGAACGAATGGCTATATCTTTTGAACATGTGAAGGGATTACACTGAATTTGACATATCTTGTCCAGAATCATGTCCTAAACAACAAATTTCAAGAGCAGAAACCAGCTTGATGAAATTCATTAGTTATTTCCACTCCGAATCAAAAACGCTTCAACTCTGTGAGATAAGCACTTATTGATCGAATGGCTATATCTTTTGAACTTGTCGCTGGATTATACTGAATTTGATATATTTTGTGCAGAATCTTGTCCTAAAAAACATATTTCAACAGCGGGAACCAGCTTGATGAAATTCATTAGTTATATCCACTCCTAATCAGAAACACTTTAACTCGGTCTCATGAGCACATTTTGAAAGAATGACTATATCCTTTGAACCTGTAATGGGCTCACAAGAATTTGACATATATTGTGCAGAATCATGTCCTAAACAACATATTTCAACAGCAGAAACCAGCTTGATGAAATTCATTAGTTATTTCCACTCCGAATCAAAAACGCTTCAACTCGTTGAGATAAGCACTTTTTGATCGAATAGCTATATCCTTTGAACCTGTAATGGGATCACACTGACTTTGACATATATTGTGCAGAATCATGTCCTAAACAACATATTTCAACAGCAGAAACCAGCGTGATGAAATTCAAAAGTTATTTCCACTCCTAATCAAAAATGCTTCAACTCGGTGAGATAAGTACTTTTTGAACAAATGGCTATATCTTTTGAACATGTGAAGGGATTGCACTGAATTTGACATATCCTGTCCAGAATCATGTCCTAAACAACAAATTTCAAGAGCAGAAACCAGCTTGATGAAATTCCAAAGTTATTTCCAATACTAATCAAAAACTCTTCAACTTGGTGAGAAAAGCAATTTTTGAACGAATGGCTATATTTTTTGAACCTGTGATGGGATTTCACTGAATTTGACATATATTGTGCAAAATCTTGTCCTAAACAACATATTTCAACAGCAGAAACCAGCTTGCCGAAATCCATCAGTTATCTCACTCCTAATCAAAAACGCTTCAACCCGATAAGATAGGCAGTTTTTGAACGAATGGCTATATCTTTTGAACCTTTGATGTGATTACACTAAATTGGACATATATTGTGCAGAATCATATCCTAAACAACATATTTCAACAGCAGAAACCAGCTTGATGAAATTCATTAGTTATATCCACTCCTAATCAGAAACACTTTAACTCGGTCTCATGAGCACATTTTGAAAGAATGTCTATATCCTTTGAACCTGTAATGGGCTCACAAGAATTTGACATATATTGTGCAGAATCATGTCCTAAACAACATATTTCAACAGCAGAAAAAAGCTTGATGAAATTCATTAGTTATTTCCACTCCGAATCAAAAACGCTTCAACCCGATAAGATAAGCAGATTTTGAACGAATGGCTATATCTTTTGATCCTGTGATGTGATTACACTAAATTTGACATATATTGTACAGAATCATATCCTAAAAAACATATTTCAACAGCAGAAACCAGCTTGATGAAATTCATTGGTTATTTCCACTCCGAATCAAAAACGCTTCAACTCGGTGAGATAAGTCCTTTTTGAACGGATGGCTATATCCTTTGAACCTGTAATGGGCTCACAAGAATTTGACATATATTGTGCAGAATCATGTCCTAAACAACATATTTCAACAGCAGAAAACAGCGTGATTAAATTCAAAAGTTATTTCCACTCCTAATTAAAACGCTTCAACCCGATTAGATAAGCAGTTTTTGAATGAATGGCGATATCTTTTGAACCTGTGATGTGATTACACTGAATTTGACATATATTGTGCAGAATCATATCCTAAAAAACATATTTCAACAGCAGAAACCAGCTTGATGAAATTCATTGATTATTTCCACTCTGAATCCAAAAATGCTTCAACTCGGTGATATAAGTACTTTTTGAACGAATGGCTATATCTTTTGAACATGTGAAGGGATTACACTGAATTTGACATATCTTGTCCAGAATCATGTCCTAAACAACAAATTTCAAGAGCAGAAACCAGCTTGATGAAATTCATTAGTTATTTCCACTCCGAATCAAAAACGCTTCAACTCTGTGAGATAAGCACTTATTGATCGAATGGCTATATCTTTTGAACTTGTCGCTGGATTATACTGAATTTGATATATTTTGTGCAGAATCTTGTCCTAAAAAACATATTTCAACAGCGGGAACCAGCTTGATGAAATTCATTAGTTATATCCACTCCTAATCAGAAACACTTTAACTCGGTCTCATGAGCACATTTTGAAAGAATGACTATATCCTTTGAACCTGTAATGGGCTCACAAGAATTTGACATATATTGTGCAGAATCATGTCCTAAACAACATATTTCAACAGCAGAAACCAGCTTGATGAAATTCATTAGTTATTTCCACTCCGAATCAAAAACGCTTCAACTCGTTGAGATAAGCACTTTTTGATCGAATAGCTATATCCTTTGAACCTGTAATGGGATCACACTGACTTTGACATATATTGTGCAGAATCATGTCCTAAACAACATATTTCAACAGCAGAAACCAGCGTGATGAAATTCAAAAGTTATTTCCACTCCTAATCAAAATGCTTCAACTCGGTGAGATAAGTACTTTTTGAACAAATGGCTATATCTTTTGAACATGTGAAGGGATTGCACTGAATTTGACATATCCTGTCCAGAATCATGTCCTAAACAACAAATTTCAAGAGCAGAAACCAGCTTGATGAAATTCCAAAGTTATTTCCAATACTAATCAAAAACTCTTCAACTTGGTGAGAAAGCAATTTTTGAACGAATGGCTATATTTTTTGAACCTGTGATGGGATTTCACTGAATTTGACATATATTGTGCAAAATCTTGTCCTAAACAACATATTTCAACAGCAGAAACAGCTTGCCGAAATCCATCAGTTATCTCACTCCTAATCAAAAACGCTTCAACCCGATAAGATAGGCAGTTTTTGAACGAATGGCTATATCTTTTGAACCTTTGATGTGATTACACTAAATTGGACATATATTGTGCAGAATCATATCCTAAACAACATATTTCAACAGCAGAAACCAGCTTGATGAAATTCATTAGTTATATCCACTCCTAATCAGAAACACTTTAACTCGGTCTCATGAGCACATTTTGAAAGAATGTCTATATCCTTTGAACTTGTAATGGGCTCACAAGAATTTGACATATATTGTGCAGAATCATGTCCTAAACAACATATTTCAACAGCAGAAAAAAGCTTGATGAAATTCATTAGTTATTTCCACTCCGAATCAAAAACGCTTCAACCCGATAAGATAAGCAGATTTTGAACGAATGGCTATATCTTTTCAACTTGTAGCTGGATTACACTGAATTTGACATGTGTTTTGCACAATCATGTCCTAAACAACATATTTCAACAGCAGTAACCAGCTTGATGAAATCCATCAGATATTTCCACTCCTAATCAAAAACGCTTCAACCCCGATAAGATAAGCAGATTTTGAACGAATGGCTATATCTTTTGATCCTGTGATGTGATTACACTAAATTGGACATATATTGTGCAGAATCATATCCTAAACAACATATTTCAACAGCAGAAACCAGCTTGATGAAATTCATTGGTTATTTCCACTCCAAATCAAAAATGTTTTCAACTCGGTGAGATAAGTCCTTTTTGAACGAATGGCTATATCCTTTGAACCTGTAATGGGATCACACTGACTTTGACATATATTGTGCAGAATCATATCCTAAACAACATATTTCAACAGCAGAAACCAGCTTGATGAAATTCATTAGTTATTTCCTCTCCTAATCAAAAATGCTTCAACTCGGTGAGATAAGCACTTTTTGAACGAATGGCTATATCTTTTGAACTTGTGAAGGGATTACACTGAATTTGACATATATTGTGCAGAATCATGTCCTAAACAACATATTTCAACAGTAGAAATCTACTTGATGAAATTCATAAGTTATTGCCACTCCTAATCAAAATTGCTTCAACTCGGTGAGATAAGCACTTTTTGCACGAATGGCTATATCTTTTGATCTTGTCGCTGGATTACACTGAATTTGACATGTGTTCTGCACAATCATGTCCTAAACAACATATTTCAACAGCAGAAACCAGCTTGATTAAATCCATTAGTTATTTCCACTCTCAATCAAAAACGCTTCAACCCGATAAGATAAGCAGTTTTTGAACGAATGGCTATGTCTTTTGAACCTGTAATGTGATTACACTAAATTTGAAATGTATTGTGCAGAATCATATCCTAAAAAACATATTTCAAGAGCAGAAACCAGCTTGATGAAATTCATTGATTATTTCCACTCCGAATCCAAAAACGCATCAACTCGGTGAGATAAGTACTTTTTGAACGAATGGCGATATCTTTTGAACCTATGAAGGGATTACACTGAATTTGACATATATTGTGCAGAATCATGTCCTAAAGAACATATTTCAACAGCAGAAACCAGCGTGATGAAATTCAAAAGTTATTTCCACTCCTAATCAAAAACGCTTAAACTCGGTGATATAAGTACTTTTTGAACGAATGGCTATATCTTTTGAACTTGTGAAGGGATTGCACTGAATTTGACATATCCTGTCCAGAATCATGTCCTAAACAACAAATTTCAAGAGCAGAAACCAGCTTGATGAAATTCAAAAGTTATTTCCAATACTAATCAAAAACTCTTCAACTTGGTGAGAAAAGCAATTTTTGAACGAATGGCTATATTTTTTGAACCTGTGATGGGATTTCACTGAATTTGACATATATTGTGCAAAATCTTGTCCTAAACAACATATTTCAACAGCAGAAACCAGCTTGACGAAATCCATCAGTTATCTCACTCCTAATCAAAAACGCTTCAACCCGATAAGATAGGCAGTTTTTGAACGAATGGCTATATCTTTTGAACCTTTGATGTGATTACACTAAATTGGACATATATTGTGCAGAATCATATCCTAAACAACATATTTCAACAGCAGAAACCAGCTTGATGAAATTCATTAGTTATATCCACTCCTAATCAGAAACACTTTAACTCGGTCTCATGAGCACATTTTGAAAGAATGTCTATATCCTTTGAACCTGTAATGGGCTCACAAGAATTTGACATATATTGTGCAGAATCATATCCTAAACAACATATTTCAACAGCAGAAAAAAGCTTGATGAAATTCATTAGTTATTTCCACTCCGAATCAAAAACGCTTCAACCCGATAAGATAAGCAGATTTTGAACGAATGGCTATATCTTTTCAACTTGTAGCTGGATTACACTGAATTTGACATGTGTTTTGCACAATCATGTCCTAAACAACATATTTCAACAGCAGTAACCAGCTTGATGAAATCCATCAGATATTTCCACTCCTAATCAAAAACGCTTCAACCCCGATAAGATAAGCAGATTTTGAACGAATGGCTATATCTTTTGATCCTGTGATGTGATTACACTAAATTGGACATATATTGTGCAGAATCATATCCTAAACAACATATTTCAACAGCAGAAACCAGCTTGATGAAATTCATTGGTTATTTCCACTCCAAATCAAAAATGTTTCAACTCGGTGAGATAAGTCCTTTTTGAACGAATGGCTATATCCTTTGAACCTGTAATGGGATCACACTGACTTTGACATATATTGTGCAGAATCATATCCTAAACAACATATTTCAACAGCAGAAACCAGCTTAATGAAATTCATTAGTTATTTCCACTCCTAATCAAAAATGCTTCAACTCGGTGAGATAAGCACTTTTTGAACGAATGGCTATATCTTTTGAACTTGTGAAGGGATTACACTGAATTTGACATATATTGTGCAGAATCATGTCCTAAACAACATATTTCAACAGTAGAAATCTACTTGATGAAATTCATAAGTTATTGCCACTCCTAATCAAAATTGCTTCAACTCGGTGAGATAAGCACTTTTTGCACGAATGGCTATATCTTTTGATCTTGTCGCTGGATTACACTGAATTTGACATGTGTTCTGCACAATCATGTCCTAAACAACATATTTCAACAGCAGAAACCAGCTTGATTAAATCCATTAGTTATTTCCACTCTCAATCAAAAACGCTTCAACCCGATAAGATAAGCAGTTTTTGAACGAATGGCTATGTCTTTTGAACCTGTAATGTGATTACACTAAATTTGAAATGTATTGTGCAGAATCATATCCTAAAAAACATATTTCAAGAGCAGAAACCAGCTTGATGAAATTCATTGATTATTTCCACTCCGAATCCAAAAACGCATCAACTCGGTGAGATAAGTACTTTTTGAACGAATGGCGATATCTTTTGAACCTATGAAGGGATTACACTGAATTTGACATATATTGTGCAGAATCATGTCCTAAAGAACATATTTCAACAGCAGAAACCAGCGTGATGATATTCAAAAGTTATTTCCACTCCTAATCAAAAACGCTTAAACTCGGTGATATAAGTACTTTTTGAACGAATGGCTATATCTTTTGAACTTGTGAAGGGATTACACTTAATTTGACATATATTGTGCAGAATTATGTCATAAACAACATATTTCAACAGCAGAAACCAGCTTGATGATATCCATTAGTTATTTCCACTCCTAATCAAAAACGCTTCAAATCGGTGAGATAAGTCCTTTTTGAAAGAATGGCTATATCCTTTGAACCTTTAATGGGATCACACTGAATTTGACATATATTGTGCAGAATCATATCCCAAAAAACATATTTCAACAGCAGAAACCAGCTTGATGAAATTCATTAGTTATTTCCACTCCTAAACAAAAACGCTTCAACTCGGTGAGATAAGCATTATTTGCAAGAATGGCTATATCTTTTGATCTTTTTGCTGGATAACACTGAATTTGAAATATTTTCTGCAGAATCATGTCCTAAACAACATATTTCAACAGCAGAAACCAGCTTGATGATATTCATTAGTTATTTCTACTCCGAATCAAAAACGCTCAACTCGGTGAGATAAGCACTTTTTGATCGAATGGCAATATCTTTTGAACTTGTCGCTGGATTATACTGAATTTGACATATTTTGTGCAAAATCTTGTCCTAAACAACATATTTCAACAGTAGGAACCAGCTTGATTAAATTCATTAGTTATATCCACTCCTAATCAAAAACGCTTCAAATCGGTCTCATAAGCATGTTTTGAACGAATGGCTATTTCCTTTGAACCTGTAATGGGCTCACAAGAATTTGACATATATTGTGCAGAATCATGTCCTAAACAACATATTTCAACAGCAGAAACCAGCTTGATGAAATTCATTAGTTATTTCCACTCCGAATCAAAAACGCTTCAACTCTGTGAGATAAGCACTTTTTGATCGAATGGCTATATCTTTAGAACTTGTCGCTGGATTATACTGAATTTGACATATTTTGTTCAGAATCTTGTCCTAAACAACATATTTCAACAGCGGGAACCAGCTTGATGAAATTCATTAGTTATATCCACTCCTAATCAGAAACACCTTAACTCGGTCTCATGAGCACATTTTGAAAGAATGTCTATATCCTTTGAACCTGTTATGGGCTCACAAGAATTTGACATATATTGTGCAGAATCATGTCCTAAACAACACATTTAAACAGCAGAAACCAGCTTGATGAAATTCATTAGTTATTTCCACTCCGAATCAAAAACGCTTCAACTCGGTGAGATAAGCACTTTTTGATCGAATAGCTATATCTTTTCAACTTGTAGCTGGATTACACTGAATTTGACATGTGTTTTGCAGAATCATGTCCTAAACAACATATTTCAACAGCAGTAACCAGCTTGATGAAATCCATCAGTTATTTCCACTCCTATTCAAAAACGCCTCAACCCGATAAGATAAGCAGTTTTTGAACGAATGGCTATATCTTTTGATCCTGTGATATGATTACACTAAATTTGACGTATATTGTGCAGAATCATATCCTAAAAAACATATTTCTACAGCAGATACCAGCTTGATGAAATTCATTGGTTATTTCCACTCCGAATCAAAAACGCCTCAACTCGGGGAGATAAGTTCTTTTGGAACGACTGGCGATATCTTTTGAACCTATAAAGGGATTACACTGAATTTGACATATATTGTGCAGAAACATGTCCTAAACAACATATTTCAACAGCAGAAACCGAATTGATGAAATTCAAAAGTTATTTCCACTCCTAATCAAAAACGCTTCAACTCGGTGAGATAAGCACTTTTTGAACAAATGGCTATATCTTTTGAACTTGTGAAGGGATTACTCTGAAGTTGACATATATTGTGCAAAATCATGTCCTAAACAACATATTTCAACAGCAGAAACCAGCTTGATGAAAATTCATTAGTTATTTCCACTCCTAATCAAAAACGCTTCAAATCGGTAAGATAAGTACTTTTTGAACGAATGTTTAATCTTTTGAACATGTGAAGGGATCACACTGACTTTGACATATATTGTGCAGAATCATATCCTAAACAACATATTTCAACAGCAGAAACCATCTTGATGAAATTCATTAGTTATTTCCACTCCTAATCAAAAACGCTTCAACTTGGTGAGATAAGCACTTTTTGAACGAATGGCTATATCTTTTGAACTTGGGAAGGGATTACACTGAATTTGACATATATTGTGCAGAATCATGTCCTAAACAACATATTTCAACAGTAGAAATCTACTTGATGAAATTCATTAGTTATTGCCACTCCTAATCAAAATTGCTTCAACTCGGTGAGATAAGCACTTTTTGCACGAATGGCTATATCTTTTGATCTTGTCGCTGGATTACACTGAATTTGACATGTGTTGTGTAGAATCATGTCCTAAACAACATATTTCAACAGCAGAAACCAGCTTGATTAAATCCATTAGTTATTTCCACTCCTAATTAAAAACGCTTCAACCCGATTAGATAAGCAGTTTTTGAACGAATGGCGATATCTTTTGAACCTGTGATGTGATTACACTAAATTTGACATATATTGTACAGAATCATATCCTAAAAAACATATTTCAACAGCAGAAACCAGCTTGATGAAATTCATTGGTTATTTCCACTCCGAATCAAAAACGCTTCAACTCGGTGAGATAAGCACTTTTTGATCGAATAGCTATATCTTTTCAACTTGTAGCTGGATTACACTGAATTTGACATGTGTTTTGCAGAATCATGTCCTAAACAACATATTTCAACAGCAGTAACCAGCTTGATGAAATCCATCAGTTATTTCCACTCCTATTCAAAAACGCCTCAACCCGATAAGATAAGCAGTTTTTGAACGAATGGCTATATCTTTTGATCCTGTGATATGATTACACTAAATTTGACGTATATTGTGCAGAATCATATCCTAAAAAACATATTTCTACAGCAGATACCAGCTTGATGAAATTCATTGGTTATTTCCACTCCGAATCAAAAACGCCTCAACTCGGGGAGATAAGTTCTTTTGGAACGACTGGCGATATCTTTTGAACCTATAAAGGGATTACACTGAATTTGACATATATTGTGCAGAAACATGTCCTAAACAACATATTTCAACAGCAGAAACCGAATTGATGAAATTCAAAAGTTATTTCCACTCCTAATCAAAAACGCTTCAACTCGGTGAGATAAGCACTTTTTGAACAAATGGCTATATCTTTTGAACTTGTGAAGGGATTACTCTGAAGTTGACATATATTGTGCAAAATCATGTCCTAAACAACATATTTCAACAGCAGAAACCAGCTTGATGAAAATTCATTAGTTATTTCCACTCCTAATCAAAAACGCTTCAAATCGGTAAGATAAGTACTTTTTGAACGAATGTTTAATCTTTTGAACATGTGAAGGGATCACACTGACTTTGACATATATTGTGCAGAATCATATCCTAAACAACATATTTCAACAGCAGAAACCATCTTGATGAAATTCATTAGTTATTTCCACTCCTAATCAAAAACGCTTCAACTTGGTGAGATAAGCACTTTTTGAACGAATGGCTATATCTTTTGAACTTGGGAAGGGATTACACTGAATTTGACATATATTGTGCAGAATCATGTCCTAAACAACATATTTCAACAGTAGAAATCTACTTGATGAAATTCATTAGTTATTGCCACTCCTAATCAAAATTGCTTCAACTCGGTGAGATAAGCACTTTTTGCACGAATGGCTATATCTTTTGATCTTGTCGCTGGATTACACTGAATTTGACATGTGTTGTGTAGAATCATGTCCTAAACAACATATTTCAACAGCAGAAACCAGCTTGATTAAATCCATTAGTTATTTCCACTCCTAATTAAAAACGCTTCAACCCGATTAGATAAGCAGTTTTTGAACGAATGGCGATATCTTTTGAACCTGTGATGTGATTACACTAAATTTGACATATATTGTACAGAATCATATCCTAAAAAACATATTTCAACAGCAGAAACCAGCTTGATGAAATTCATTGGTTATTTCCACTCCGAATCAAAAACGCTTCAACTCGGTGAGATAAGTCCTTTTTGAACGGATGGCTATATCCTTTGAACCTGTAATGGGCTCACAAGAATTTGACATATATTGTGCAGAATCATGTCCTAAACAACATATTTCAACAGCAGAAACCAGCGTGATGAAATTCATTAGTTATTGCCACTCCTAATCAAAAATGCTTCAACTCGGTGAGATAAGTACTTTTATGAACGAATGGCTATATCTTTTGAACATGTGAAGGGATTACACTGAATTTGACATATCTTGTCCAGAATCATGTCCTAAACAACAAATTTCAAGAGCAGAAACCAGCTTGATGAAATTCAAAAGTTATTTCCAATACTAATCAAAAACTCTTCAACTTTGTGAGAAAAGCAATTTTTGAACGAATGGCTATATTTTTTGAACCTGTGATGGGATTTCACTAAATTTGACATATATTGTGCAGAATCATATCCTAAAAAACATATTTCAACAGCAGAAACCAGCTTAATGAAATTCATTGGTTATTTCCACTCCGAATCAAAAACGCTTCAACTCGGTGAGATAAGTCCTTTTTGAACGGATGGCTATATCCTTTGAACCTGTAATGGGCTCACAAGAATTTGACATATATTGTGCAGAATCATGTCCTAAACAACATATTTCAACAGCAGAAACCAGCGTGATTAAATTCAAAAGTTATTTCCACTCCTAATCAAAAATGCTTCAACTCGGTGATATAAGTACTTTTTGAACGAATGGCTATATCTTTTGAACATGTGAAGGGATTACACTGAATTTGACATATCTTGTCCAGAATCATGTCCTAAACAACAAATTTCAAGAGCAGAAACCAGCTTGATGAAATTCATTAGTTATTTCCACTCCGAATCAAAAACGCTTCAACTCTGTGAGATAAGCACTTATTGATCGAATGGCTATATCTTTTGAACTTGTCGCTGGATTATACTGAATTTGATATATTTTGTGCAGAATCTTGTCCTAAAAAACATATTTCAACAGCGGGAACCAGCTTGATGAAATTCATTAGTTATATCCACTCCTAATCAGAAACACTTTAACTCGGTCTCATGAGCACATTTTGAAAGAATGACTATATCCTTTGAACCTGTAATGGGCTCACAAGAATTTGACATATATTGTGCAGAATCATGTCCTAAACAACATATTTCAACAGCAGCAACCAGCTTGATGAAATTCATTAGTTATTTCCACTCCGAATCAAAAACGCTTCAACTCGGTGAGATAAGCACCTTTTGATCGAATAGCTATATCTTTTGAACTTGTCGCTGGATTACACTGAATTTGACATGTGTTTTGCAGAATCATGTCCTAAACAACATATTTCAACAGCAGTAACCAGCTTGATGAAATCCATCAGATATTTCCACTCCTAATCAAAAACGCTTCAACCCGATAAGATAAGCAGATTTTGAACGAATGGCTATATCTTTTGATCCTGTGATGTGATTACACAAAATTTGACATATATTGTGCAGAATCATATCCTAAAAAACATATTTCAACAGCAGAAACCAGCTTGATGAAATTCATTGGTTATTTCCACTCCGAATCAAAAACGCCTCAACTCGGGGAGATAAGTTCTTTTGGAACGACTGGCGATATCTTTTGAACCTATGAAGGGATTACACTGAATTTGACATATATTGTGCAGAAACATGTTCTAAACAAAATATTTCAACAGCTGAAACCAGATTGATGAAATTCAAAAGTTATTTCCACTCCTAATCAAAAACGCTTCAACTCGGTGAGATAAGCACTTTTTGAACAAATGGCTATATCTTTTGAACTTGTGAAGGGATTACACTGAATTTGAAATATATTGTCCAGAATCATGTCCTGAACAACAAATTTCAAGAGCAGAAACCAGCGTGATGAAATTCAAAAGTTATTTCCAATACTAATCAAAAACTCTTCAACTTGGTGAGATAAGCAATTTTTGAACGAATGGCTATATTTTTTGAACCTGTGATGGGATTACACTGAATTTGAAATATATTGTCCAGAATCATGTCCTAAACAACAAATTTCAAGAGCAGAAACCAGCTTGATGAAATTCATTAGTTATTTCCACTCCTAATCAGAAACGTCTCAACTCGGCGAGATAAGCACTTTTTTCACGAATGGCTATATCTTTCGATCTTATCGCTGGATTAAACTTAATTTGGCATGTGTTTTGCAGAATCATGTCCTAAAAAAACATATTTCAACAGCAGAAACCAGCTTGACGAAATCCATCAGTTATTTCCACTCCTAATCAAAAACGCTTCAACCCGATAAGATAGGCAGTTTTTGAACGAATGGCTATATCTTTTGAACCTTTGATGTGATTACACTAAATTGGACATATATTGTGCAGAATCGTATCCTAAACAACATATTTCAACAGCAGAAACCAGCTTGATGAAATTCATTGGTTATTTCCACTCCGAATCAAAAACGCTTCAACTCGGTGAGATAAGTCCTTTTTGAACGGATGGCTATATCCTTTGAACCTGTAATGGGCTCACAAGAATTTGACATATATTGTGCAGATTCATGTCTTAAACAACATATTTCAACAGCAGAAACCAGCGTGATTAAATTCAAAAGTTATTTCCAATACTAATCAAAAACTCTTCAACTTTGTGAGAAAAGCAATTTTTGAACGAATGGCTATATTTTTTGAACCTGTGATGGGATTTCACTAAATTTGACATATATTGTGCAGAATCATATCCTAAAAAACATATTTCAACAGCAGAAACCAGCTTAATGAAATTCATTGGTTATTTCCACTCCGAATCAAAAACGCTTCAACTCGGTGAGATAAGTCCTTTTTGAACGGATGGCTATATCCTTTGAACCTGTAATGGGCTCACAAGAATTTGACATATATTGTGCAGAATCATGTCCTAAACAACATATTTCAACAGCAGAAACCAGCGTGATTAAATTCAAAAGTTATTTCCACTCCTAATCAAAAATGCTTCAACTCAGTGAGATAAGTACTTTTTGAACGAATGGCTATATCTTTTGAACATGTGAAGGGATTACACTGAATTTGACATATCTTGTCCAGAATCATGTCCTAAACAACAAATTTCAAGATCAGAAACCAGCTTGATGAAATTCATTAGTTATTTCCACTCCGAATCAAAAACGCTTCAACTCTGTGAGATAAGCACTTATTGATCGAATGGCTATATCTTTTGAACTTGTCGCTGGATTATACTGAATTTGATATATTTTGTGCAGAATCTTGTCCTAAAAAACATATTTCAACAGCGGGAACCAGCTTGATGAAATTCATTAGTTATATCCACTCCTAATCAGAAACACTTTAACTCGGTCTCATGAGCACATTTTGAAAGAATGACTATATCCTTTGAACCTGTAATGGGCTCACAAGAATTTGACATATATTGTGCAGAATCATGTCCTAAACAACATATTTCAACAGCAGCAACCTGCTTGATGAAATTCATTAGTTATTTCCACTCCGAATCAAAAACGCTTCAACTCGGTGAGATAAGCACCTTTTGATCGAATAGCTATATCTTTTGAACTTGTCGCTGGATTACACTGAATTTGACATGTGTTTTGCAGAATCATGTCCTAAACAACATATTTCAACAGCAGTAACCAGCTTGATGAAATCCATCAGATATTTCCACTCCTAATCAAAAACGCTTCAACCCGATAAGATAAGCAGATTTTGAACGAATGGCTATATCTTTTGATCCTGTGATGTGATTACACAAAATTTGACATATATTGTGCAGAATCATATCCTAAAAAACATATTTCAACAGCAGAAACCAGCTTGATGAAATTCATTGGTTATTTCCACTCCGAATCAAAAACGCCTCAACTCGGGGAGATAAGTTCTTTTGGAACGACTGGCGATATCTTTTGAACCTATGAAGGGATTACACTGAATTTGACATATATTGTGCAGAAACATGTTCTAAACAAAATATTTCAACAGCAGAAACCAGATTGATGAAATTCAAAAGTTATTTCCACTCCTAATCAAAAACGCTTCAACTCGGTGAGATAAGCACTTTTTGAACAAATGGCTATATCTTTTGAACTTGTGAAGGGATTACACTGAATTTGAAATATATTGTCCAGAATCATGTCCTGAACAACAAATTTCAAGAGCAGAAACCAGCGTGATGAAATTCAAAAGTTATTTCCAATACTAATCAAAAACTCTTCAACTTGGTGAGATAAGCAATTTTTGAACGAATGGCTATATTTTTTGAACCTGTGATGGGATTACACTGAATTTGAAATATATTGTCCAGAATCATGTCCTAAACAACAAATTTCAAGAGCAGAAACCAGCTTGATGAAATTCATTAGTTATTTCCACTCCTAATCAGAAACGTCTCAACTCGGCGAGATAAGCACTTTTTTCACGAATGGCTATATCTTTCGATCTTATCGCTGGATTAAACTTAATTTGGCATGTGTTTTGCAGAATCATGTCCTAAAAAAACATATTTCAACAGCAGAAACCAGCTTGACGAAATCCATCAGTTATTTCCACTCCTAATCAAAAACGCTTCAACCCGATAAGATAGGCAGTTTTTGAACGAATGGCTATATCTTTTGAACCTTTGATGTGATTACACTAAATTGGACATATATTGTGCAGAATCATATCCTAAACAACATATTTCAACAGCAGAAACCAGCTTGATGAAATTCATTGGTTATTTCCACTCCGAATCAAAAACGCTTCAACTCGGTGAGATAAGTCCTTTTTGAACGGATGGCTATATCCTTTGAACCTGTAATGGGCTCACAAGAATTTGACATATATTGTGCAGATTCATGTCCTAAACAACATATTTCAACAGCAGAAACCAGCGTGATGAAATTCAAAAGTTATTTCCACTCCTAATCAAAAATGCTTCAACTCGGTGAGATAAGTACTTTTTGAACGAATGGCTATATCTTTTGAACTTGTGAAGGGATTACACTTAATTTGACATATATTGTGCAGAATTATGTCATAAACAACATATTTCAACAGCAGAAACCAGCTTGATGAAATTCATTAGTTATTTCCACTCCTAAACAAAAACGCTTCAACTCGGTGAGATAAGCATTATTTGCAAGAATGGCTATATCTTTTGATCTTTTTGCTGGATAACACTGAATTTGAAATATTTTCTGCAGAATCATGTCCTAAACAACATATTTCAACAGCAGAAACCAGCTTGATGAAATTCATTAGTTATTTCTACTCCGAATCAAAAACGCTCAACTCGGTGAGATAAGCACTTTTTGATCGAATGGCAATATCTTTTGAACTTGTCGCTGGATTATACTGAATTTGACATATTTTGTGCAAAATCTTGTCCTAAACAACATATTTCAACAGTAGGAACCAGCTTGATGAAATTCATTAGTTATATCCACTCCTAATCAAAAACGCTTCAACTCGGTGAGATAAGTACTTTTTGAACGAATGGCGATATCTTTTTAACGTATGAAGGGATTACACTGAATTTGACATATATTGTGCAGAATCATGTCCTAAACAACATATTTCAACAGCAAAAACCAGCGTGATGAAATTCAAAAGTTATTTCCACTCCGAATCAAAAATGCTTCAACTCGGTGAGATAAGCACTTTTTGATCGAATGGCAATATCTTTTGAACTTGTCGCTGGATTATACTGAATTTGACATATTTTGTGCAGAATCATGTCCTAAACAACATATTTCAACAGCAGGAATCAGCTTGATGAAATTCATTAGCTATTTGCACTCCTAATCAAAAACGCTTCAACTCAGTCTCATAAGAAACGTTTTGAACGAATGGCTATATCCTTTCAACTTGTAATGGGCTAACACGAATTTTACATATATTGTGCTTAATCATGTCCTAAACAACATATATAAACAGCAGAAACCAGAATGATGAAATTCATTGGTTATTTCCATTCCAACTCAAAAAAGATTTAACCTCGGTAAGATAAGCACTCTTTGACCTTATGGCTATATCTTTTGAACTTGTAGCTGGATTACACTGAATTTGACATATATTGTGCAGAATCATGTCCTACACAACATCTATCAACACCAGAAACAGGCTTGGTGAAATTCAATAGTTATTTCCTCTCTTCATCAAAAACGCGTTAACTCGGTGAGATAAGCACTTTTTGAACGAATGGCTATATCTTTTGAACTTGTGATGGGATTACACTGAATTTGACATATATTGTACAAAATCATGTCCTAAACAGCATATTTCAAGAGTAGAAACAAATTTGATGAAATTCATTAGTTATATCCACTCCTAATCAAAAACGCTTCAACTCCGTGAGATAAGCACTTTTTGCGTGAATGGCTATATCTTTTGATCTTGTCGCTGGATTACACTGAATTTGACATATATTGTGCAGAATCATGTCCTGAACAACATATATGAACAGCAGAAACCAGCATGACTAAATTCATTAGTCATTTCCACCGCAACTCAAAAAAGATTAAACCTCGGTTAGATAAGCACTTTTTGACCTTAAGGCTATATCTTTTAACTTGTTGCTGGATTACACTGAATTTGACATATATTGTGCAGAATCATGTCCTAAAAAACATATATCAACAGCAAAAACCAGCAGATTGTAATTCATTAGTAATTTCCACACCTAATCAAAAACGCTTCAACTCTGTGAGATAAGCACTTTTTGCATGAATGGCTATATTTTTTGATCTTGTCGTTGGATTACACTGAATTTGACATATATTGTGCAGAATCATGTCCTGAACAACATATATCAACAGCAGAAACCAGCATGACTAAATTCATTCGTCATTTCCACTCCTACTCAAAAAAGATTTAACCTCGGTAAGATAAGCCCTTTTTAACCTTATGGCTATAACTTTTGAATTTGTAGCTGGATTACACTGAATTTGACATATATTGTGCAGAATCATGTCCTAAACAACATATTTCAACAGCAGAAACCAGCATGATGAAATTCATTAGTTATTTCCACTCAAACTCAAAAACGATTTAACTCGATAAGATAAGCACTTTTTGAACGAATGGCTATATTTTTTGAACTTGTAGCAGGATTACACTGAATTTGACATTTATTGTACAAAATCTTGTCCTAAAAAACATATATAAACAGCAGAAACCAGAATGATGAAATTCATTAGTTATTTCCATTCCAACTCAAAAAAGATTTAACCTCGGTAAGATAAGCACTCTTTGACCTTTTGGCTATATCTTTTGAACTCGTATCTGGATTACACTGAATTTGACATATATTGTGCAGAATCATGTCCTAAACAACATATATCAACAGCAGAAACCAGCATGATGAAATTCATGAGTTATTTCCACTCCAACTCAAAAACGATTTAATACGATAAGATAAGCAGTTTTTGATCTTATGGCTATATCTTTTGAACTTGTAGCTGGATTACACTGAATTTGACATATATTGTGCAGAATCATATCCTGAACAACATATATCAACAGCAAAAACCAACTTGGTGAAATTCATTAGTTATTTCCATTCTTAATCGAAAACGCTTCAACCCGATCAGATAAGCACTATTTGAACGAATGGCTATATCTTTTGAACCTATGATGTGATTACATTAAATTTGACATATATTGTGCAGAATCATGTCCTAAACAACATATTTCAAGAGTAGAAACAAACTTGATGAAATTCATTAGTTATTTCCACTCCTAATCAAAAACGCTTCAACTCTGTGAGATAAGCAGTTTTTGAACGAATGGCTATATCTTTTGATCTAGTCGCTGGATTACACTGAATTTGATATATATTGTGCAAAATCATGTCCTATACAACATCTATCAACAGCAGAAACAGGCTTGATGAAATTCATTAGTTATTTCCTCTCATAATCAAAAACGCTTAACCTCGGTGAGATAAGCACTTTTTGAACGAATGGCTATATAATTTGAACCTGTGATAGGATTACACTGAATTTGACATATATTGTGCAAAATCATGTCCTAAACAACATATATCAACAGCAGAAACCAGGTTAGTGAAATTCATTAGTTTTTTCCACTCTTATTCAAAAATGCTTTAACCCGATAAGATAAGCACTTTTTGAACGAATGGCGATATCTTTTAAACCGGTCATGTGATTGCACTAAATTTAACATATATTTTGCAGAATCATGTCCTAAACAACATATATCAATAGCAAAAACCAGAATGATGAAATTCATTAGTTATTTCCACTCTAACTCTAAAAAGATTTAACCTGGGTAAGATAAGCACTTTTTGACCTTATGGCTATATCTTTTGAACTTGTATCTGGATTACACTTAATTTGACATATATTGTGCAGAATCATGTCCTAAACAACATATATCAACAGCAGAAACCAGAATGATGAAATTCATTAGTTATTTCCATTCCAACTCAAAAAAGATTTAACCTCGGTAAGATAAGCACTCTTTGACCTTTTGGCTATATCTTTTGAACTCGTATCTGGATTACACTGAATTTGACATATATTGTGTAGAATCATGTCCTAAACAACATATATCAAGAGCAGAAACCAGCATGATGAAATTCATGAGTTATTTCCACTCCAACTCAAAAACGATTTAATTCGATAAGATAAGCAGTTTTTGATCTTATGGCTATATCTTTTGAACTTGTAGCTGGATTACACTGAATTTGACATATATTGTGCAGAATCATGTCCTGAACAACATATATCAACAGCAAAAACCAACTTGGTGAAATTCATTAGTTATTTCCATTCTTAATCGAAAACGCTTCAACCCGATCAGATAAGCACTATTTGAACGAATGGCTATATCTTTTGAACCTATGATGTGATTACATTAAATTTGACATATATTGTGCAGAATCATGTCCTAAACAACATATTTCAAGAGTAGAAACAAACTTGATGAAATTCATTAGTTATTTCCACTCCTAATCAAAAACGCTTCAACTCGGTGAGATAAGCACTTTTTGAACAAATGGCTATATCTTTTGAACTTGTACCTGGATGACACTGAATTTGACATATATTTATGCAAAATCATGTCCTAAACAACATATTTCAACAGCAGAAACCAGGTTAGTGAAATTCATTAGTTTTTTCCACTCTTATTCAAAAATGCTTTAACCCGATAAGATAAGCACTTTTTGAACAAATGGCTATATCTTTTAAACCGGTGTTGTGATTACACTAAATTTGACATATATTTTGCAGAATCATGTCCTATACAACATATATCAACAGCAGAAACCAGAATGACGAAATTCATTATTTATTTCCACTCTAACTCTAAAAAGATTTAACCTAGGTAAGATAAGCACTTTTTGACCTTATGGCTATATCTTTTGAACTTGTATCTGGATTACACTGAATTTGACATATATTGTGCAGAATCATGTCCTGAACAACATATATCAACAGAGGAAACCAGCATGACTAAATTCATTAGTCATTTCCACCGCAACTCAAAAAAGATTAAACCTCGGTAAGATAAGCACTTTTTAACCTTATGGCTATATCTTTTGAACTTGTAGCTGGATTACACTGAATTTGAAATTATTGTTCAGAATCATGTCCTAAAAAACATATTTCAACAGCAGAAACCAGCATGAAGATATTCATTACTTATTTCCACTCAAACTCAAAAACGATTTGACTCGATAAAATAAGCACTTTTTGAACGAATGGCTATATCTTTTGAACTTGTAGCTGGATTACACTGAATTTGACATATATTTGTGCAAAAGCATGTCCTAAACAACATATATCAACAGCAGAAACCAGGTTAGTGAAATTCATTGTTTTTTTCAACTCTTATTCAAAAATGCTTTAATCGATAAGATAAGCACTTTTTGAACAAATGGCTATATCTTTTAAACCGGTTATGTGATTACACTAAATTTGACATATATTTTGCAGAATCATGTCCTATACAACATATATCAACAGCAGAAACCAGAATGACAAAATTCATTAGTTATTTCCACTCTAACTCTAAAAAGATTTAACCTAGGTAAGATAAGCACTTTTTGACCTTATGGCTCTATCTTTTGAACTTGTATCTGGATTACACTGAATTTGACATATATTGTGCAGAATCATGTCCTAAACAACATATATCAACAGCAGAAACCAGCTGGATGAAATTCATGAGTTATTTCCACTCCAACTCAAAAACGATTTAATTCGATAAAATAAGCAGTTTTTGATCTTATGGCTATATCTTTTGAACTTGTAGCTGGATTACACTGAATTTGACATATATTGTGCAGAATCATGTCCTGAACAACATATATCAACAGCAAAAACCAACTTGGTGAAATTCATTAGTTATTTCCATTCTTAATCGAAAACGCTTCAACCCGATAAGATAAGCACTTTTTGAACGAATGGCAATATCTTTTGAACCTATGATTTGATTACACTAAATTTGAAAAATATTGTGCAGAATCATGTCCTAAACAACATATTTCAAGAGTAGAAACCAACTTGAAGAAATCCATTAGTTATTTCCACTCCTAATCAAAAACGCTTCAACATCGGTGAGATAAGCACTGTTTGCACGAATGGCTATATCTTTTGATCTTGTCGCTGGATTACACTGAATTTGACATATATTGTGCAAAATCATGTTCTAAACAACATAATTCAACGGCAAAATCCAGCTTGATGAAATCCATCAGTTATTTCCTCTCTTAATCAAAAACGCTTAACCTCGGTGAGATAAGCACTTTTTGAACGAATGGCTATATAATTTGAACCTGTGATGGGATTACACTGAATTTGACATATATTGTGCAAAATCATGTCCTAAACAACATATATCAACAGCAGAAACCAGGTTAGTGAAATTCATTAGTTTTTTCCACTCTTATTCAAAAATGCTTTAACCCGATGAGATAAGCACTTTTTGAACGAATGGCGATATCTTTTAAACCAGTCATGTGATTGCACTAAATTTGACATATATTTTGCAGAATCATGTCCTAAACAACATATATCAATAGCAAAAACCAGAATGATGAAATTCATTAGTTATTTCCACTCTAACTCTAAAAAGATTTAACCTGGGTAAGATAAGCACTTTTTGACCTTATGGCTATATCTTTTGAACTTGTATCTGGATTACACTTAATTTGACATATATTGTGCAGAATCATGTCCTAAACAACATATATCAACAGCAGAAACCAACATGATGAAATTCATGAGTTATTTCCACTCCAACTCAAAAACGATTTAATTCGATAAGATAAGCAGTTTTTGATCTTATGGCTATATCTTTTGAACTTGTATCCTGATTACACTGAATTTGACATATATTGTGCAGAATCATGTCCTAAACAACATATATCAACAGCAGAAACCAGCATGATGAAATTCATGAGTTATTTCCACTCCAACTCAAAAACGATTTAATTCGATAAGATAAGCAGTTTTTGATATTATGGCTATATCTTTTGAACTTGTCGCTGGATTACACTGAATTTGACATATATTATGCAGAATCATGTCCTAAACAACATATATCAACAGCAAAAACCAACTTGGTGAAATTCATTAGTTATTTCCACTCTTAATCGAAAACTCTTCAACCCGATAAGATAAGCACTTTTTGAACGAATGGCTATATCTTTTGAACCTATGATGTGATTACACTAAATTTGACAAATATTGTGCAGAATCATGTCCTAAACAACATATTTCAAGAGTAGAAACCAACTTGATGAAATCCATAAGTTATTTCCACTCCTAATCAAAAACGCTTCAACTCGGTGAGATAAGCACTTTTTGCACGAATGGCTATATCTTTTGATCTTGTCGCTGGATTACACTGAATTTGACATATTTTGTGCAAAATCATGTTCTAAACAACATAATTCAACGGAAAAAAACAGCTTGATGAAATCCATTAGTTATTTCTACTCCTAATCAAAAACGCTTCAACCCGATCAGATAAGCACTTTTTGAACGAATGGCTATAATTTTTGAACCTGTGATGTGATTACACTAAATTTGACATATATTGTGCTTAATCATGTCCTAAACAACATATATCAACAGCAGAAACCAGCTGGATGAAATTCATGAGTTATTTCCACTCCAAATCAACAACGATTTAACTCGGTAAGATAAGTACTTTTTGACCTTAAGGCTATATCTTATGAACTTGTAGCTGGATTACACTGAATTTGACATATATTGTGCAGAATCATGTCCTAAACAACAAATTTCAACAGCAAAGAGCAGCTTGATGAAATTCATCAGTCATTTCCAGTCCAACTCAAAAACGCTTCAACTCTGTGAGATAAGCAGTTTTTGAACGAATGGCTATATCTTTTGATCTAGTCGCTGGATTACACTGAATTTGATATATATTGTGCAGAATCATGTCCTATACAACATCTATCAACAGCAGAAACAGGCTTGATGAAATTCATTAGTTATATCCTCTCTTAATCAAAAACGCTTAACCTCGGTGAGATAAGCACTTTTTGAACGAATGGCTATATCATTTGAACCTGTGATGGGATTACACTGAATTTGACATATATTGTGCAAAATCATGTCCTAAACAACATATATCAACAGCAGAAATCAGGTTAGTGAAATTCATTAGATTTTTCCACTCTTATTCAAAAATGTTTTAACCCAATAAGATAAGCACTTTTTGAACGAATGGCTATATCTTTTGAACCTATGATGTGATTACACTAAATTTGAAAAATATTGTGCAAAATCATGTCCCAAACAACATATTTCAAGAGTAGAAACCAACTTGATGAAATCCATAAGTTATATCTACTCCGAATCAAAAACGCTTCAACTCGGTGAGATAAGTACTTTTTGCACAAATGGCTATATCTTTTGATCTTGTCGCTGGATTACACTGAATTTGACATATTTTGTGCAAAATCATGTTCTGAACAACATAATTCAACGGAAAAAAACAGCTTGATGAAATCCATTAGTTATTTCCACTCCTAATCAAAAATGCTTCAACTCGGTGAGAGAAGCACTTTTTGAACAAATGGCTATATCTTTTGATCTCTTCGCTGGATTACACTAAATTTGACATATATTGTGCAGAATCATATCCTAAACAACATATATCAACAGCAGAAACCAGCATGATGAAATTCATTAGTTATTTCCACTCCACCTCAAAAACGATTTAACTCGATAAGATAAGCAGTTTTTGACCTGATGGCTATATCTTTTGAACTTGTAGCTGGATACACTGAATTTGACATATATTGTGCAGAATCATGTCCTAAACAACGTATATCAAGAGCAGAAACCAGGTTAGTGAAATTCACTAGTTATTTCCACTCTTAATCTAAAACGCTTCAACCCGATAAGATAAGCACTTTTTGAACGAATGGCTATATCTTTTGAACCTGTGATGTGATTACACTAAATTTGACATATATCGTGCTTAATCATGTCCTAAACAACATATATCAACAGCAGAAACCAGCTTGATGAAATATATGAGTTATTTCCACTCCAACTCAACAACGATTTAATTCGATAAGATAAGCACTTTTTGACCTTAAGGCTATATCTTATGAACTTGTAGCTGGATTAAACTGAATTTGACATATATTGTGCAGAATCATTTCCTAAACAACAAATTTCAACGGCAAAAAACCAGACTGATGAAATCCATTAGTTATTAGTTATCCACTCTTAATCAAAAATCCTTCAACTCGGTGAAAAAAGCACTTTTTGAACGAATGGCTATATATTTTGATCCTGTAGCTGGGTTTAACTGAATTTGACATATATTGTAAGAAATCATGTCCTATACAACATCTATCAACAGCAGAAACAGGCTTGGTGAAATTCAATAGTAATTTCCTCTCTTAATCAAAAACGCTTCAACCCGGTGCGATAAGCACTTTTTGAACGAATGGCTATATCCTTTGAACCACTGATGGGATTACACTCAATTTCACATACATTGTGCAGAGTCATTTCCGAAACAACATATTTCAACAGCAGAAACCAGCATGATGAAATACATGAGTTATTTCCACTCCAACTCAAAATGGATTTAACTCGATAAGATAAGCAGTTTTTGACCTTTTGGCTATATCTTTTGAACTTGTAGCTGGATTACACTGAATTTGACATTAATTGTGCAGAATCATGTTCTATAAAACATATTTCAACGGCAGTAACCAGCTTGATGAAATCCATTCGTTATTTCCACTCCTAATCAAAAACGCTTCAACTCGGTGAGGGAAGCACTTTTTGAACGAATGGCTATATCTTTTGAACCTGTGATGTGATTACACTGAATTTGACATATATTGTGCAGAATCATGTTCTAAACAACATATATCACCATCAGAAACCAGCTTGATGAAATTCATGAGTTATTTCCACTCCAACTAAAAAACGATTTAACTCGGTAAGATTAGCACTTTTTGACCTTATGGCTATATCTTTTGAACTTGTAGCTGGAATACACTGAATTTGACATATATTGTGCAGAATCATGTCCTATACAACATCTATCAACAGCAGAAATAGGCTTGGTGAATTTCAATAGTTATTTCCTCTCTTAATCAAAAACGCTTCAACTCGGTGAGATAAGCACTTTTTGAATGCATGGCTATATCTTTTGAACATGTGATGGGATTGCACTGAATTTGACATATATTTTGCAGAATCATGTCCTAAACAACATATTTAAACAGCAGAAACCAGCTTGATGAAATTCATTAGTCATTTCCACTCAAAATCAAAAACGCATCAACTCAGTGAGATAAGAACTTTTTGACCTTATGGCTATATCTTTTGAACTTATAGTTGGATTACACTGAATTTGACATATATTGTGCAGAATCATGTCCTATACAACATATATCAACAGCAAAAACCAGCATGTTGAAATTCATTAGTTATTTCCACTCCAACTCAAAAACGCTTCAACTCGGTGATATAAGCAGTTTTTGCACGAATGGCTATATTTTATGATCTTGTCGCAGGATTACACTGAATTTGACATATATTGTACAGAATCATGTCCTATCCAACATCTATCAACAGCAGAAACAGGGTTGGTGAAATTCAATAGTTATTTCCTCTCCTAATCAAAAACGCTTCAACTCGGTGCAATAAGCATTCTTTGAACGAATGGCTCTATCTTTTGAACCACTGTTGGGATTACACTGAATTTGAAATATATTGTGCAGAATCAAGTCCTAAACAACATAGTTCAATGGCAAAAACCAGCTTGATGAAATCCATTAGTTATTTCCACTCCTAATCAAAAACGCTTCAATTCGGTGAGATAAGCACTTTTTGAACAAATGGCTATATCTTTTGATCTTGTCGCTGGATTACAGTGAATTTGACATATATTAGACAGAATCATGTTCTATACAACATCTATCAACAGCAGAAATAGGCTTGGTGAATTTCAATAGTTATTTCCTCTCTTAATCAAAAACGCTTCAATTCGGTGAGATAAGCACTTTTTGAACAAATGGCTATATCTTTTGAACTTGTTGCTTGATTACACTGAATTTGATATATATTGTGCAGAATCATGCACTTAACAACATATTTGAAAAGCAGAAACCAGATTGGTGAAATTCATTAGTTATTTCCACTCTTAATCAAAAACACTTCAACCCAATAAGGTAATCACTTTTTGAACGAATGGCTATATCTTTTGAACCTATGATGTGATTACACTGAATTTGACATATATTGTGCAGAATTATGTTCTAAACAACATATATCACCATCAAAAACCAGCTTGATGAAATTCATGAGTTACTTCCACTCCAACTCAAAAACGATTTAACTCGGTAAGATAAGCAGTTTTTGACCTTTTGGCTATATCTTTTGAACTTGTAGCTGGATTACACTGAATTTGACATTAATAGTGCAGAATCATGTCCTAAACAACATATTTCAACAGCAGAAACCACCTTGATGAAATTCATTAGTCATTTCCACTCAAAATCAAAAATGCTTCAACTCATTGAGATAAGCACTTTTTGACCTTATGGCTATATCTTTTGAATTTATAGCTGGATTACACTGAAGTTGACATCTATTGTGATGAATCATGTCCTATACAACATCTATCAACAGCAGAAACAGGCTTGGTGAAATTTAATAGTTATTTCCTCTCTTAATCAAAAACGCTTCAACTCGGTGAGATAAGCACTTTTTGAATGCATGGCTATATCTTTTGAACTTGTGATGGGATTACACTGAATTTGACATATATTGTGCAGAATCATGTCCTAAATTACTTATTTCAACAGCGGAAACCAGCTTGATGAAATTCACTGGTTATTTCCACTCCGAATCAAAAACGCTTGAACTTGGTGAGATAAGCACTTTTTGAACGAAAGGCTATATCTTTTGAACTTTTGATTGGATTTCACTGAATGGGACATATATTGTGCAAAATCATGTCCTAAACAACATATTTAAAAGTCAGAAACCAGCTTGATGAAATTCATTAGTTTTTTCCACTCCGAATCAAAAACGATTAGACTCGGTGAGATAAGCACTTTTTGATCGAATGGCTATAACTTTTGAACCTGTGATTGGATTATACTGAAGTTGACATATATTGTGCAGAATCATGTCCTGAACAACATATTTAGACAGCAGAAAGCATCTTGATTCTTTCATTAGTTATTTCCACTGCGAATCATAAACGCTTCAACTCGATGACATAAGCACTTTTTGATCGAATGGCTCTATCTTTTGAACTTGTCGCTGGATTATACTGAATTTGACATATTTTGTGCAGAATCTTGTCCTAAACAACATATTTCAACAGCAGGAACAAGCTTGATGAAATTCATTGGTTATTTCCAATACTAATCAAAAACTCTTCAACTTGGTGACATGAGTACTTTTTGGACGAATGGCTATATCCTTTGAACCTGTAATGGGATTTCACTGAATTTGACATATATTGTGTAGAATCATGTCCTAAACAACATATTTCAACAGCAGAAACCAGCTTGATGAAATTCATTAGTTATTTCCACTCCTAATCAAAAACGCTTCAAATCGGTAAGATAAGTACTTTTTGAACGAATGGATATATCTTTTGAATATGTGAAGGGATCACACTGACTTTGACATATATTGTGCAGAATCATATCCCAAACAACATATTTCAACAGCAGAAACCAGCTTGATGAAATTCATTAGTTATTTCCACTCCTAATCAAAAACACATTAACTTGGTGAGATAAGCACTTTTTGAAAAAATGGCTATATCTTTTGAACTTGTGAAGGGATTACACTGAATTTGACATATATTGTGCAGAATCATGTCCTAAACAACATATTTCAACAATAGAAATCTACATGATAAAATTCATTAGTTATTGCCACTCCTAATCAAAATTGCTTCAACTCGGTGAGATAAGCACTTTTTGCACGAATGGCTATATATTTTGATCTTGTCGCTGGATTACAAAGAATTTGACATGTGTTGTGCAGAATCGTGTCCTAAACAACATATTTCAACAGCAGAAACCAGCTTGATTAAATCCATCATTTATTTCCACTCCTAATCAAAAACGCTTCAACCCGATAAGATAAGCAGTTTTTGAACGAATGGCTATATCTTTTGAACCTGTTATGTGATTACACTGAATTTGACATATATTGTGCAGAATCATATCCTAAAAAACATATTTCAACAGCAGAAACCAGCTTGATGAAATTCATTGATTATTTCCACTCCGAATCCAAAAACGCTTCAACTCGGTGAGATAAGTACTTTTTGAACGAATGGCGATATCTTTTTAACCTATGTAGGGATTACACTGAAGTTGACATATATTGTGCAAAATCATGTCCTAAACAACATATTTCAACAGCAGAAACCAGCGTGATGAAATTCATTAGTTATTTCCACTCCTAATCAGAAACATCTCAACTCGGTGAGTTAAGCACTTTTTGAACGATGGCTATATCTTTTGGACTTTTGATGGGATATCTCTGAATATGACATATATTGTGCAGAATCTTGACCTAACAACATATTTCAACAGCAGAAACCAGCGTGATTAAATTCAAAAGTTATTTCCACTCCTAATCAAAAATGCTTCAACTCAGTGAGATAAGTACTTTTTGAACGAATGGCTATATCTTTTGAACATGTGAAGGGATTACACTGAATTTGACATATCTTGTCCAGAATCATGTCCTAAACAACAAATTTCAAGATCAGAAACCAGCTTGATGAAATTCATTAGTTATTTCCACTCCGAATCAAAAACGCTTCAACTCTGTGAGATAAGCACTTATTGATCGAATGGCTATATCTTTTGAACTTGTCGCTGGATTATACTGAATTTGATATATTTTGTGCAGAATCTTGTCCTAAAAAACATATTTCAACAGCGGGAACCAGCTTGATGAAATTCATTAGTTATATCCACTCCTAATCAGAAACACTTTAACTCGGTCTCATGAGCACATTTTGAAAGAATGACTATATCCTTTGAACCTGTAATGGGCTCACAAGAATTTGACATATATTGTGCAGAATCATGTCCTAAACAACATATTTCAACAGCAGCAACCTGCTTGATGAAATTCATTAGTTATTTCCACTCCGAATCAAAAACGCTTCAACTCGGTGAGATAAGCACCTTTTGATCGAATAGCTATATCTTTTGAACTTGTCGCTGGATTACACTGAATTTGACATGTGTTTTGCAGAATCATGTCCTAAACAACATATTTCAACAGCAGTAACCAGCTTGATGAAATCCATCAGATATTTCCACTCCTAATCAAAAACGCTTCAACCCGATAAGATAAGCAGATTTTGAACGAATGGCTATATCTTTTGATCCTGTGATGTGATTACACAAAATTTGACATATATTGTGCAGAATCATATCCTAAAAAACATATTTCAACAGCAGAAACCAGCTTGATGAAATTCATTGGTTATTTCCACTCCGAATCAAAAACGCCTCAACTCGGGGAGATAAGTTCTTTTGGAACGACTGGCGATATCTTTTGAACCTATGAAGGGATTACACTGAATTTGACATATATTGTGCAGAAACATGTTCTAAACAAAATATTTCAACAGCAGAAACCAGATTGATGAAATTCAAAAGTTATTTCCACTCCTAATCAAAAACGCTTCAACTCGGTGAGATAAGCACTTTTTGAACAAATGGCTATATCTTTTGAACTTGTGAAGGGATTACACTGAATTTGAAATATATTGTCCAGAATCATGTCCTGAACAACAAATTTCAAGAGCAGAAACCAGCGTGATGAAATTCAAAAGTTATTTCCAATACTAATCAAAAACTCTTCAACTTGGTGAGATAAGCAATTTTTGAACGAATGGCTATATTTTTTGAACCTGTGATGGGATTACACTGAATTTGAAATATATTGTCCAGAATCATGTCCTAAACAACAAATTTCAAGAGCAGAAACCAGCTTGATGAAATTCATTAGTTATTTCCACTCCTAATCAGAAACGTCTCAACTCGGCGAGATAAGCACTTTTTTCACGAATGGCTATATCTTTCGATCTTATCGCTGGATTAAACTTAATTTGGCATGTGTTTTGCAGAATCATGTCCTAAAAAAACATATTTCAACAGCAGAAACCAGCTTGACGAAATCCATCAGTTATTTCCACTCCTAATCAAAAACGCTTCAACCCGATAAGATAGGCAGTTTTTGAACGAATGGCTATATCTTTTGAACCTTTGATGTGATTACACTAAATTGGACATATATTGTGCAGAATCATATCCTAAACAACATATTTCAACAGCAGAAACCAGCTTGATGAAATTCATTGGTTATTTCCACTCCGAATCAAAAACGCTTCAACTCGGTGAGATAAGTCCTTTTTGAACGGATGGCTATATCCTTTGAACCTGTAATGGGCTCACAAGAATTTGACATATATTGTGCAGATTCATGTCCTAAACAACATATTTCAACAGCAGAAACCAGCGTGATGAAATTCAAAAGTTATTTCCACTCCTAATCAAAAATGCTTCAACTCGGTGAGATAAGTACTTTTTGAACGAATGGCTATATCTTTTGAACTTGTGAAGGGATTACACTTAATTTGACATATATTGTGCAGAATTATGTCATAAACAACATATTTCAACAGCAGAAACCAGCTTGATGAAATTCATTAGTTATTTCCACTCCTAAACAAAAACGCTTCAACTCGGTGAGATAAGCATTATTTGCAAGAATGGCTATATCTTTTGATCTTTTTGCTGGATAACACTGAATTTGAAATATTTTCTGCAGAATCATGTCCTAAACAACATATTTCAACAGCAGAAACCAGCTTGATGAAATTCATTAGTTATTTCTACTCCGAATCAAAAACGCTCAACTCGGTGAGATAAGCACTTTTTGATCGAATGGCAATATCTTTTGAACTTGTCGCTGGATTATACTGAATTTGACATATTTTGTGCAAAATCTTGTCCTAAACAACATATTTCAACAGTAGGAACCAGCTTGATGAAATTCATTAGTTATATCCACTCCTAATCAAAAACGCTTCAAATCGGTCTCATAAGCATGTTTTGAACGAATGGCTATATCCTTTGAACCTGTAATGGGCTCACAAGAATTTGACATATATTGTGCAGAATCATGTCCTAAACAACATATTTCAACAGCAGAAACCATCTTGATGAAATTCATTAGTTATTTCCACTCCGAATCAAAAACGCTTCAACTCGTTGAGATAAGCACTTTTTGATCGAATAGATATATCTTTTCAACTTGTAGCTGGATTACACTGAATTTGACATGTGTTTTGCAGAATCATGTCCTAAACAACATATTTCAACAGCAGAAACCAGCTTGATTAGATCCATTAGTTATTTCCACTCCTAATTAAAACGCTTCAACCCGATTAGATAAGCAGTTTTTGAACGAATGGCGATATCTTTTGAACCTGTGATGTGATTACACTGAATTTGACATATATTGTGCAGAATCATATCCTAAAAAACATATTTCAACAGCAGAAACCAGCTTGATGAAATTCATTGATTATTTCCACTCTGAATCCAAAAACGCTTCAACTCGGTGAAATAAGTACTTTTTGAACGAATGGCGATATCTTTTGAACCTATGAAGGGATTATACTGAATTTGACATATATTGTTCAGAATCATGTCCTAAACAACATATTTCAACAGCAGAAACCAGCGTGATGAAATTCAAAAGTTATTTCCACTCCTAATCAAAAAAGCTTCAACTCGGTGAGATAAGTACTTTTTGAACGAATGGCGATATCTTTTTAACGTATGAAGGGATTACACTGAATTTGACATATATTGTGCAGAATCATGTCCTAAACAACATATTTCAACAGCAAAAACCAGCGTGATGAAATTCAAAAGTTATTTCCACTCCGAATCAAAAATGCTTCAACTCGGTGAGATAAGCACTTTTTGATCGAATGGCAATATCTTTTGAACTTGTCGCTGGATTATACTGAATTTGACATATTTTGTGCAGAATCATGTCCTAAACAACATATTTCAACAGCAGGAATCAGCTTGATGAAATTCATTAGCTATTTGCACTCCTAATCAAAAACGCTTCAACCCAGTCTCATAAGAAACGTTTTGAACGAATGGCTATATCCTTTCAACTTGTAATGGGCTAACACGAATTTTACATATATTGTGCTTAATCATGTCCTAAACAACATATATAAACAGCAGAAACCAGAATGATGAAATTCATTGGTTATTTCCATTCCAACTCAAAAAAGATTTAACCTCGGTAAGATAAGCACTCTTTGACCTTATGGCTATATCTTTTGAACTTGTAGCTGGATTACACTGAATTTGACATATATTGTGCAGAATCATGTCCTACACAACATCTATCAACACCAGAAACAGGCTTGGTGAAATTCAATAGTTATTTCCTCTCTTCATCAAAAACGCGTTAACTCGGTGAGATAAGCACTTTTTGAACGAATGGCTATATCTTTTGAACTTGTGATGGGATTACACTGAATTTGACATATATTGTACAAAATCATGTCCTAAACAGCATATTTCAAGAGTAGAAACAAATTTGATGAAATTCATTAGTTATATCCACTCCTAATCAAAAACGCTTCAACTCCGTGAGATAAGCACTTTTTGCGTGAATGGCTATATCTTTTGATCTTGTCGCTGGATTACACTGAATTTGACATATATTGTGCAGAATCATGTCCTGAACAACATATATGAACAGCAGAAACCAGCATGACTAAATTCATTAGTCATTTCCACCGCAACTCAAAAAAGATTAAACCTCGGTAAGATAAGCACTTTTTGACCTTAAGGCTATATCTTTTAACTTGTTGCTGGATTACACTGAATTTGACATATATTGTGCAGAATCATGTCCTAAAAAACATATATCAACAGCAAAAACCAGCATATTGTAATTCATTAGTAATTTCCACACCTAATCAAAAACGCTTCAACTCTGTGAGATAAGCACTTTTTGCATGAATGGCTATATTTTTTGATCTTGTCGCTGGATTACACTGAATTTGACATATATTGTGCAGAATCATGTCCTGAACAACATATATCAACAGCAGAAACCAGCATGACTAAATTCATTCGTCATTTCCACTCCTACTCAAAAAAGATTTAACCTCGGTAAGATAAGCCCTTTTTAACCTTATGGCTATAACTTTTGAATTTGTAGCTGGATTACACTGAATTTGACATATATTGTGCAGAATCATGTCCTAAACAACATATTTCAACAGCAGAAACCAGCATGATGAAATTCATTAGTTATTTCCACTCAAACTCAAAAACGATTTAACTCGATAAGATAAGCACTTTTTGAACGAATGGCTATATTTTTTGAACTTGTAGCAGGATTACACTGAATTTGACATTTATTGTACAAAATCTTGTCCTAAAAAACATATATAAACAGCAGAAACCAGAATGATGAAATTCATTAGTTATTTCCATTCCAACTCAAAAAAGATTTAACCTCGGTAAGATAAGCACTCTTTGACCTTTTGGCTATATCTTTTGAACTCGTATCTGGATTACACTGAATTTGACATATATTGTGCAGAATCATGTCCTAAACAACATATATCAACAGCAGAAACCAGCATGATGAAATTCATGAGTTATTTCCACTCCAACTCAAAAACGATTTAATTCGATAAGATAAGCAGTTTTTGATCTTATGGCTATATCTTTTGAACTTGTAGCTGGATTACACTGAATTTGACATATATTGTGCAGAATCATATCCTGAACAACATATATCAACAGCAAAAACCAACTTGGTGAAATTCATTAGTTATTTCCATTCTTAATCGAAAACGCTTCAACCCGATCAGATAAGCACTATTTGAACGAATGGCTATATCTTTTGAACCTATGATGTGATTACATTAAATTTGACATATATTGTGCAGAATCATGTCCTAAACAACATATTTCAAGAGTAGAAACAAACTTGATGAAATTCATTAGTTATTTCCACTCCTAATCAAAAACGCTTCAACTCTGTGAGATAAGCAGTTTTTGAACGAATGGCTATATCTTTTGATCTAGTCGCTGGATTACACTGAATTTGATATATATTGTGCAAAATCATGTCCTATACAACATCTATCAACAGCAGAAACAGGCTTGATGAAATTCATTAGTTATTTCCTCTCATAATCAAAAACGCTTAACCTCGGTGAGATAAGCACTTTTTGAACGAATGGCTATATAATTTGAACCTGTGATAGGATTACACTGAATTTGACATATATTGTGCAAAATCATGTCCTAAACAACATATATCAACAGCAGAAACCAGGTTAGTGAAATTCATTAGTTTTTTTCCACTCTTATTCAAAAATGCTTTAACCCGATAAGATAAGCACTTTTTGAACGAATGGCGATATCTTTTAAACCGGTCATGTGATTGCACTAAATTTAACATATATTTTGCAGAATCATGTCCTAAACAACATATATCAATAGCAAAAACCAGAATGATGAAATTCATTAGTTATTTCCACTCTAACTCTAAAAAGATTTAACCTGGGTAAGATAAGCACTTTTTGACCTTATGGCTATATCTTTTGAACTTGTATCTGGATTACACTTAATTTGACATATATTGTGCAGAATCATGTCCTAAACAACATATATCAACAGCAGAAACCAGAATGATGAAATTCATTAGTTATTTCCATTCCAACTCAAAAAAGATTTAACCTCGGTAAGATAAGCACTCTTTGACCTTTTGGCTATATCTTTTGAACTCGTATCTGGATTACACTGAATTTGACATATATTGTGTAGAATCATGTCCTAAACAACATATATCAACAGCAGAAACCAGCATGATGAAATTCATGAGTTATTTCCACTCCAACTCAAAAACGATTTAATTCGATAAGATAAGCAGTTTTTGATCTTATGGCTATATCTTTTGAACTTGTAGCTGGATTACACTGAATTTGACATATATTGTGCAGAATCATGTCCTGAACAACATATATCAACAGCAAAAACCAACTTGGTGAAATTCATTAGTTATTTCCATTCTTAATCGAAAACGCTTCAACCCGATCAGATAAGCACTATTTGAACGAATGGCTATATCTTTTGAACCTATGATGTGATTACATTAAATTTGACATATATTGTGCAGAATCATGTCCTAAACAACATATTTCAAGAGTAGAAACAAACTTGATGAAATTCATTAGTTATTTCCACTCCTAATCAAAAACGCTTCAACTCGGTGAGATAAGCACTTTTTGCACGATTGGCTATATATTTTGATCTTGTCGCTGGATTACACTGAATTTGACATATTTTGTGCAAAATCATGTTCTAAACAACATAATTCAACGGCAAAAACCAGCTTGATGAAATCCATTAGGTATTTCCACTCCTCATCAAAAACGCTTCAACTAGGTGAGAGAAGCACTTTTTGAACAAATGGCTATATCTTTTGAACTTGTACCTGGATGACACTGAATTTGACATATATTTATGCAAAATCATGTCCTAAACAACATATATCAACAGCAGAAACCAGGTTAGTGAAATTCATTAGTTTTTTCCACTCTTATTCAAAAATGCTTTAACCCGATAAGATAAGCACTTTTTGAACAAATGGCTATATCTTTTAAACCGGTGTTGTGATTACACTAAATTTGACATATATTTTGCAGAATCATGTCCTATACAACATATATCAACAGCAGAAACCAGAATGACGAAATTCATTATTTATTTCCACTCTAACTCTAAAAAGATTTAACCTAGGTAAGATAAGCACTTTTTGACCTTATGGCTATATCTTTTGAACTTGTATCTGGATTACACTGAATTTGACATATATTGTGCAGAATCATGTCCTGAACAACATATATCAACAGAGGAAACCAGCATGACTAAATTCATTAGTCATTTCCACCGCAACTCAAAAAAGATTAAACCTCGGTAAGATAAGCACTTTTTAACCTTATGGCTATATCTTTTGAACTTGTAGCTGGATTACACTGAATTTGAAATTATTGTTCAGAATCATGTCCTAAAAAACATATTTCAACAGCAGAAACCAGCATGAAGATATTCATTACTTATTTCCACTCAAACTCAAAAACGATTTGACTCGATAAAATAAGCACTTTTTGAACGAATGGCTATATCTTTTGAACTTGTAGCTGGATTACACTGAATTTGACATATATTTGTGCAAAAGCATGTCCTAAACAACATATATCAACAGCAGAAACCAGGTTAGTGAAATTCATTGTTTTTTTCCACTCTTATTCAAAAATGCTTTAATCGATAAGATAAGCACTTTTTGAACAAATGGCTATATCTTTTAAACCGGTTATGTGATTACACTAAATTTGACATATATTTTGCAGAATCATGTCCTATACAACATATATCAACAGCAGAAACCAGAATGACAAAATTCATTAGTTATTTCCACTCTAACTCTAAAAAGATTTAACCTGGGTAAGATAAGCACTTTTTGACCTTATGGCTATATCTTTTGAACTTGTATCTGGATTACACTTAATTTGACATATATTGTGCAGAATCATGTCCTAAACAACATATATCAACAGCAGAAACCAACATGATGAAATTCATGAGTTATTTCCACTCCAACTCAAAAACGATTTAATTTGATAAGATAAGCAGTTTTTGATCTTATGGCTATATCTTTTGAACTTGTATCCTGATTACACTGAATTTGACATATATTGTGCAGAATCATGTCCTAAACAACATATATCAACAGCAGAAACCAGCATGATGAAATTCATGAGTTATTTCCACTCCAACTCAAAAACGATTTAATTCGATAAGATAAGCAGTTTTTGATATTATGGCTATATCTTTTGAACTTGTCGCTGGATTACACTGAATTTGACATATATTATGCAGAATCATGTCCTAAACAACATATATCAACAGCAAAAACCAACTTGGTGAAATTCATTAGTTATTTCCACTCTTAATCGAAAACTCTTCAACCCGATAAGATAAGCACTTTTTGAACGAATGGCTATATCTTTTGAACCTATGATGTGATTACACTAAATTTGACAAATATTGTGCAGAATCATGTCCTAAACAACATATTTCAAGAGTAGAAACCAACTTGATGAAATCCATAAGTTATTTCCACTCCTAATCAAAAACGCTTCAACTCGGTGAGATAAGCACTTTTTGCACGAATGGCTATATCTTTTGATCTTGTCGCTGGATTACACTGAATTTGACATATTTTGTGCAAAATCATGTTCTAAACAACATAATTCAACGGAAAAAAACAGCTTGATGAAATCCATTAGTTATTTCTACTCCTAATCAAAAACGCTTCAACCCGATCAGATAAGCACTTTTTGAACGAATGGCTATAATTTTTGAACCTGTGATGTGATTACACTAAATTTGACATATATTGTGCTTAATCATGTCCTAAACAACATATATCAACAGCAGAAACCAGCTGGATGAAATTCATGAGTTATTTCCACTCCAAATCAACAACGATTTAACTCGGTAAGATAAGTACTTTTTGACCTTAAGGCTATATCTTATGAACTTGTAGCTGGATTACACTGAATTTGACATATATTGTGCAGAATCATGTCCTAAACAACAAATTTCAACAGCAAAGAGCAGCTTGATGAAATTCATCAGTCATTTCCAGTCCAACTCAAAAACGCTTCAACTCTGTGAGATAAGCAGTTTTTGAACGAATGGCTATATCTTTTGATCTAGTCGCTGGATTACACTGAATTTGATATATATTGTGCAGAATCATGTCCTATACAACATCTATCAACAGCAGAAACAGGCTTGATGAAATTCATTAGTTATATCCTCTCTTAATCAAAAACGCTTAACCTCGGTGAGATAAGCACTTTTTGAACGAATGGCTATATCATTTGAACCTGTGATGGGATTACACTGAATTTGACATATATTGTGCAAAATCATGTCCTAAACAACATATATCAACAGCAGAAATCAGGTTAGTGAAATTCATTAGATTTTTCCACTCTTATTCAAAAATGTTTTAACCCAATAAGATAAGCACTTTTTGAACGAATGGCTATATCTTTTGAACCTATGATGTGATTACACTAAATTTGAAAAATATTGTGCAAAATCATGTCCCAAACAACATATTTCAAGAGTAGAAACCAACTTGATGAAATCCATAAGTTATATCTACTCCGAATCAAAAACGCTTCAACTCGGTGAGATAAGTACTTTTTGCACAAATGGCTATATCTTTTGATCTTGTCGCTGGATTACACTGAATTTGACATATTTTGTGCAAAATCATGTTCTGAACAACATAATTCAACGGAAAAAAACAGCTTGATGAAATCCATTAGTTATTTCCACTCCTAATCAAAAATGCTTCAACTCGGTGAGAGAAGCACTTTTTGAACAAATGGCTATATCTTTTGATCTCTTCGCTGGATTACACTAAATTTGACATATATTGTGCAGAATCATATCCTAAACAACATATATCAACAGCAGAAACCAGCATGATGAAATTCATTAGTTATTTCCACTCCACCTCAAAAACGATTTAACTCGATAAGATAAGCAGTTTTTGACCTGATGGCTATATCTTTTGAACTTGTAGCTGGATACACTGAATTTGACATATATTGTGCAGAATCATGTCCTAAACAACGTATATCAAGAGCAGAAACCAGGTTAGTGAAATTCACTAGTTATTTCCACTCTTAATCTAAAACGCTTCAACCCGATAAGATAAGCACTTTTTGAACGAATGGCTATATCTTTTGAACCTGTGATGTGATTACACTAAATTTGACATATATCGTGCTTAATCATGTCCTAAACAACATATATCAACAGCAGAAACCAGCTTGATGAAATATATGAGTTATTTCCACTCCAACTCAACAACGATTTAATTCGATAAGATAAGCACTTTTTGACCTTAAGGCTATATCTTATGAACTTGTAGCTGGATTAAACTGAATTTGACATATATTGTGCAGAATCATTTCCTAAACAACAAATTTCAACGGCAAAAAACCAGACTGATGAAATCCATTAGTTATTAGTTATCCACTCTTAATCAAAAATCCTTCAACTCGGTGAAAAAAGCACTTTTTGAACGAATGGCTATATATTTTGATCCTGTAGCTGGGTTTAACTGAATTTGACATATATTGTAAGAAATCATGTCCTATACAACATCTATCAACAGCAGAAACAGGCTTGGTGAAATTCAATAGTAATTTCCTCTCTTAATCAAAAACGCTTCAACCCGGTGCGATAAGCACTTTTTGAACGAATGGCTATATCCTTTGAACCACTGATGGGATTACACTCAATTTCACATACATTGTGCAGAGTCATTTCCGAAACAACATATTTCAACAGCAGAAACCAGCATGATGAAATACATGAGTTATTTCCACTCCAACTCAAAATGGATTTAACTCGATAAGATAAGCAGTTTTTGACCTTTTGGCTATATCTTTTGAACTTGTAGCTGGATTACACTGAATTTGACATTAATTGTGCAGAATCATGTTCTATAAAACATATTTCAACGGCAGTAACCAGCTTGATGAAATCCATTCGTTATTTCCACTCCTAATCAAAAACGCTTCAACTCGGTGAGGGAAGCACTTTTTGAACGAATGGCTATATCTTTTGAACCTGTGATGTGATTACACTGAATTTGACATATATTGTGCAGAATCATGTTCTAAACAACATATATCACCATCAGAAACCAGCTTGATGAAATTCATGAGTTATTTCCACTCCAACTAAAAAACGATTTAACTCGGTAAGATTAGCACTTTTTGACCTTATGGCTATATCTTTTGAACTTGTAGCTGGAATACACTGAATTTGACATATATTGTGCAGAATCATGTCCTATACAACATCTATCAACAGCAGAAATAGGCTTGGTGAATTTCAATAGTTATTTCCTCTCTTAATCAAAAACGCTTCAACTCGGTGAGATAAGCACTTTTTGAATGCATGGCTATATCTTTTGAACATGTGATGGGATTGCACTGAATTTGACATATATTTTGCAGAATCATGTCCTAAACAACATATTTAAACAGCAGAAACCAGCTTGATGAAATTCATTAGTCATTTCCACTCAAAATCAAAAACGCATCAACTCAGTGAGATAAGAACTTTTTGACCTTATGGCTATATCTTTTGAACTTATAGTTGGATTACACTGAATTTGACATATATTGTGCAGAATCATGTCCTATACAACATATATCAACAGCAAAAACCAGCATGTTGAAATTCATTAGTTATTTCCACTCCAACTCAAAAACGCTTCAACTCGGTGATATAAGCAGTTTTTGCACGAATGGCTATATTTTATGATCTTGTCGCAGGATTACACTGAATTTGACATATATTGTACAGAATCATGTCCTATCCAACATCTATCAACAGCAGAAACAGGGTTGGTGAAATTCAATAGTTATTTCCTCTCCTAATCAAAAACGCTTCAACTCGGTGCAATAAGCATTCTTTGAACGAATGGCTCTATCTTTTGAACCACTGTTGGGATTAGACTGAATTTGAAATATATTGTGCAGAATCAAGTCCTAAACAACATAGTTCAATGGCAAAAACCAGCTTGATGAAATCCATTAGTTATTTCCACTCCTAATCAAAAACGCTTCAATTCGGTGAGATAAGCACTTTTTGAACAAATGGCTATATCTTTTGATCTTGTCGCTGGATTACAGTGAATTTGACATATATTAGACAGAATCATGTTCTATACAACATCTATCAACAGCAGAAATAGGCTTGGTGAATTTCAATAGTTATTTCCTCTCTTAATCAAAAACGCTTCAATTCGGTGAGATAAGCACTTTTTGAACAAATGGCTATATCTTTTGAACTTGTTGCTTGATTACACTGAATTTGATATATATTGTGCAGAATCATGCACTTAACAACATATTTGAAAAGCAGAAACCAGATTGGTGAAATTCATTAGTTATTTCCACTCTTAATCAAAAACACTTCAACCCAATAAGGTAATCACTTTTTGAACGAATGGCTATATCTTTTGAACCTATGATGTGATTACACTGAATTTGACATATATTGTGCAGAATTATGTTCTAAACAACATATATCACCATCAAAAACCAGCTTGATGAAATTCATGAGTTACTTCCACTCCAACTCAAAAACGATTTAACTCGGTAAGATAAGCAGTTTTTGACCTTTTGGCTATATCTTTTGAACTTGTAGCTGGATTACACTGAATTTGACATTAATAGTGCAGAATCATGTCCTAAACAACATATTTCAACAGCAGAAACCACCTTGATGAAATTCATTAGTCATTTCCACTCAAAATCAAAAATGCTTCAACTCATTGAGATAAGCACTTTTTGACCTTATGGCTATATCTTTTGAATTTATAGCTGGATTACACTGAAGTTGATATCTATTGTGATGAATCATGTCCTATACAACATCTATCAACAGCAGAAACAGGCTTGGTGAAATTTAATAGTTATTTCCTCTCTTAATCAAAAACGCTTCAACTCGGTGAGATAAGCACTTTTTGAATGCATGGCTATATCTTTTGAACTTGTGATGGGATTACACTGAATTTGACATATATTGTGCAGAATCATGTCCTAAATTACTTATTTCAACAGCGGAAACCAGCTTGATGAAATTCACTGGTTATTTCCACTCCGAATCAAAAACGCTTGAACTTGGTGAGATAAGCACTTTTTGAACGAAAGGCTATATCTTTTGAACTTTTGATTGGATTTCACTGAATGGGACATATATTGTGCAAAATCATGTCCTAAACAACATATTTAAAAGTCAGAAACCAGCTTGATGAAATTCATTAGTTTTTTCCACTCCGAATCAAAAACGATTAGACTCGGTGAGATAAGCACTTTTTTATCGAATGGCTATAACTTTTGAACCTGTGATTGGATTATACTGAAGTTGACATATATTGTGCAGAATCATGTCCTGAACAACATATTTAGACAGCAGAAAGCATCTTGATTCTTTCATTAGTTATTTCCACTGCGAATCATAAACGCTTCAACTCGATGACATAAGCACTTTTTGATCGAATGGCTCTATCTTTTGAACTTGTCGCTGGATTATACTGAATTTGACATATTTTGTGCAGAATCTTGTCCTAAACAACATATTTCAACAGCAGGAACAAGCTTGATGAAATTCATTGGTTATTTCCAATACTAATCAAAAACTCTTCAACTTGGTGACATGAGTACTTTTTGGACGAATGGCTATATCCTTTGAACCTGTAATGGGATTTCACTGAATTTGACATATATTGTGTAGAATCATGTCCTAAACAACATATTTCAACAGCAGAAACCAGCTTGATGAAATTCATTAGTTATTTCCACTCCTAATCAAAAACGCTTCAAATCGGTAAGATAAGTACTTTTTGAACGAATGGATATATCTTTTGAATATGTGAAGGGATCACACTGACTTTGACATATATTGTGCAGAATCATATCCCAAACAACATATTTCAACAGCAGAAACCAGCTTGATGAAATTCATTAGTTATTTCCACTCCTAATCAAAAACACATTAACTTGGTGAGATAAGCACTTTTTGAAAAAATGGCTATATCTTTTGAACTTGTGAAGGGATTACACTGAATTTGACATATATTGTGCAGAATCATGTCCTAAACAACATATTTCAACAATAGAAATCTACATGATAAAATTCATTAGTTATTGCCACTCCTAATCAAAATTGCTTCAACTCGGTGAGATAAGCACTTTTTGCACGAATGGCTATATATTTTGATCTTGTCGCTGGATTACAAAGAATTTGACATGTGTTGTGCAGAATCGTGTCCTAAACAACATATTTCAACAGCAGAAACCAGCTTGATTAAATCCATCATTTATTTCCACTCCTAATCAAAAACGCTTCAACCCGATAAGATAAGCAGTTTTTGAACGAATGGCTATATCTTTTGAACCTGTTATGTGATTACACTGAATTTGACATATATTGTGCAGAATCATATCCTAAAAAACATATTTCAACAGCAGAAACCAGCTTGATGAAATTCATTGATTATTTCCACTCCGAATCCAAAAACGCTTCAACTCGGTGAGATAAGTACTTTTTGAACGAATGGCGATATCTTTTTAACCTATGAAGGGATTACACTGAAGTTGACATATATTGTGCAAAATCATGTCCTAAACAACATATTTCAACAGCAGAAACCAGCGTGATGAAATTCATTAGTTATTTCCACTCCTAATCAGAAACATCTCAACTCGGTGAGTTAAGCACTTTTTGAACGATGGCTATATCTTTTGGACTTTTGATGGGATATCTCTGAATATGACATATATTGTGCAGAATCTTGACCTAACAACATATTTCAACTGCAGAAACCACCTTGACGAAATTAATTGGTTATTTCCAATACTAATCAAAAACTCTTTTACTTGGTGACATAAGTACTTTTTGGACGAATGGTTATATCCTTTGAACCTGTGATGGGATTTCACTGAATTTGACATATATTGTGTAGAATCATGTCCTAAACAACATATTTCAACAGCAGAAACCAGCTTGATGAAATTCAAAAGTTATTTCCACTCCTAATCAAAAACGCTTCAACTCGGTGAGATAAGTACTTTTTGAACGAATGGCTATATCTTTTGATCTTGTGAAGGGATTACACTGAATTTGACATATATTGTCCAGAATCATGTCCTAAACAACATATTTAAAGAGCAGATACCAGCTTGATGAAATTCATTAGTTATTTCCACTCCTAATCAAAAACGCTTCAACTTGGTGAGATAAGTCCTTTTTGAATAGATGGCTATATCTTTTGAACTTGTGAAGGGATTACACTGAATTTGACATATATTGTCCAGAATCATGTCCTAAAAAACAAATTTCAAGAGCAGAAAACAGCTTGATGAAATTCATTAGTTATTTCCACTCCTAATCAAAAACGCTTCAACTCGGTGAGATAAGTACTTTCTGAACGAATGGCGATATCTTTTTAACCTATAAAGGGATTACACTGAATTTGACATATATTGTGCAGAATCATGTCCTAAACAACATATTTCAACAGCAAAAACCAGCGTGATGAAATTCAAAAGTTATTTCCACTCCTAATCAAAAACGCTTCAACTCGGTGAGATAAGTACTTTTTGAAAGAATGGCTATATCCTTTGAACCTGTAATGGGATCACACTGAATTTGACATATATTGTGCAGAATCATATCCAAAAAAACATATTTCAACAGCAGAAACCAGCTTGATGAAATTCAATAATTATTTCCACTCCTAAACAAAAACGCTTCAACTCGGTGAGATAAGCATTATTTGCACGAATGGCTATATCTTTTGATATTGTCGCTGGATTACACTGAATTTGAAATATTTTCTGCAGAATCATGTCCTAAACAACATATTTCAACAGCAGAAACCAGCGTGATGAAATTCAAAAGTTATTTCCACTCCTAATCAAAAAAGCTTCAACTCGGTGAGATAAGTACTTTTTGAACGAATGGCTATATCTTTTGAACCTTTGATGTGATTACACTAAATTGGACATATATTGTGCAGAATCATATCCTAAACAACATATTTCAACAGCAGAAACCAGCTTGATGAAATTCATTAGTTATATCCACTCCTAATCAGAAACACTTTAACTCGGTCTCATGAGCACATTTTGAAAGAATGTCTATATCCTTTGAACCTGTAATGGGCTCGAAAGAATTTGACATATATTGTGCAGAATCATGTCCTAAACAACATATTTCAACAGCAGAAACCAGCTTGATGAAATTCATTAATTATTTCCACTCCGAATCAAAAACGCTTCAACTCGTTGAGATAAGCACTTTTTGATCGAATAGCTATATCCTTTGAACCTGTAATGGGATCACACTGACTTTGACATATATTGTGCAGAATCATGTCCTAAACAACATATTTCAACAGCAGAAACCAGCGTGATGAAATTCAAAAGTTATTTCCACTCCTAATCAAAAATGCTTCAACTCGGTGAGATAAGTACTTTAATGAACGAATGGCGATATCTTTTGAACATGTGAAGGGATTGCACTGAATTTGACATATCCTGTCCAGAATCATGTCCTAAACAACAAATTTCAAGAGCAGAAACCAGCTTGATGAAATTCAAAAGTTATTTCCAATACTAATCAAAAACTCTTCAACTTGGTGAGAAAAGCAATTTTTGAACGAATGGCTATATTTTTTGAACCTGTGATGGGATTTCACTGAATTTGACATCTTCTTCTTCTTCTTCTTTCGGCTTTTCCCGTTAGGGGTCGCCACAGCGAGTCAACTTTCTCCATCTAACCCTATTCTCTGTATCTTCCTCTCTCACACCAGCTACTTTCATATCCTCTCTCACTACGTCCATAAATCTTCTCTTTGGTCTTCCTCGAGACCTCTTGCCTGGCAGCTCCAATTCCAGCATCCGTCTACCAATATATTCACTATCTCTTCTCTGTACATGACCGAACCATCTCAGTCTGGCTTCTCTGACCTTCTCTCCAAAACATCGAACATGTGCCGTCCCTCTGATAGATTCATTCCTGATCCTATCCATCCTGGTCACTCCCAAAGAGAACCTCAACATCTTCATCTCTGCAACCTCTAGTTCTGCCTGCTGTCTTTTGGTCATTGTAACAGTTTCTAGTCCATACATCATCGCTGGTCTCACCACTGTCTTGTACACCTTTCCTTTTATTCTGGCCGATAGTCTTCTATCACATAGTACCCCTGACACTTTTCTCCACCCATTCCAACCTGCTTGGACCCGTCTCTTCACCTCTTTTCCGCACTCTCCGTTGCTCTGGACTGTTGACCCTAAGTACCTGAAATCCTCCAGCTTCTTGATCTCCATTCCCTGTAGCCTCACCGCTCCACCCGAGTTCCTCTCATTCACACACATATATTCTGTCTTGCTGCGACTAACTTTCATTCCTCTCCTTTCCAGAGCATACCTCCACCTCTCCAGATTTTCCTCTACCTGTTGTCTGCTCTCACTACAGATCACAATGTCATCCGCAAACATCATGGTCCATGGGGATTCCTGTCTAACCTCATCTGTCAGCCTATCCATCACCATTGCGAACAGGAAGGGGCTCAGTGCTGATCCCTGATGGAGTCCCACCTCCACCTTGAACTTCTCTGTTACCCCTACAGCACACCGTACCAGTGTCTCACAGCTAGCATACATGTCCTGCACCAGTCCAACATACTTCTCTGCCACTCCAGACTTCCTCATACAATACCAGAGCTCCTCTCTTGGCACCCTGTCATATGCTTTTTCTAGGTCTACAAAAACGCAGTGCAACTCCCTCTGGCCTTCTCTGTACTTTTCTATTAGCATTCTCAACGCAAATACTGCATCTGTAGTACTCTTCCTAGGCATGAAGCCATACTGCTGTTCACAAATGCTGACTTCTGCTCTCAGTCTAGTTTCCACTACTCTTTCCCATAACTTCATTGTATGGCTCATCAACTTTATCCCTCTGTAGTTGCCACAATTCTGCACATCCCCTTTATTCTTAAAAATAGGCACCATCACACTTTGTCTCCATTCTTCAGGCATCTTCTCACTCTCTAAGATCCTGTTGAATAATCTAGTCAGAAAATCTACCGCTGCCTCTCCTAGACACTTCCACACCTCCACAGGTATATCATCAGGACCAACTGCTTTTCCACTCTTCATCCTCTTCAATGCCTTCCTCACTTCACTTTTACTAATTTTTGCTACTTTGTGGTCTACAATAGTCACCTCTTCTACCCTTGCCTCTCTTTCATTTTCCACATTCATCAGTTCTTCAAAGTACTCTTTCCATCTTCCCATCACTCTTCTAGCATCTGTCAATACATTTCCCTCTCTGTCCTTTATCACCCGGACCTGTTGTACATCCTTTGCATCTTTATCTCTCTGTCTCGCCAACCTGTATAGATCATTCTCACCCTCCTTACTATCCAACCGAGCATACAAGTCATCATAAGCCCTTTGTTTTGCCTTTGCTACTATTTCACTGAATTTGACATATATTGTGCAAAATCTTGTCCTAAACAACATATTTCAACAGCAGAAACCAGCTTGACGAAATCCATCAGTTATCTCACTCCTAATCAAAAACGCTTCAACCCGATAAGATAGGCAGTTTTTGAACGAATGGCTATATCTTTTGAACCTTTGATGTGATTACACTAAATTGGACATATATTGTGCAGAATCATATCCTAAACAACATATTTCAACAGCAGAAACCAGCTTGATGAAATTCATTAGTTATATCCACTCCTAATCAGAAACACTTTAACTCGGTCTCATGAGCACATTTTGAAAGAATGTCTATATCCTTTGAACCTGTAATGGGCTCACAAGAATTTGACATATATTGTGCAGAATCATGTCCTAAACAACATATTTCAACAGCAGAAAAAAGCTTGATGAAATTCATTAGTTATTTCCACTCCGAATCAAAAACGCTTCAACCCGATAAGATAAGCAGATTTTGAACGAATGGCTATATCTTTTCAACTTGTAGCTGGATTACACTGAATTTGACATGTGTTTTGCACAATCATGTCCTAAACAACATATTTCAACAGCAGTAACCAGCTTGATGAAATCCATCAGATATTTCCACTCCTAATCAAAAACGCTTCAACCCGATAAGATAAGCAGATTTTGAACGAATGGCTATATCTTTTGATCCTGTGATGTGATTACACTAAATTGGACATATATTGTGCAGAATCATATCCTAAACAACATATTTCAACAGCAGAAACCAGCTTGATGAAATTCATTGGTTATTTCCACTCCAAATCAAAAATGTTTCAACTCGGTGAGATAAGTCCTTTTTGAACGAATGGCTATATCCTTTGAACCTGTAATGGGATCACACTGACTTTGACATATATTGTGCAGAATCATATCCTAAACAACATATTTCAACAGCAGAAACCAGCTTGTAGAAATTCATTAGTTATTTCCACTCCTAATCAAAAATGCTTCAACTCGGTGAGATAAGCACTTTTTGAACGAATGGCTATATCTTTTGAACTTGTGAAGGGATTACACTGAATTTGACATATATTGTGCAGAATCATGTCCTAAACAACATATTTCAACAGTAGAAATCTACTTGATGAAATTCATTAGTTATTGCCACTCCTAATCAAAATTGCTTCAACTCGGTGAGATAAGCACTTTTTGAAAGAATGGCTATATCTTTTGATCTTGTCGCTGGATTACACTGAATTTGACATGTGTTCTGCACAATCATGTCCTAAACAACATATTTCAACAGCAGAAACCAGCTTGATTAAATCCATTAGTTATTTCCACTCTCAATCAAAAACGCTTCAACCCGATAAGATAAGCAGTTTTTGAACGAATGGCTATGTCTTTTGAACCTGTAATGTGATTACACTAAATTTGAAATGTATTGTGCAGAATCATATCCTAAAAAACATATTTCAAGAGCAGAAACCAGCTTGATGAAATTCATTGATTATTTCCACTCCGAATCCAAAAACGCATCAACTCGGTGAGATAAGTACTTTTTGAACGAATGGCGATATATTTTGAACCTATGAAGGGATTACACTGAATTTGACATATATTGTGCAGAATCATGTCCTAAAGAACATATTTCAACAGCAGAAACCAGCGTGATGAAATTCAAAAGTTATTTCCACTCCTAATCAAAAACGCTTAAACTCGGTGATATAAGTACTTTTTGAACGAATGGCTATATCTTTTGAACTTGTGAAGGGATTACACTTAATTTGACATATATTGTGCAGAATTATGTCATAAACAACATATTTCAACAGCAGAAACCAGCTTGATGATATCCATTAGTTATTTCCACTCCTAATCAAAAACGCTTCAAATCGGTGAGATAAGTCCTTTTTGAAAGAATGGCTATATCCTTTGAACCTTTAATGGGATCACACTGAATTTGACATATATTGTGCAGAATCATATCCCAAAAAACATATTTCAACAGCAGAAACCAGCTTGATGAAATTCATTAGTTATTTCCACTCCTAAACAAAAACGCTTCAACTCTGTGAGATAAGCATTATTTGCAAGAATGGCTATATCTTTTGATCTTTTTGCTGGATAACACTGAATTTGAAATATTTTCTGCAGAATCATGTCCTAAACAACATATTTCAACAGCAGAAACCAGCTTGATGATATTCATTAGTTATTTCTACTCCGAATCAAAAACGCTCAACTCGGTGAGATAAGCACTTTTTGATCGAATGGCAATATCTTTTGAACTTGTCGCTGGATTATACTGAATTTGACATATTTTGTGCAAAATCTTGTCCTAAACAACATATTTCAACAGTAGGAACCAGCTTGATGAAATTCATTAGTTATATCCACTCCTAATCAAAAACGCTTCAAATCGGTCTCATAAGCATGTTTTGAACGAATGGCTATATCCTTTGAACCTGTAATGGGCTCACAAGAATTTGACATATATTGTGCAGAATCATGTCCTAAACAACATATTTCAACAGCAGAAACCAGCTTGATGAAATTCAATAGTTATTTCCGCTCCTAATCAAAACCTCTTCAACTTGGTGAGATAAGCAATTTTTGAACGAATGGCTATATCTTTTGAACATGTGATTGGATTTCACTGAATTTGACATATATTGTGCAGAATCTTGTCCTAAACAACATATTTCAACAGCAGAAACCAGCTTGATGAAATTCATTAGTTATTTCCACTCCGAATCAAAAACGCTTCAACTCTGTGAGATAAGCACTTTTTGATCGAATGGCTATATCTTTAGAACTTGTCGCATGGATTATACTGAATTTGACATATTTTGTTCAGAATCTTGTCCTAAACAACATATTTCAACAGCGGGAACCAGCTTGATGAAATTCATTAGTTATATCCACTCCTAATCAGAAACACCTTAACTCGGTCTCATGAGCACATTTTGAAAGAATGTCTATATCCTTTGAACCTGTAATGGGCTCACAAGAATTTGACATATATTGTGCAGAATCATGTCCTAAACAACACATTTAAACAGCAGAAACCAGCTTGATGAAATTCATTAGTTATTTCCACTCCGAATCAAAAACGCTTCAACTCGGTGAGATAAGCACTTTTTGATCGAATAGCTATATCTTTTCAACTTGTGGCTGGATTACACTGAATTTGACATGTGTTTTGCAGAATCATGTCCTAAACAACATATTTCAACAGCAGTAACCAGCTTGATGAAATCCATCAGTTATTTCCACTCCTATTCAAAAACGCTTCAACCCGATAAGATAAGCAGTTTTTGAACGAATGGCTATATCTTTTGATCCTGTGATATGATTACACTAAATTTGACGTATATTGTGCAGAATCATATCCTAAAAAACATATTTCTACAGCAGATACCAGCTTGATGAAATTCATTGATTATTTCCACTCCGAATCCAAAAACGCTTCAACTCAGTGAGATAAGTACTTTTTGAACGAATGGCGATATCTTTTTAACCTATGAAGGGATTACACTGAAGTTGACATATATTGTGCAAAATCATGTCCTAAACAACATATTTCAACAGCAGAAACCAGAGTGATGAAATTCATTAGTTATTTCCACTCCTAATCAGAAACATCTCAATTCGGTGAGTTAAGCACTTTTTGAACGATGGCTATATCTTTTGGACTTTTGATGGGATATCTCTGAATATGACATATATTGTGCAGAATCTTGACCTAACAACATATTTCAACTGCAGAAACCACCTTGACGAAATTAATTGGTTATTTCCAATACTAATCAAAAACTCTTTTACTTGGTGACATAAGTACTTTTTGGACGAATGGCTATATCCTTTGAACCTGTAATGGGATTTCACTGAATTTGACATATATTGTCCAGAATCATATCCTAAACAACATATTTCAACAGCAGAAACCAGCTTGATGAAATTCAAAAGTTATTTCCACTCCTAATCAAAAACGCTTCAACTCGGTGAGATAAGTACTTTTTGAACGAATGGCTATATCTTTTGATCTTGTGAAGGGATTACACTGAATTTGACATATATTGTCCAGAATCATGTCCTAAACAACATATTTAAAGAGCAGATACCAGCTTGATGAAATTCATTAGTTATTTCCACTCCTAATCAAAAACGCTTCAACTTGGTGAGATAAGTCCTTTTTGAATAGATGGCTATATCTTTTGAACTTGTGAAGGGATTACACTGAATTTGACATATATTGTCCAGAATCATGTCCTAAAAAACAAATTTCAAGAGCAGAAACCAGCTTGATGAAATTCATTAGTTATTTCCACTCCTAATCAAAAATGCTTCAACTCGGTGAGATAAGTACTTTCTGAACGAATGGCGATATCTTTTTAACCTATAAAGGGATTACACTGAATTTGACATATATTTTGCAGAATCATGTCCTAAACAACATATTTCAACAGCAAAAACCAGCGTGATGAAATTCAAAAGTTATTTCCACTCCTAATCAAAAACGCTTCAACTCGGTGAGATAAGTACTTTTTGAAAGAATGGCTATATCCTTTGAACCTGTAATGGGATCACACTGAATTTGACATATATTGTGCAGAATCATATCCAAAAAAACATATTTCAACAGCAGAAACCAGCTTGATGAAATTCAATAATTATTTCCACTCCTAAACAAAAACGCTTCAACTCGGTGAGATAAGCATTATTTGCACGAATGGCTATATCTTTTGATATTGTCGCTGGACTACACTGAATTTGAAATATTTTCTGCAGAATCATGTCCTAAACAACATATTTCAACAGCAGAAACCAGCGTGATGAAATTCAAAAGTTATTTCCACTCCTAATCAAAAAAGCTTCAACTCGGTGAGATAAGTACTTTTTGAACGAATGGCTATATCTTTTGAACCTTTGATGTGATTACACTAAATTGGACATATATTGTGCAGAATCATATCCTAAACAACATATTTCAACAGCAGAAACCAGCTTGATGAAATTCATTAGTTATATCCACTCCTAATCAGAAACACTTTAACTCGGTCTCATGAGCACATTTTGAAAGAATGTCTATATCCTTTGAACCTGTAATGGGCTCACAAGAATTTGACATATATTGTGCAGAATCATGTCCTAAACAACATATTTCAACAGCAGAAACCAGCTTGATGAAATTCATTAGTTATTTCCACTCCGAATCAAAAACGCTTCAACTCGTTGAGATAAGCACTTTTTGATCGAATAGCTATATCCTTTGAACCTGTAATGGGATCACACTGACTTTGACATATATTGTGCAGAATCATGTCCTAAACAACATATTTCAACAGCAGAAACCAGCGTGATGAAATTCAAAAGTTATTTCCACTCCTAATCAAAAATGCTTCAACTCGGTGAGATAAGTACTTTTTGAACGAATGGCTATATCTTTTGAACATGTGAAGGGATTGCACTGAATTTGACATATCCTGTCCAGAATCATGTCCTAAACAACAAATTTCAAGAGCAGAAACCAGCTTGATGAAATTCAAAAGTTATTTCCAATACTAATCAAAAACTCTTCAACTTGGTGAGAAAAGCAATTTTTGAACGAATGGCTATATTTTTTGAACCTGTGATGGGATTTCACTGAATTTGACATATATTGTGCAAAATCTTGTCCTAAAAAACATATTTCAACAGCAGAAACCAGCTTGACGAAATCCATCAGTTATCTCACTCCTAATCAAAAACGCTTCAACCCGATAAGATAGGCAGTTTTTGAACGAATGGCTATATCTTTTGAACCTTTGATGTGATTACACTAAATTGGACATATATTGTGCAGAATCATATCCTAAACAACATATTTCAACAGCAGAAACCAGCTTGATGAAATTCATTAGTTATATCCACTCCTAATCAGAAACACTTTAACTCGGTCTCATGAGCACATTTTGAAAGAATGTCTATATCCTTTGAACCTGTAATGGGCTCACAAGAATTTGACATATATTGTGCAGAATCATGTCCTAAACAACATATTTCAACAGCAGAAAAAAGCTTGATGAAATTCATTAGTTATTTCCACTCCGAATCAAAAACGCTTCAACCCGATAAGATAAGCAGATTTTGAACGAATGGCTATATCTTTTCAACTTGTAGCTGGATTACACTGAATTTGACATGTGTTTTGCACAATCATGTCCTAAACAACATATTTCAACAGCAGTAACCAGCTTGATGAAATCCATCAGATATTTCCACTCCTAATCAAAAACGCTTCAACCCGATAAGATAAGCAGATTTTGAACGAATGGCTATATCTTTTGATCCTGTGATGTGATTACACTAAATTGGACATTAATGTGCAGAATCATATCCTAAACAACATATTTCAACAGCAGAAACCAGCTTGATGAAATTCATTGGTTATTTCCACTCCAAATCAAAAATGTTTCAACTCGGTGAGATAAGTCCTTTTTGAACGAATGGCTATATCCTTTGAACCTGTAATGGGATCACACTGACTTTGACATATATTGTGCAGAATCATATCCTAAACAACATATTTCAACAGCAGAAACCAGCTTGATGAAATTCATTAGTTATTTCCACTCCTAATCAAAAATGCTTCAACTCGGTGAGATAAGCACTTTTTGAACGAATGGCTATATCTTTTGAACTTGTGAAGGGATTACACTGAATTTGACATATATTGTGCAGAATCATGTCCTAAAGAACATATTTCAACAGTAGAAATCTACTTGATGAAATTCATTAGTTATTGCCACTCCTAATCAAAATTGCTTCAACTCGGTGAGATAAGCACTTTTTGCACGAATGGCTATATCTTTTGATCTTGTCGCTGGATTACACTGAATTTGACATGTGTTCTGCACAATCATGTCCTAAACAACATATTTCAACAGCAGAAACCAGCTTGATTAAATCCATTAGTTATTTCCACTCTCAATCAAAAACGCTTCAACCCGATAAGAGAAGCAGTTTTTGAACGAATGGCTATGTCTTTTGAACCTGTAATGTGATTACACTAAATTTGAAATGTATTGTGCAGAATCATATCCTAAAAAACATATTTCAAGAGCAGAAACCAGCTTGATGAAATTCATTGATTATTTCCACTCCGAATCCAAAAACGCATCAACTCGGTGAGATAAGTACTTTTTGAACGAATGGCGATATATTTTGAACCTATGAAGGGATTACACTGAATTTGACATATATTGTGCAGAATCATGTCCTAAAGAACATATTTCAACAGCAGAAACCAGCGTGATGAAATTAAAAAGTTATTGCCACTCCTAATCAAAAACGCTTAAACTCGGTGATATAAGTACTTTTTGAACGAATGGCTATATCTTTTGAACTTGTGAAGGGATTACAATTAATTTGACATATATTGTGCAGAATTATGTCATAAACAACATATTTCAACAGCAGAAACCAGCTTGATGATATCCATTAGTTATTTCCACTCCTAATCAAAAACGCTTCAAATCGGTGAGATAAGTCCTTTTTGAAAGAATGGCTATATCCTTTGAACCTTTAATGGGATCACACTGAATTTGACATATATTGTGCAGAATCATATCCCAAAAAACATATTTCCACAGCAGAAACCAGCTTGATGAAATTCATTAGTTATTTCCACTCCTAAACAAAAACGCTTCAACTCTGTGAGATAAGCATTATTTGCAAGAATGGCTATATCTTTTGATCTTTTTGCTGGATAACACTGAATTTGAAATATTTTCTGCAGAATCATGTCCTAAACAACATATTTCAACAGCAGAAACCAGCTTGATGAAATTCATTAGTTATTTCTACTCCGAATCAAAAACGCTCAACTCGGTGAGATAAGCACTTTTTGATCGAATGGCAATATCTTTTGAACTTGTCGCTGGATTATACTGAATTTGACTTTTTTGTGCAAAATCTTGTCCTAAACAACATATTTCAACAGTAGGAACCAGCTTGATGAAATTCATTAGTTATATCCACTCCTAATCAAAAACGCTTCAAATCGGTCTCATAAGCATGTTTTGAACGAATGGCTATATCCTTTGAACCTGTAATGGGCTCACAAGAATTTGACATATATTGTGCAGAATCATGTCCTAAACAACATATTTCAACAGCAGGAACCAGCTTGATGAAATTCAATAGTTATTTCCGCTCCTAATCAAAACCTCTTCAACTTGGTGAGATAAGCAATTTTTGAACGAATGGCTATATCTTTTGAACATGTGATGGGATTACACTGAATTTGACATATATTGTCCAGAATCATGTCCTAAAAAACAAATTTCAAGAGCAGAAACCAGCTTGATGAAATTCATTAGTTATTTCCAATCCTAATCAAAAACGCTTCAACTCGGTGAGATAAGTACTTTCTGAACGAATGGCGATATCTTTTTAACCTATAAAGGGATTACACTGAATTTGACATATATTGTGCAGAATCATGTCCTAAACAACATATTTCAACAGCAAAAACCAGCGTGATGAAATTCAAAAGTTATTTCCACTCCTAATCAAAAACGCTTCAACTCGGTGAGATAAGTACTTTTTGAAAGAATGGCTATATCCTTTGAACCTGTAATGGGATCACATTGAATTTGACATATATTGTGCAGAATCATATCCAAAAAAACATATTTCAACAGCAGAAACCAGCTTGATGAAATTCAATAATTATTTCCACTCCTAAACAAAAACGCTTCAACTCGGTGAGATAAGCATTATTTGCACGAATGGCTATATCTTTTGATATTGTCGCTGGATTACACTGAATTTGAAATATTTTCTGCAGAATCATGTCCTAAACAACATATTTCAACAGCAGAAACCAGCGTGATGAAATTCAAAAGTTATTTCCACTCCTAATCAAAAAAGCTTCAACTCGGTGAGATAAGTACTTTTTGAACGAATGGCTATATCTTTTGAACCTTTGATGTGATTACACTAAATTGGACATATATTGTGCAGAATCATATCCTAAACAACATATTTCAACAGCAGAAACCAGCTTGATGAAATTCATTAGTTATATCCACTCCTAATCAGAAACACTTTAACTCGGTCTCATGAGCACATTTTGAAAGAATGTCTATATCCTTTGAACCTGTAATGGGCTCACAAGAATTTGACATATATTGTGCAGAATCATGTCCTAAACAACATATTTCAACAGCAGAAACCAGCTTGATGAAATTCATTAGTTATTTCCACTCCGAATCAAAAACGCTTCAACTCGTTGAGATAAGCACTTTTTGATCGAATAGCTATATCCTTTGAACCTGTAATGGGATCACACTGACTTTGACATATATTGTGCAGAATCATGTCCTAAAGAACATATTTCAACAGCAGAAACCAGCGTGATGAAATTCAAAAGTTATTTCCACTCCTAATCAAAAATGCTTCAACTCGGTGAGATAAGTACTTTTTGAACGAATGGCTATATCTTTTGAACATGTGAAGGGATTGCACTGAATTTGACATATCCTGTCCAGAATCATGTCCTAAACAACAAATTTCAAGAGCAGAAACCAGCTTGATGAAATTCAAAAGTTATTTCCAATACTAATCAAAAACTCTTCAACTTGGTGAGAAAAGCAATTTTTGAACGAATGGCTATATTTTTTGAACCTGTGATGGGATTTCACTGAATTTGACATATATTGTGCAAAATCTTGTCCTAAAAAACATATTTCAACAGCAGAAACCAGCTTGACGAAATCCATCAGTTATCTCACTCCTAATCAAAAACGCTTCAACCCGATAAGATAGGCAGTTTTTGAACGAATGGCTATATCTTTTGAACCTTTGATGTGATTACACTAAATTGGACATATATTGTGCAGAATCATATCCTAAACAACATATTTCAACAGCAGAAACCAGCTTGATGAAATTCATTAGTTATATCCACTCCTAATCAGAAACACTTTAACTCGGTCTCATGAGCACATTTTGAAAGAATGTCTATATCCTTTGAACCTGTAATGGGCTCACAAGAATTTGACATATATTGTGCAGAATCATGTCCTAAACAACATATTTCAACAGCAGAAAAAAGCTTGATGAAATTCATTAGTTATTTCCACTCCGAATCAAAAACGCTTCAACCCGATAAGATAAGCAGATTTTGAACGAATGGCTATATCTTTTCAACTTGTAGCTGGATTACACTGAATTTGACATGTGTTTTGCACAATCATGTCCTAAACAACATATTTCAACAGCAGTAACCAGCTTGATGAAATCCATCAGATATTTTACACTCCTAATCAAAAACGCTTCAACCCGATAAGATAAGCAGATTTTGAACGAATGGCTATATCTTTTGATCCTGTGATGTGATTACACTAAATTGGACATTAATGTGCAGAATCATATCCTAAACAACATATTTCAACAGCAGAAACCAGCTTGATGAAATTCATTGGTTATTTCCACTCCAAATCAAAAATGTTTCAACTCGGTGAGATAAATCCTTTTGGAACGAATGGCTATATCCTTTGAACCTGTAATGGGATCACACTGACTTTGACATATATTGTGCAGAATCATATCCTAAACAACATATTTCAACAGCAGAAACCAGCTTGATGAAATTCATTAGTTATTTCCACTCCTAATCAAAAATGCTTCAACTCGGTGAGATAAGCACTTTTTGAACGAATGGCTATATCTTTTGAACTTGTGAAGGGATTACACTGAATTTGACATATATTGTGCAGAATCATGTCCTAAAGAACATATTTCAACAGTAGAAATCTACTTGATGAAATTCATTAGTTATTGCCACTCCTAATCAAAATTGCTTCAACTCGGTGAGATAAGCACTTTTTGCACGAATGGCTATATCTTTTGATCTTGTCGCTGGATTACACTGAATTTGACATGTGTTCTGCACAATCATGTCCTAAACAACATATTTCAACAGCAGAAACCAGCTTGATTAAATCCATTAGTTATTTCCACTCTCAATCAAAAACGCTTCAACCCGATAAGAGAAGCAGTTTTTGAACGAATGGCTATGTCTTTTGAACCTGTAATGTGATTACACTAAATTTGAAATGTATTGTGCAGAATCATATCCTAAAAAACATATTTCAAGAGCAGAAACCAGCTTGATGAAATTCATTGATTATTTCCACTCCGAATCCAAAAACGCATCAACTCGGTGAGATAAGTACTTTTTGAACGAATGGCGATATCTTTTGAACCTATGAAGGGATTACACTGAATTTGACATATATTGTGCAGAATCATGTCCTAAAGAACATATTTCAACAGCAGAAACCAGCGTGATGAAATTAAAAAGTTATTGCCACTCCTAATCAAAAACGCTTAAACTCGGTGATATAAGTACTTTTTGAACGAATGGCTATATCTTTTGAACTTGTGAAGGGATTACACTTAATTTGACATATATTGTGCAGAATTATGTCATAAACAACATATTTCAACAGCAGAAACCAGCTTGATGATATCCATTAGTTATTTCCACTCCTAATCAAAAACGCTTCAAATCGGTGAGATAAGTCCTTTTTGAAAGAATGGCTATATCCTTTGAACCTTTAATGGGATCACACTGAATTTGACATATATTGTGCAGAATCATATCCCAAAAAACATATTTCAACAGCAGAAACCAGCTTGATGAAATTCATTAGTTATTTCCACTCCTAAACAAAAACGCTTCAACTCGGTGAGATAAGCATTATTTGCAAGAATGGCTATATCTTTTGATCTTTTTGCTGGATAACACTGAATTTGAAATATTTTCTGCAGAATCATGTCCTAAACAACATATTTCAACAGCAGAAACCAGCTTGATGAAATTCATTAGTTATTTCTACTCCGAATCAAAAACGCTCAACTCGGTGAGATAAGCACTTTTTGATCGAATGGCAATATCTTTTGAACTTGTCGCTGGATTATACTGAATTTGACTTTTTTGTGCAAAATCTTGTCCTAAACAACATATTTCAACAGTAGGAACCAGCTTGATGAAATTCATTAGTTATATCCACTCCTAATCAAAAACGCTTCAAATCGGTCTCATAAGCATGTTTTGAACGAATGGCTATATCCTTTGAACCTGTAATGGGCTCACAAGAATTTGACATATATTGTGCAGAATCATGTCCTAACCAACATATTTCAACAGCAGAAACCAGCTTGATGAAATTCAATAGTTATTTCCGCTCCTAATCAAAACCTCTTCAACTTGGTGAGATAAGCAATTTTTGAACGAATGGCTATATCTTTTGAACATGTGATGGGATTTCACTGAATTTGACATATATTGTGCAGAATCTTGTCCTAAACAACATATTTCAACAGCAGAAACCAGCTTGATGAAATTCATTAGTTATTTCCACTCCGAATCAAAAACACTTCAACTCTGTGAGATAAGCACTTTTTGATCGAATGGCTATATCTTTAGAACTTGTCACTGGATTATACTGAATTTGACATATTTTGTTCAGAATCTTGTCCTAAACAACATATTTCAACAGCGGGAACCAGCTTGATGAAATTCATTAGTTATATCCACTCCTAATCAGAAACACCTTAACTCGGTCTCATGAGCACATTTTGAAAGAATGTCTATATCCTTTGAACCTGTAATGGGCTCACAAGAATTTGACATATATTGTGCAGAATCATGTCCTAAACAACACATTTAAACAGCAGAAACCAGCTTGATGAAATTCATTAGTTATTTCCACTCCGAATCAAAAACGCTTCAACTCGGTGAGATAAGCACTTTTTGATCGAATAGCTATATCTTTTCAACTTGTAGCTGGATTACACTGAATTTGACATGTGTTTTGCAGAATCATGTCCTAAACAACATATTTCAACAGCAGTAACCAGCTTGATGAAATCCATCAGTTATTTCCACTCCTATTCAAAAACGCTTCAACCCGATAAGATAAGCAGTTTTTGAACGAATGGCTATATCTTTTGATCCTGTGATATGATTACACTAAATTTGACATATATTGTGCAGAATCATATCCTAAAAAACATATTTCTACAGCAGATACCAGCTTGATGAAATTCATTGGTTATTTCAACTCCGAATCAAAAACGCCTCAACTCGGGGAGATAAGTTCTTTTGGAACGACTGGCGATATCTTTTGAACCTATGAAGGGATTACACTGAATTTGACATATATTGTGCAGAAACATGTTCTGAACAAAATATTTCAACAGCAGAAACCAGATTGATGAAATTCAAAAGTTATTTCCACTCCTAATCAAAAACGCTTCAACTCGGTGAGATAAGCACTTTTTGAACAAATGGCTATATCTTTTGAACTTGTGAAGGGATTACACTGAATTTGACATATATTGTGCAAAATCATGTCCTAAACAACATATTTCAACATCAGAAACCAGCTTGATGAAAATTCATTAGTTATTTCCACTCCTAATCAAAAACGCTTCAAATCGGTAAGATAAGTACTTTTTGAACGAATGTTTAATCTTTTGAACATGTGAAGGGATCACACTGTTTTGAAATATATTGTGCAAAATCATATCCTAAACAACATATTTCAACAGCAGAAACCAGATTGATGAAATTCATTAGTTATTTCCACTCCTAATCAAAAACGCTTCAACTTGGTGAGATAAGAACTTTTTGAACGAATGGCTATATCTTTTGAACTTGGGAAAGGATTACACTGAATTTGACATATATTGTGCAGAATCATGTCCTAAACAACATATTTCAACAGTAGAAATCTACTTGATGAAATTCATTAGTTATTGCCACTCCTAATCAAAATTGCTTCAACTCGGTGAGATAAGCACTTTTTGCACGAATGGCTATATCTTTTGATCTTGTCGCTGGATTACACTGAATTTGACATGTGTTGTGCAGAATCATGTCCTAAACAACATATTTCAACAGCAGAAACCAGCTTGATTAAATCCATTAGTTATTTCCACTCCTAATTAAAAACGCTTCAACCCGATTAGATAAGCAGTTTTTGAACGAATGGCGATATCTTTTGAACCTGTGATGTGATTACACTGAATTTGACATATATTGTGCAGAATCATATCCTAAAAAACATATTCCAACAGCAGAAACCAGCTTGATGAAATTCATTGATTATTTCCACTCTGAATCCAAAAACGCTTCAACTCGGTGATATAAGTACTTTTTGAACGAATGGCGATATCTTTTGAACCTATGAAGGGATTATACTGAATTTGACATATATTGTGCAGAATCATGTCCTAAACAACATATTTCAACAGCAGAAACCAGCGTGATGAAATTCAAAAGTTATTTCCACTCCTAATCTAAAAAGCTTCAACTCGGTGAGATAAGTACTTTTTGGACGAATGGCGATATCTTTTTAACGTATGAAGGGATTACACTGAATTTGACATATATTGTGCAGAATCATGTCCTAAACAACATATTTCAACAGCAAAAACCAGCGTGATGAAATTCAAAAGTTATTTCCACTCCGAATCAAAAATTTTTCAACTCGGTGAGATAAGCACTTTTTGATGCAATGGCAATATCTTTTGAACTTGTCGCTGGATTATACTGAATTTGACATATTTTGCGCAGAATCATGTCCTAAAAAACATATTTCAACAGCAGGAATCAGCTTGATGAAATTCATTAGCTATTTGCACTCCTAATCAAAAACGCTTCAACTCAGTCTCATAAGAACGTTTTGAACGAATGGCTATATCCTTTCAACTTGTAATGGGCTCACACGAATTTGACATATATTGTGCAGAATCATGTCCTAAACAACATATTTCAACAGCAGAAACCAGCTTGATGAAATTCATTAGTTATTTCCACTCCTAATCAGAAACGTCTCAACTCGGTGAGTTAAGCACTTTTTGAACGAATGGCTATATCTTTTGGACTTTTGATGGGATATCTCTGAATATGACATATATTGTGCAGAATCTTGACCTAACAACATATTTCAACAGCAGAAACCAGCTTGACGTAATTCATTGGTTATTTCCAATACTAATGAAAAACTCTTCAACTTTGTGACATAAGTACTTTTTGGACGAATGGCTATATCCTTTGAACCTGTAATGGGATTTCACTAAATTTGACATATATTGTGCAGAATCATGTCCTTAACAACATATTTCAACAGCAGAAACCAGCTTGATGAAATTCAAAAGTTATTTCCACTCCTAATCAAAAATGCTTCAACTCGGTGAGATAAGTACTTTTTGAACGAATGGATATATCTTTTGAACTTGTGAAAGGATTACACTTAATTTGTCATATATTGTCCAGAATCATATCCTAAACAACATATTTCAACAGCAGAAACCAGCTTGATGAAATTCATTGATTATTTCCACTCCGAATCCAAAAACGCTTCAACTCGGTGAGATAAGTACTTTTTGATCGAATGGCTATATCTTTTGATCTTGTCGCTGGATTACACTGAATTTGACATGTGTTGTGCAAAATCATGTCCTAAACAACATATTTCAACAGCAGAAACCAGCTTGATGAAATTCAAAAGTTTTTTCCACTCCTAATCAAAAACGCTTCAACTCGGTGAGATAAGTACTTTTTGAACGAATGGCGATATCTTTTTAACCTATGAAGGGATTACACTGAATTTGACATATATTGTGCAGAATCATGTAATGAACAACATATTTCAACAGCAAAAACCAGCGTGGTGAAATTCAAAAGTTATTTCCACTCCTAATAAAAAACGCTTCAACTTGGTGACATAAGTACTTTTTGAATGAATGGCTATATCTTTTGAACCTATGAAGGGATTACACTGAATTTGACATATAGTGTGCAGAATCATGTTCTAAACAACATATATCAACAGCAGAAACCAGATTGATGAAATTCATTAGTTATTTCCACTCCTAATCAAATGCTTCAACACGGTGAGATAAGTACTTTTTGAACGAATGGCTATATCTTTTGAACCTGTGAAGGGATTACACTGAATTTGACATATATTGTGCAGAATCATGTCATAAACAACATATTTCAACAGCAGAAACCAGCTTGATGAAATTCATTAGTTATTTCCAACTCAAATCAAAAACGCTTCAACTCGGTGAGATAAGCACTTTTTGATCGAATAGCTATATCTTTTGGACTTTTGATTGGATTTCACTGAATGGGACATATATTGTGCAGAATTATGTCCTAAACAACATATTTAAAAGTCAGAAACCAGCTTGATGAAATTCATTAGTTTTTTCCACTCCGAATCAAAAACGATTCAACTCGGTGAGATAAGCACTTTTTGATCGAATGGCTATAACTTTTGAACCTGTGATGGGATTATACTGAATTTGACATATATTGTGCAGAATCATGTCCTAAACAACATATTCCAACAGCAGAAACCAGCTTGATGAAATTCATTAGTTATTTCCACTCCTAATCAAAAACGCTTCAACTCGGTGAGATAAGTACTTTTTGAACGAATAGCAATATCCTATGAACCTGTAATGGGATCACACTGACTTTAACATATATTGTGCAGAATCATATCCTAAACAACATATTTCAAAAGCAGAAACCAGCTTGATGAAATTTATTAGTTATTTCCACTCCTTATCAAAAACGCTTCAAATCGGTAAGATAAGTACTTTTTGAACGAATGGCTATATCTTTTGAACATGTGAAGGGATCACACTGACTTTGACATATATTGTGCAGAATCATATCCTAAACAACATATTTCAACAGCAGAAACCAGCTTGATGAAATTCAATAGTTATTACCACTCCTAATCAAAAACGCTTCAACTTGGTGAGATAAGCACTTTTTGAAAAAATGGCTATATCTTTTGAACTTGTGAAGGGATTACACTGAATTTGACATATATTGTGCAGAATCATGTCCTAAACAACACAGTTCAACAGTAGAAATCTACTTGATGAAATTCATTAGTTATTGCCACTCCTAATCAAAATTGCTTCAACTCAGTGAGATAAGCACTTTTTGCACGAATGGCTATATCTTTTGATGTTGTTGCTGGATTACACTGAATTTGACATGTGTTGTGCAGAATCATGTCCTAAACAACATATTTCAACAGCAGAAACCAGCTTGATTAAATCCATTAGTTATTTCCACTCCTAATCAAAAACGCTTCAACCCGATAAGATAAGCAGTATTTGAACGAATGGCTATATCTTTTGATCCTGTGATGTGAATACATTGAATTTGACATTTATTGTGCAGAATCATATCCTAAAAAACATATTTCAACAGCAGAAACCAGCGTGATGAAATTCAAAACATTTTTCCACTCCTAATCAAAAACGCTTCAACTCGGTGAGATAAGTACTTGTTGAACGAATGGCGATATCTTTTTAACCTATGAAGAGATTATACTGAATTTGACATATATTGTGCAGAATCATGTCCTAAACCACATATTTCAACAGCAGAAACCAGCTTGATGAAATTCATTAGTTATTTCCACTCCTAATCAGTAACTTCTCAACTCGGTGAGTTAAGCACTTTTTGAATGAATGGCTATGTCTTTTGGACTTTTGATGGGATATCTCAGAATATGACATATATTGTGCAGAATCTTGACCTAACAACATATTTCAAATGCAGAAACCAGCTTGACGAAATTCATTGATTATATCCAATACTAATCAAAAACTCTTCAACTTTTTGACATAAGTACTTTTTGAACGAATGGCGATATTTTTTTTAACCTATGAAGGGATTACACTGAATTTGACATATATTGTGCAGAATCATGTCCTAAACAACATATTTCAACAGCAAAAACCAGCGTGATGAAATTCATTAGTTATTTCCACTCCTAATCAAAAACGCTTCAACTCGGTGAGATAAGCATTATTTGCACGAATGGCTATATCTTTTGATCTTGTCGCTGGATTACACTGAATTTTAAATATTTTCTGCAGAATCATGTCCTAAACAACATATTTCAACAGCAGAAACCAGCTTGATGAAATTCATTAGTTATTTCTACTCCGAATCAAAAACGCTTCAACTCGATGAGATAAGCACTTTTTGATCGAATGGCTATATCTTTTGAACTTGTCGCTGGATTATACTGAATTTGACATATTTTGTTCAGAATCTTGTCCTAAACAACATATTTCAACAGCGGGAACCAGCTTGATGAAATTCATTTGTTATTTCCACTCCTAATCAGAAACGTCTCAACTTGCTGAGATAAGCACTTTTTGAACGAATGGCTATATCTTTTGGACTTTTGATGGGATATCTCTGAATATGACATATATTGTGCAGAATCTTGACCTAACAACATATTTCAACAGCAGAAACCAGCGTGATGAAATTCATTGGTTATTTCAAATACTAATCAAAAACTCTTAAACTTGGTGACATAAGTACTTTTTGGATGAATGGCTAGATCTTTTGAACCTATGAAGGGATTACACTGAATTTGACATATATCGTGCAGAAACATGTTCTAAACAACATATTTCAACAGCAGAAACCAGCTTGATGAAATTCAAAAGTTATTTCCACTCCTAATCAAAAACGCTTCAACTCGGTGACATAAGCACTTTTTGAACGAATGGCAATATCCTTTGAACCTGTAATGGGATCACACTGAATTTGACATTCATTGTGCAGAATCATATCCAAAAAAACATATTTCAACAGCAGAAACCAGCTTGATGAAATTCATTAGTTATTTCCACTCCTAAACAAAAACGCTTCAACTCGGTGATATAAGCATTATTTGCACGAAAGGCTATATCTTTTGATCTTGTCGCTGGATTACACTGAATTTTATATATTTTCTGCACAATCATGTCCTAGACAACATATTTCAACAGCAGAAACCAGCTTGATGAAATTAATTTATTATTTTTACTCCGAATCAAAAACGCTTCAACTCGGTGAGATAAGCACTTTTTGATCGAATGGCAATATCTTTTGAACTTGTCGCTGGATTATACTGAATTTGACATATTTTGTGCAGAATCTTGTCCTAAACAAATTTTTTTAACAGCAGGAACCAGCTTGATGAAATTCATTGGTCATTTGCACTCCTAATCAAAAACGCTTCAACTCAGTATCATAAGCACGTTTTGAACGAATGGCTATATCCTTTGAACCTGTAATGGGCTCACAAGAATTTGACATATATTGTCCAGAATAATGTCCTGAACAACAAATTTCAAGAGCAGAAACCAGCTTGATGAAATTCTTTAGTTATTTCCAATAGTAATCAAAAACGCTTCAACTCGGTGAGATAAGGACTTTTTGAACGAATGGCTATATCTTTTGGACTTTTGATGGGTTTTCACTGAATTTGACATATATTGTGCAGATTCATGTCCTAAACAACATATTTCAACAGCAGAAACCAGCTTGATGAAATTTATATATTATTTTTACTCCGAATCAAAAACGCTTCAACTCGGTGAGATAAGCACTTTTTGATCGAATGGCAATATCTTTTGAACTTGTCGCTGGATTATACTGAATTTGACATATTTTGTGCAGAATCTTGTCCTAAACAAATTTTTTTAACAGCAGGAACCAGCTTGATGAAATTCATTGGTCATTTGCACTCCTAATCAAAAACGCTTCAACTCAGTATCATAAGCACGTTTTGAACGAATGGCTATATCCTTTGAACCTGTAATGGGCTCACAAGAATTTGACATATATTGTCCAGAATAATGTCCTGAACAACAAATTTCAAGAGCAGAAACCAGCTTGATGAAATTCTTTAGTTATTTCCAATAGTAATCAAAAACGCTTCAACTCGGTGAGATAAGCACTTTTTGAACGAATGGCTATATCTTTTGGACTTTTGATGGGTTTTCACTGAATTTGACATATATTATGCAGATTCATGTCCTAAACAACATATTTCAACAGCAGAAACCAGCTTGATGAAATTTATTAGTTATTTCCACACCTAATCAGAAATGTCTCAACTCGGTGAGTTAAGCACTTTTTGAACAAATGGCTATATCTTTTGGACTTTTGATGGGATATCTCTGAATATGACATATATTGTGCAGAAGCTTGACCTAACAACATATTTCAACAGCAGAAACCAGCTAGATCAAATTCATTGGTTATTTCCAATACTAATCAAAAACTCTTCAACTTGGTGACATAAGTACTTTTTTGACGAATGGCTATATCCGTTGAACCTGTAATGGGATTTCACTGAATTTGACATATATTATGCAGAATCATGTCCTAAACAACATATTTCAACAGCAGAAACCAGCTTGATGAAATTCAAAAGTTATTTCCACTCCTAATCAAAAACGCTTCAACTCGGTGAGATAAGTACTTTTTGAACGAATGGCTATATCTTGTGAACTTGTGAAGGGATTACACTGAATTTGACATGTATTGTCCAGAATCATGTCCTAAACAACAAATTTCAAAAGCAGAAACCAGCTTGATGAAATTCATTAGTTATTTCCAATACTAATAAAAAACTCTTCAACTTGGTGAGATAAGCAATTTTTTAAAGAATGGCTATATTTTTTGAACCTGGGATGGGATTTCACTGAATTTGACATATATTGTGCAGAATCTTGTCCTAAACAACATATTTCAACAGCAGAAACCAGCTTGATGAAATTCATTAGTTATTTCCACTCCGAATCAAAAATGGTTCAACCCGATAAGATAAGCAGTTTTTGAACGAATGGCTATATCTTTTGATCTTATCGCTAGATTACACTGAATTTGACATGTGTTTTGCAGAATCATGTCCTAAACAACATATTTCAACAGCAGAAACCAGCTTGACGAAATCCATCAGTTATTTCCACTCCTAATCAAAAACGCTTCAACCCGATAAGATGAGCAGTTTTTGAACGAATGGCTATATCTTTTGATCCTGTGATGTGATTACACTAAATTTGACATATATTGTGCAGAATCATATCCTAAACAACATAGTTCAACAGCAGAAACCAGCTTGATGAAATTCATTGGTTATTTCCACTCCGAATCAAAAACCCCTCAATTCGGTGAGATAAGTTCTTTTGGAACGACTGGCGATATCTTTTGAACCTATGAAGGGATTACACTGAATTTGACATATATTGTGCAGAAACATGTTCTGAACAAAATATTTCAACAGCAGAAACCAGATTGATGAAATTCAAAAGTTATTTCCACTCCTAATCAAAAACGCTTCAACTCGGTGAGATAAGCACTTTTTGAACAAATGGCTATATCTTTTGAACTTGTGAAGGGATTACACTGAATTTGACATATATTGTGCAAAATCATGTCCTAAACAACATATTTCAACATCAGAAACCAGCTTGATGAAAATTCATTAGTTATTTCCACTCCTAATCAAAAACGCTTCAAATCGGTAAGATAAGTACTTTTTGAACGAATGTTTAATCTTTTGAACATGTGAAGGGATCACACTGTTTTGAAATATATTGTGCAGAATCATATCCTAAACAACATATTTCAACAGCAGAAACCAGATTGATGAAATTCATTAGTTATTTCCACTCCTAATCAAAAACGCTTCAACTTGGTGAGATAAGAACTTTTTGAACGAATGGCTATATCTTTTGAACTTGGGAAAGGATTACACTGAATTTGACATATATTGTGCAGAATCATGTCCTAAACAACATATTTCAACAGTAGAAATCTACTTGATGAAATTCATTAGTTATTGCCACTCCTAATCAAAATTGCTTCAACTCGGTGAGATAAGCACTTTTTGCACGAATGGCTATATCTTTTGATCTTGTCGGTGGATTACACTGAATTTGACATGTGTTGTGCAGAATCATGTCCTAAACAACATATTTCAACAGCAGAAACCAGCTTGATTAAATCCATTAGTTATTTCCACTCCTAATTAAAAACGCTTCAACCCGATTAGATAAGCAGTTTTTGAACGAATGGCGATATCTTTTGAACCTGTGATGTGATTACACTGAATTTGACATATATTGTGCAGAATCATATCCTAAAAAACATATTTCAACAGCAGAAACCAGCTTGATGAAATTCATTGATTATTTCCACTCTGAATCCAAAAACGCTTCAACTCGGTGATATAAGTACTTTTTGAACGAATGGCGATATCTTTTGAACCTATGAAGGGATTACACTGAATTTGACATATATTGTGCAGAATCATGTCCTAAACAACATATTTCAACAGCAGAAACCAGCGTGATGAAATTCAAAAGTTATTTCCACTCCTAATCTAAAAAGCTTCAACTCGGTGAGATAAGTACTTTTTGAACGAATGGCGATATCTTTTTAACGTATGAAGGGATTACACTGAATTTGACATATATTGTGCAGAATCATGTCCTAAACAACATATTTCAACAGCAAAAACCAGCGTGATGAAATTCAAAAGTTATTTCCACTCCGAATCAAAAATTTTTCAACTCGGTGAGATAAGCACTTTTTGATGCAATGGCAATATCTTTTGAACTTGTCGCTGGATTATACTGAATTTGACATATTTTGCGCAGAATCATGTCCTAAAAAACATATTTCAACAGCAGGAATCAGCTTGATGAAATTCATTAGCTATTTGCACTCCTAATCAAAAACGCTTCAACTCAGTCTCATAAGAACGTTTTGAACGAATGGCTATATCCTTTCAACTTGTAATGGGCTCACACGAATTTGACATATATTGTGCAGAATCATGTCCTAAACAACATATTTCAACAGCAGAAACCAGCTTGATGAAATTCATTAGTTATTTCCACTCCTAATCAGAAACGTCTCAACTCGGTGAGTTAAGCACTTTTTGAACGAATGGCTATATCTTTTGGACTTTTGATGGGATATCTCTGAATATGACATATATTGTGCAGAATCTTGACCTAACAACATATTTCAACAGCAGAAACCAGCTTGACGTAATTCATTGGTTATTTCCAATACTAATGAAAAACTCTTCAACTTTGTGACATAAGTACTTTTTGGACGAATGGCTATATCCTTTGAACCTGTAATGGGATTTCACTAAATTTGACATATATTGTGCAGAATCATGTCCTAAACAACATATTTCAACAGCAGAAACCAGCTTGATGAAATTCAAAAGTTATTTCCACTCCTAATCAAAAATGCTTCAACTCGGTGAGATAAGTACTTTTTGAACGAATGGATATATCTTTTGAACTTGTGAAAGGATTACACTTAATTTGTCATATATTGTCCAGAATCATATCCTAAACAACATATTTCAACAGCAGAAACCAGCTTGATGAAATTCATTGATTATTTCCACTCCGAATCCAAAAACGCTTCAACTCGGTGAGATAAGTACTTTTTGATCGAATGGCTATATCTTTTGATCTTGTCGCTGGATTACACTGAATTTGACATGTGTTGTGCAAAATCATGTCCTAAACAACATATTTCAACAGCAGAAACCAGCTTGATGAAATTCAAAAGTTTTTTCCACTCCTAATCAAAAACGCTTCAACTCGGTGAGATAAGTACTTTTTGAACGAATGGCGATATCTTTTTAACCTATGAAGGGATTACACTGAATTTGACATATATTGTGCAGAATCATGTAATGAACAACATATTTCAACAGCAAAAACCAGCGTGGTGAAATTCAAAAGTTATTTCCACTCCTAATAAAAAACGCTTCAACTTGGTGAGATAAGTACTTTTTGAATGAATGGCTATATCTTTTGAACCTATGAAGGGATTACACTGAATTTGACATATAGTGTGCAGAATCATGTTCTAAACAACATATATCAACAGCAGAAACCAGATTGATGAAATTCATTAGTTATTTCCACTCCTAATCAAATGCTTCAACACGGTGAGATAAGTACTTTTTGAACGAATGGCTATATCTTTTGAACCTGTGAAGGGATTACACTGAATTTGACATATATTGTGCAGAATCATGTCATAAACAACATATTTCAACAGCAGAAACCAGCTTGATGAAATTCATTAGTTATTTCCAACTCAAATCAAAAACGCTTCAACTCGGTGAGATAAGCACTTTTTGATCGAATAGCTATATCTTTTGAACTTTTGATTGGATTTCACTGAATGGGACATATATTGTGCAGAATTATGTCCTAAACAACATATTTAAAAGTCAGAAACCAGCTTGATGAAATTCATTAGTTTTTTCCACTCCGAATCAAAAACGATTCAACTCGGTGAGATAAGCACTTTTTGATCGAATGGCTATAACTTTTGAACCTGTGATGGGATTATACTGAATTTGACATATATTGTGCAGAATCATGTCCTAAACAACATATTCCAACAGCAGAAACCAGCTTGATGAAATTCATTAGTTATTTCCACTCCTAATCAAAAACGCTTCAACTCGGTGAGATAAGTACTTTTTGAACGAATAGCAATATCCTATGAACCTGTAATGGGATCACACTGACTTTAACATATATTGTGCAGAATCATATCCTAAACAACATATTTCAAAAGCAGAAACCAGCTTGATGAAATTCATTAGTTATTTCCACTCCTTATCAAAAACGCTTCAAATCGGTAAGATAAGTACTTTTTGAACGAATGGCTATATCTTTTGAACATGTGAAGGGATCACACTGACTTTGACATATATTGTGCAGAATCATATCCTAAACAACATATTTCAACAGCAGAAACCAGCTTGATGAAATTCAATAGTTATTACCACTCCTAATCAAAAACGCTTCAACTTGGTGAGATAAGCACTTTTTGAAAAAATGGCTATATCTTTTGAACTTGTGAAGGGATTACACTGAATTTGACATATATTGTGCAGAATCATGTCCTAAACAACACAGTTCAACAGTAGAAATCTACTTGATGAAATTCATTAGTTATTGCCACTCCTAATCAAAATTGCTTCAACTCAGTGAGATAAGCACTTTTTGCACGAATGGCTATATCTTTTGATGTTGTTGCTGGATTACACTGAATTTGACATGTGTTGTGCAGAATCATGTCCAAAACAACATATTTCAACAGCAGAAACCAGCTTGATTAAATCCATTAGTTATTTCCACTCCTAATCAAAAACGCTTCAACCCGATAAGATAAGCAGTATTTGAACGAATGGCTATATCTTTTGATCCTGTGATGTGAATACATTGAATTTGACATTTATTGTGCAGAATCATATCCTAAAAAACATATTTCAACAGCAGAAACCAGCGTGATGAAATTCAAAAAATTTTTCCACTCCTAATCAAAAACGCTTCAACTCGGTGAGATAAGTACTTGTTGAACGAATGGCGATATTTTTTTTAACCTATGAAGGGATTACACTGAATTTGACATATATTGTGCAGAATCATGTCCTAAACAACATATTTCAACAGCAAAAACCAGCGTGATGAAATTCATTAGTTATTTCCACTCCTAATCAAAAACGCTTCAACTCGGTGAGATAAGCATTATTTGCACGAATGGCTATATCTTTTGATCTTGTCGCTGGATTACACTGAATTTTAAATATTTTCTGCAGAATCATGTCCTAAACAACATATTTCAACAGCAGAAACCAGCTTGATGAAATTCATTAGTTATTTCTACTCCGAATCAAAAACGCTTCAACTCGGTGAGATAAGCACTTTTTGATCGAATGGCTATATCTTTTGAACTTGTCGCTGGATTATACTGAATTTGACATATTTTGTTCAGAATCTTGTCCTAAACAACATATTTCAACAGCGGGAACCAGCTTGATGAAATTCATTTGTTATTTCCACTCCTAATCAGAAACGTCTCAACTTGCTGAGATAAGCACTTTTTGAACGAATGGCTATATCTTTTGGACTTTTGATGGGATATCTCTGAATATGACATATATTGTGCAGAATCTTGACCTAACAACATATTTCAACAGCAGAAACCAGCGTGATGAAATTCATTGGTTATTTCAAATACTAATCAAAAACTCTTAAACTTGGTGACATAAGTACTTTTTGGATGAATGGCTAGATCTTTTGAACCTATGAAGGGATTACACTGAATTTGACATATATCGTGCAGAAACATGTTCTAAACAACATATTTCAACAGCAGAAACCAGCTTGATGAAATTCAAAAGTTATTTCCACTCCTAATCAAAAACGCTTCAACTCGGTGACATAAGCACTTTTTGAACGAATGGCAATATCCTTTGAACCTGTAATGGGATCACACTGAATTTGACATTCATTGTGCAGAATCATATCCAAAAAAACATATTTCAACAGCAGAAACCAGCTTGATGAAATTCATTAGTTATTTCCACTCCTAAACAAAAACGCTTCAACTCGGTGATATAAGCATTATTTGCACGAAAGGCTATATCTTTTGATCTTGTCGCTGGATTACACTGAATTTTATATATTTTCTGCACAATCATGTCCTAGACAACATATTTCAACAGCAGAAACCAGCTTGATGAAATTAATTTATTATTTTTACTCCGAATCAAAAACGCTTCAACTCGGTGAGATAAGCACTTTTTGATCGAATGGCAATATCTTTTGAACTTGTCGCTGGATTATACTGAATTTAACATATTTTGTGCAGAATCTTGTCCTAAACAAATTTTTTTAACAGCAGGAACCAGCTTGATGAAATTCATTGGTCATTTGCACTCCTAATCAAAAACGCTTCAACTCAGTATCATAAGCACGTTTTGAACGAATGGCTATATCCTTTGAACCTGTAATGGGCTCACAAGAATTTGACATATATTGTCCAGAATAATGTCCTGAACAACAAATTTCAAGAGCAGAAACCAGCTTGATGAAATTCTTTAGTTATTTCCAATAGTAATCAAAAACGCTTCAACTCGGTGAGATAAGGACTTTTTGAACGAATGGCTATATCTTTTGGACTTTTGATGGGTTTTCACTGAATTTGACATATATTGTGCAGATTCATGTCCTAAACAACATATTTCAACAGCAGAAACCAGCTTGATGAAATTTATATATTATTTTTACTCCGAATCAAAAACGCTTCAACTCGGTGAGATAAGCACTTTTTGATCGAATGGCAATATCTTTTGAACTTGTCGCTGGATTATACTGAATTTGACATATTTTGTGCAGAATCTTGTCCTAAACAAATTTTTTTAACAGCAGGAACCAGCTTGATGAAATTCATTGGTCATTTGCACTCCTAATCAAAAACGCTTCAACTCAGTATCATAAGCACGTTTTGAACGAATGGCTATATCCTTTCAACCTGTAATGGGCTCACAAGAATTTGACATATATTGTCCAGAATAATGTCCTGAACAACAAATTTCAAGAGCAGAAACCAGCTTGATGAAATTCTTTAGTTATTTCCAATAGTAATCAAAAACGCTTCAACTCGGTGAGATAAGCACTTTTTGAACGAATGGCTATATCTTTTGGACTTTTGATGGGTTTTCACTGAATTTGACATATATTGTGCAGATTCATGTCCTAAACAACATATTTCAACAGCAGAAACCAGCTTGATGAAATTTATTAGTTATTTCCACACCTAATCAGAAATGTCTCAACTCGGTGAGTTAAGCACTTTTTGAACAAATGGCTATATCTTTTGGACTTTTGATGGGATATCTCTGAATATGACATATATTGTGCAGAAGCTTGACCTAACAACATATTTCAACAGCAGAAACCAGCTAGATCAAATTCATTGGTTATTTCCAATACTAATCAAAAACTCTTCAACTTGGTGACATAAGTACTTTTTTGACGAATGGCTATATCCGTTGAACCTGTAATGGGATTTCACTGAATTTGACATATATTGTGCAGAATCATGTCCTAAACAACATATTTCAACAGCAGAAACCAGCTTGATGAAATTCAAAAGTTATTTCCACTCCTAATCAAAAACGCTTCAACTCGGTGAGATAAGTACTTTTTGAACGAATGGCTATATCTTGTGAACTTGTGAAGGGATTAAACTGAATTTGACATGTATTGTCCAGAATCATGTCCTAAACAACAAATTTCAAAAGCAGAAACCAGCTTGATGAAATTCATTAGTTATTTCCAATACTAATAAAAAACTCTTCAACTTGGTGAGATAAGCAATTTTTTAAAGAATGGCTATATTTTTTGAACCTGGGATGGGATTTCACTGAATTTGACATATATTGTGCAGAATCTTGTCCTAAACAACATATTTCAACAGCAGAAACCAGCTTGATGAAATTCATTAGTTATTTCCACTCCGAATCAAAAATGGTTCAACCCGATAAGATAAGCAGTTTTTGAACGAATGGCTATATCTTTTGATCTTATCGCTAGATTACACTGAATTTGACATGTGTTTTGCAGAATCATGTCCTAAACAACATATTTCAACAGCAGAAACCAGCTTGACGAAATCCATCAGTTATTTCCACTCCTAATCAAAAACGCTTCAACCCGATAAGATGAGCAGTTTTTGAACGAATGGCTATATCTTTTGATCCTGTGATGTGAATACATTGAATTTGACATTTATTGTGCAGAATCATATCCTAAAAAACATATTTCAACAGCAGAAACCAGCGTGATGAAATTCAAAAAATTTTTCCACTCCTAATCAAAAACGCTTCAACTCGGTGAGATAAGTACTTGTTGAACGAATGGCGATATTTTTTTTAACCTATGAAGGGATTACACTGAATTTGACATATATTGTGCAGAATCATGTCCTAAACAACATATTTCAACAGCAAAAACCAGCGTGATGAAATTCATTAGTTATTTCCACTCCTAATCAAAAACGCTTCAACTCGGTGAGATAAGCATTATTTGCACGAATGGCTATATCTTTTGATCTTGTCGCTGGATTACACTGAATTTTAAATATTTTCTGCAGAATCATGTCCTAAACAACATATTTCAACAGCAGAAACCAGCTTGATGAAATTCATAAGTTATTTCTACTCCGAATCAAAAACGCTTCAACTCGGTGAGATAAGCACTTTTTGATCGAATGGCTATATCTTTTGAACTTGTCGCTGGATTATACTGAATTTGACATATTTTGTTCAGAATCTTGTCCTAAACAACATATTTCAACAGCGGGAACCAGCTTGATGAAATTCATTTGTTATTTCCACTCCTAATCAGAAACGTCTCAACTTGCTGAGATAAGCACTTTTTGAACGAATGGCTATATCTTTTGGACTTTTGATGGGATATCTCTGAATATGACATATATTGTGCAGAATCTTGACCTAACAACATATTTCAACAGCAGAAACCAGCGTGATGAAATTCATTGGTTATTTCAAATACTAATCAAAAACTCTTAAACTTGGTGACATAAGTACTTTTTGGATGAATGGCTAGATCTTTTGAACCTATGAAGGGATTACACTGAATTTGACATATATCGTGCAGAAACATGTTCTAAACAACATATTTCAACAGCAGAAACCAGCTTGATGAAATTCAAAAGTTATTTCCACTCCTAATCAAAAACGCTTCAACTCGGTGACATAAGCACTTTTTGAACGAATGGCAATATCCTTTGAACCTGTAATGGGATCACACTGAATTTGACATTCATTGTGCAGAATCATATCCAAAAAAACATATTTCAACAGCAGAAACCAGCTTGATGAAATTCATTAGTTATTTCCACTCCGAAACAAAAACGCTTCAACTCGGTGATATAAGCATTATTTGCACGAAAGGCTATATCTTTTGATCTTGTCGCTGGATTACACTGAATTTTATATATTTTCTGCACAATCATGTCCTAGACAACATATTTCAACAGCAGAAACCAGCTTGATGAAATTAATTTATTATTTTTACTCCGAATCAAAAACGCTTCAACTCGGTGAGATAAGCACTTTTTGATCGAATGGCAATATCTTTTGAACTTGTCGCTGGATTATACTGAATTTAACATATTGCTTATTGCATATTGCTTAAAATATTTAACCAGCTTGATGAAATTCTTTAGTTATTTCCAATAGTAATCAAAAACTCTTCAACTTGGTGACATAAGTACTTTTTTGACGAATGGCTATATCCGTTGAACCTGTAATGGGATTTCACTGAATTTGACATATATTGTGCAGAATCATGTCCTAAACAACATATTTCAACAGCAGAAACCAGCTTGATGAAATTCATTAGTTATTTCCAATACTAATAAAAAACTCTTCAACTTGGTGAGATAAGCAATTTTTTAAAGAATGGCTATATTTTTTGAACCTGGGATGGGATTTCACTGAATTTGACATATATTGTGCAGAATCTTGTCCTAAACAACATATTTCAACAGCAGAAACCAGCTTGATGAAATTCATTAGTTATTTCCACTCCGAATCAAAAATGGTTCAACCCGATAAGATAAGCAGTTTTTGAACGAATGGCTATATCTTTTGATCTTATCGCTAGATTACACTGAATTTGACATGTGTTTTGCAGAATCATGTCCTAAACAACATATTTCAACAGCAGAAACCAGCTTGACGAAATCCATCAGTTATTTCCACTCCTAATCAAAAACGCTTCAACCCGATAAGATGAGCAGTTTTTGAACGAATGGCTATATCTTTTGATCCTGTGATGTGATTACACTAAATTTGACATATATTGTGCAGAATCATATCCTAAACAACATATTTCAACAGCAGAAACCAGCTTGATGAAATTCATTGGTTATTTCCACTCCGAATCAAAAACCCCTCAATTCGGTGAGATAAGTTCTTTTGGAACGACTGGCGATATCTTTTGAACCTATGAAGGGATTACACTAAATTTGACATATATTGTGCAGAATCATTTTCTAAACAACATATTTCAACAGCAGAAACCAGCTTGATAAAATTCATTAGTTATTTCCACTCCTAATCAAAAACGCTTCAACTCGGTGAGATAAGCACTTTTTGAACGCATGGCTATATCTTTTGAACTTGTGAAGGGATTATACTGAATTTGACATATATTGTGCAGAATCATGTCTTAACAACATATTTCAATAGCAGAAACCAGCTTAATGAAATTCATTAGTTATTTCCACTCCTAATCAAAAACGCTTCAACTCGGTGAGATAAGTCCTTTTGAACGAATGGCTATATCCTTCGAACCTGTAATGGGATCACACTGAATTTGACATTCATTGTGCAGAATCATATCCAAAAAAACATATTTCAACAGCAGAAACCAGCTTGATGAAATTCATTAGTTATTTCCACTCCTAAACAAAAACGCTTCAACTCGGTGATATAAGCATTATTTGCACGAAAGGCTATATCTTTTGATCTTGTCGCTGGATTACATTGAATTTTATATATTTTCTGCACAATCATGTCCTAGACAACATATTTCAACAGCAGAAACCAGCTTGATGAAATTAATTTATTATTTTTACTCCGAATCAAAAACGCTTCAACTCGGTGAGATAAGCACTTTTTGATCGAATGGCAATATCTTTTGAACTTGTCGCTGGATTATACTGAATTTGACATATTTTGTGCAGAATCTTGTCCTAAACAAATTTTTTTAACAGCAGGAACCAGCTTGATGAAATTCATTGGTCATTTGCACTCCTAATCAAAAACGCTTCAACTCAGTATCATAAGCACGTTTTGAACGAATGGCTATATCCTTTGAACCTGTAATGGGCTCACAAGAATTTGACATATATTGTCCAGAATAATGTCCTGAACAACAAATTTCAAGAGCAGAAACCAGCTTGATGAAATTCTTTAGTTATTTCCAATAGTAATCAAAAACGCTTCAACTCGGTGAGATAAGGACTTTTTGAACGAAGGGCTATATCTTTTGGACTTTTGATGGGTTTTCACTGAATTTGACATATATTGTGCAGATTCATGTCCTAAACAACATATTTCAACAGCAGAAACCAGCTTGATGAAATTTATATATTATTTTTACTCCGAATCAAAAACGCTTCAACTTGGTGAGATAAGCACTTTTTGATCGAATGGCAATATCTTTTGAACTTGTCGCTGGATTATACTGAATTTGACATATTTTGTGCAGAATCTTGTCCTAAACAAATTTTTTTAACAGCAGGAACCAGCTTGATGAAATTCATTGGTCATTTGCACTCCTAATCAAAAACGCTTCAACTCAGTATCATAAGCACGTTTTGAACGAATGGCTATATCCTTTGAACCTGTAATGGGCTCACAAGAATTTGACATATATTGTCCAGAATAATGTCCTGAACAACAAATTTCAAGAGCAGAAACCAGCTTGATGAAATTCTTTAGTTATTTCCAATAGTAATCAAAAACGCTTCAACTCGGTGAGATAAGCACTTTTTGAACGAATGGCTATATCTTTTGGACTTTTGATGGGTTTTCACTGAATTTGACATATATTGTGCAGATTCATGTCCTAAACAACATATTTCAACAGCAGAAACCAGCTTGATGAAATTCATTAGTTATTTCCACTCCGAATAAAAAAACGCTTCAACTCGGTGAGATAAGCACTTTTTGATCGAATGGCAATATCTTTTGAACTTGTCGTTGGATTATACTGAATTTGACATATATTGTGCAGAAATTTTTCCTAAACAACATTTTTCAACAGCAGGAACCAGCTTGATGAAATTCATTAGATATTTGCACTCCTAATCAAAAAAGCTTCAACTCGGTCTCATAGAAACTTTTTAAACGAATGGCTATATCCTTTGAACCCATAATGGGCTCACAAGAATTTGACATATATTGTGCAGAATCATGTCCTAAACAACATATTTCAACAGGAGAAACCAGCTTGATGAAATTCATTAGTTATTTCCACTCCTAATCAGAAACGTCTCAACTCGGTGAGTTAAGCACTTTTTGAACGAATGGCTATATATTTTGGACTTTTGATGGGATATCTCTGAATATGACATATATTGTGCAGAATCTTGACCTAACAACATATTTCAACAGCAGAAACCAGCTTGATGAAATTCATTAGTTATTTCCACTCCTAATCAAAAACTCTTCAACTTGGTGACATAAGTACTTTTTGGATGAATGGCTAGATCTTTTGAACCTATGAAGGGATTACACTGAATTTGACATATATCGTGCAGAAACATGTTCTAAACAACATATTTCAACAGCAGACACCAGCTTGATGAAATTCAAAAGTTATTTCCACTCCTAATCAAAAACGCTTCAACTCGGTGACATAAGCACTTTTTGAACGAATGGCAATATCCTTTGAACCTGTAATGGGATCACACTGAATTTGACATTCATTGTGCAGAATCATATCCAAAAAAACATATTTCAACAGCAGAAACCAGCTTGATGAAATTCATTAGTTATTTCCACTCCTAAACAAAAACGCTTCAACTCGGTGATATAAGCATTATTTGCACGAAAGGCTATATCTTTTGATCTTGTCGCTGGATTACATTGAATTTTATATATTTTCTGCACAATCATGTCCTAGACAACATATTTCAACAGCAGAAACCAGCTTGATGAAATTAATTTATTATTTTTACTCCGAATCAAAAACGCTTCAACTCGGTGAGATAAGCACTTTTTGATCGAATGGCAATATCTTTTGAACTTGTCGCTGGATTATACTGAATTTGACATATTTTGTGCAGAATCTTGTCCTAAACAAATTTTTTTAACAGCAGGAACCAGCTTGATGAAATTCATTGGTCATTTGCACTCCTAATCAAAAACGCTTCAACTCAGTATCATAAGCACGTTTTGAACGAATGGCTATATCCTTTGAACCTGTAATGGGCTCACAAGAATTTGACATATATTGTCCAGAATAATGTCCTGAACAACAAATTTCAAGAGCAGAAACCAGCTTGATGAAATTCTTTAGTTATTTCCAATAGTAATCAAAAACGCTTCAACTCGGTGAGATAAGGACTTTTTGAACGAAGGGCTATATCTTTTGGACTTTTGATGGGTTTTCACTGAATTTGACATATATTGTGCAGATTCATGTCCTAAACAACATATTTCAACAGCAGAAACCAGCTTGATGAAATTTATATATTATTTTTACTCCGAATCAAAAACGCTTCAACTTGGTGAGATAAGCACTTTTTGATCGAATGGCAATATCTTTTGAACTTGTCGCTGGATTATACTGAATTTGACATATTTTGTGCAGAATCTTGTCCTAAACAAATTTTTTTAACAGCAGGAACCAGCTTGATGAAATTCATTGGTCATTTGCACTCCTAATCAAAAACGCTTCAACTCAGTATCATAAGCACGTTTTGAACGAATGGCTATATCCTTTGAACCTGTAATGGGCTCACAAGAATTTGACATATATTGTCCAGAAGAATGTCCTGAACAACAAATTTCAAGAGCAGAAACCAGCTTGATGAAATTCTTTAGTTATTTCCAATAGTAATCAAAAACGCTTCAACTCGGTGAGATAAGCACTTTTTGAACGAATGGCTATATCTTTTGGACTTTTGATAGGTTTTCACTGAATTTGACATATATTGTGCAGATTCATGTCCTAAACAACATATTTCAACAGCAGAAACCAGCTTGATGAAATTTATTAGTTATTTCCACACCTAATCAGAAATGTCTCAACTCGGTGAGTTAAGCACTTTTTGAACAAATGGCTATATCTTTTGGACTTTTGATGGGATATCTCTGAATATGACATATATTGTGCAGAAGCTTGACCTAACAACATATTTCAACAGCAGAAACCAGCTAGATCAAATTCCTTGGTTATTTCCAATACTAATCAAAAACTCTTCAACTTGGTGACATAAGTACTTTTTTGACGAATGGCTATATCCGTTGAACCTGTAATGGGATTTCACTGAATTTGACATATATTGTGCAGAATCATGTCCTAAACAACATATTTCAACAGCAGAAACCAGCTTGATGAAATTCAAAAGTTATTTCCACTCCTAATCAAAAACGCTTCAACTCGGTGAGATAAGTACTTTTTGAACGAATGGCTCTATCTTGTGAACTTGTGAAGGGATTACACTGAATTTGACATGTATTGTCCAGAATCATGTCCTAAACAACAAATTTCAAAAGCAGAAACCAGCTTGATGAAATTCATTAGTTATTTCCAATACTAATAAAAAACTCTTCAACTTGGTGAGATAAGCAATTTTTTAAAGAATGGCTATATTTTTTGAACCTGGGATGGGATTTCACTGAATTTGACATATATTGTGCAGAATCTTGTCCTAAACAACATATTTCAACAGCAGAAACCAGCTTGATGAAATATATTAGTTATTTCCACTCCGAATCAAAAATGCTTCAACCCGATAAGATAAGCAGTTTTTGAACGAATGGCTATATCTTTTGATCTTATCGCTAGATTACACTGAATTTGACATGTGTTTTGCAGAATCATGTCCTAAACAACATATTTCAACAGCAGAAACCAGCTTGACGAAATCCATCAGTTATTTCCACTCCTAATCAAAAACGCTTCAACCCGATAAGATGAGCAGTTTTTGAACGAATGGCTATATCTTTTGATCCTGTGATGTGATTACACTAAATTTGACATATATTGTGCAGAAATTTTTCCTAAACAACATTTTTCAACAGCAGGAACCAGCTTGATGAAATTCATTAGATATTTGCACTCCTAATTAAAAACGCTTCAACTCGGTCTCATAGAAACGTTTTAAACGAATGGCTATATCCTTTGAACCCATAATGGGCTCACAAGAATTTGACATATATTGTGCAGAATCATGTCCTAAACAACATATTTCAACAGGAGAAACCAGCTTGATGAAATTCATTAGTTATTTCCACTCCTAATCAAAAACTCTTCAACTTGGTGACATAAGTACTTTTTGGACGAATGGCTATATCCTTTGAACCTGTGATGGGATTACACTGAATTTGACATGTGTTTTGCAGAATCATGTCCTAAACAACAAATTTCAACAGCAGAAACCAGCGTGATGAAATTCAAAAGTTATTTCCACTCCTAATCAAAAACGCTTCAACTCGGTAAGATAAGTCCTTTTTGAACGAATGGCTATATCCTTCAAACCTGTAATTGGGATCATACTGACTTTGACGTATATTGTGCAGAATCATATCCTAAAGAACATATTTCAACAGCAGAAACCAGCTTGATGAAATTCATTAGTTATTTCCACACCTAATCAAAATTGCTTCAACTCGGTGAGATGAGCACTTTTTGCTCGAATGGGTATATCTTTTGATCTTGTCGCTGGATTACACTGAATTTTAAATATTTTCTGCAGAATCATGTCCTAAACAACATATTTCAACAGCAGAAACCAGCTTGATGAAATTCATTAGTTATTTCCACTCCGAATAAAAAAACGCTTCAACTCGGTGAGATAAGCACTTTTTGATCGAATGGCAATATCTTTTGAACTTGTCGTTGGATTATACTGAATTTGACATTTATTGTGCAGAAATTTTTCCTAAACAACATTTTTCAACAGCAGGAACCAGCTTGATGAAATTCATTAGATGTTTGCACTCCTAATCAAAAACGCTTCAACTCGGTCTCATAGAAACTTTTTAAACGAATGGCTATATCCTTTGAACCCATAATGGGCTCACAAGAATTTGACATATATTGTGCAGAATCATGTCCTAAACAACATATTTCAACAGGAGAAACCAGCTTGATGAAATTCATTAGTTATTTCCACTCCTAATCAAAAACTCTTCAACTTGGTGACATAAGTACTTTTTGGACGAATGGCTATATCCTTTGAACCTGTGATGGGATTACACTGAATTTGACATGTGTTTTGCAGAATCATGTCCTAAACAACAAATTTCAACAGCAGAAACCAGCGTGATGAAATTCAAAAGTTATTTCCACTCCTATCAAAAATGCTTCAACTCGGTGAGATAAGTACGTTTTTATAACGAATGGCTATATATGTTGAACTTGTGAAGGGATTACACTTAATTTGACATATATTGTGCAGAATTATGTCATATACAACATATTTCAACAGCAGAAACCAGCTTGATGAAATCCATTAGTTATTTCCACTCCTAATCAAAAACGCTTCAACTCGGTGAGATAAGTCCTTTTTGAAAGAATGGCTATATCCTTTGAACCTTTAATGGGATCACACTGAATTTGACATATATTGTGCAGAATCATATCCCAAAAAACATATATCAACAGCAGAAACCAGCTCGATGAAATTCTTTAGTTATTTCTACTCCTAAACAAAAACGCTTCAACTCGATGAGATAAGCACTTTTTGATCGAATGGCAATATCTTTTGAACTTGTCGCTGGATTATACTGAATTTGACATATTTTGTGCAGAATCTTGTCCTAAACAACATTTTTAAACAGCAGGAACCAGCTTGATGAAATTCATTAGTTATTTGCACTCCTAATCAAAAATGCTTCAACTCGGTCTCATAAGCACGTTTTGAACGATTGGCTATATCCTTTGAACCTGTAATGGGCTCACAAGAATTTGACATATATTGTGCAGAATCATGTCCTAAACAACATATTTCAACAGCAGAAACCAGCTTGATGAAATTCATTAGTTATTTCCACTCCTAATCAGAAACGTCTCAACTCGGTGAGTTAAGCACTTTTTGAACGAATGGCTATATCTTTTGGACTTTTGATGGGATATCTCTGAATATGACATATATTGTGCAGAATCTTGACCTAACAACATATTTCAACAGCAGAAACCAGCTTGATGAAATTCATTAGTTATTTCCACTCCTAATCAAAAACTCTTCAACTTGGTGACATAAGTACTTTTTGGATGAATGGCTATATCCTTTGAACCTATGAAGGGATTACACTGAATTTGACATATATCGTGCAGAAACATGTTCTAAACAACAAATTTCAACAGCAGAAACCAGCTTGATGAAATTCAAAAGTTATTTCCACTCCTAATCAAAAACGCTTCAACTCGGTGACATAAGCACTTTTTGAACGAATGGCAATATCCTTTGAACCTGTAATGGGATCACACTGAATTTGACATTCATTGTGCAGAATCATATCCAAAAAAACATATTTCAACAGCAGAAACCAGCTTGATGAAATTCATTAGTTATTTCCACTCCTAAACAAAAACGCTTCAACTCGGTGATATAAGCATTATTTGCACGAAAGGCTATATCTTTTTATCTTGTCGCTGGATTACACTGAATTTTATATATTTTCTGCACAATCATGTCCTAGACAACATATTTCAACAGCAGAAACCAGCTTGATGAAATTAATTTATTATTTTTACTCCGAATCAAAAACGCTTCAACTCGGTGAGTTAAGCACTTTTTGATCGAATGGCAATATCTTTTGAACTTGTCGCTGGATTATACTGAATTTGACATATTTTGTGCAGAATCTTGTCCTAAACAAATTTTTTTAACAGCAGGAACCAGCTTGATGAAATTCATTAGTCATTTGCACTCCTAATCAAAAACGCTTCAACTCAGTATCATAAGCACGTTTTGAACGAATGGCTATATCCTTTGAACCTGTAATGGGCTCATAAGAATTTGACATATATTGTCCAGAAGAATGTCCCGAACAACAAATTTCAAGAGCAGAAACCAGCTTGATGAAATTCTTTAGTTATTTCCAATAGTAATCAAAAACGCTTCAACTCGGTGAGATAAGCACTTTTTGAACGAATGGCTATATCTTTTGGACTTTTGATGGGTTTTCACTGAATTTGACATATATTGTGCAGATTCATGTCCTAAACAACATATTTCAACAGCAGAAACCAGCTTGATGAAATTCATTAGTTATTTCCACACCTAATCAGAAACGTCTCAACTCGGTGAGTTAAGCACTTTTTGAACAAATGGCTATATCTTTTGGACTTTTGATGGGATATCTCTGAATATGACATATATTGTGCAGAATCTTGACCTAACAACATATTTCAACAGCAGAAACCAGCTAGATCAAATTCATTGGTTATTTCCAATACTAATCAAAAACTCTTCAACTTGGTGACATAAGTACTTTTTTGACGAATGGCTATATCCGTTGAACCTGTAATGGGATTTCACTGAATTTGACATATATTGTGCAGAATCATGTCCTAAACAACATATTTCAACAGCAGAAACCAGCTTGATGAAATTCAAAAGTTATTTCCACTCCTAATCAAAAACGCTTCAACTCGGTGAGATAAGTACTTTTTGAACGAATGGCTATATCTTGTGAACTTGTGAAGGGATTACACTGAATTTGACATGTATTGTCCAGAATCATGTCCTAAACAACAAATTTCAAAAGCAGAAACCAGCTTGATGAAATTCATTAGTTATTTCCAATACTAATAAAAAACTCTTCAACTTGGTGAGATAAGCAATTTTTTAAAGAATGGCTATATTTTTTGAACCTGGGATGGGATTTCACTGAATTTGACATATATTGTGCAGAATCTTGTCCTAAACAACATATTTCAACAGCAGAAACCAGCTTGATGAAATTCATTAGTTATTTCCACTCCGAATCAAAAACGCTTCAACCCGATAAGATAAGCACTTTTTGATCGAATGGCAATATCTTTTGATCTTATCGCTAGATTACACTGAATTTGACATGTGTTTTGCAGAATCATGTCCTAAACAACATATTTCAACAGCAGAAACCAGCTTGACGAAATCCATCAGTTATTTCCACTCCTAATCAAAAACGCTTCAACCCGATAAGATGAGCAGTTTTTTAACGAATGGCTATATCTTTTGATCCTGTGATGTGATTACACTAAATTTGACATATATTGTGCAGAATCATATCCAAAACAACATATTTCAACAGCAGAAACCAGCTTGATGAAATTCATTGGTTATTTCCACTCCGAATCAAAAACCCCTCAATTCGGTGAGATAAGTTCTTTTGGAACGACTGGCGATATCTTTTGAACCTATGAAGGGATTACACTAAATTTGACATATATTGTGCAGAATCATGTTCTAAACAACATATTTCAACAGCAGAAACCAGCTTGATGAAATTCAAAAGTTATTTCCACTCCTAATCAAAAACGCTTCAACTCGGTGAGATAAGTACTTTTTGAACGAATGGCTATATCTTGTGAACTTGTGAAGGGATTACACTGAATTTGACATGTATTGTCCAGAATCATGTCCTAAACAACAAATTTCAAAAGCAGAAACCAGCTTGATGAAATTCATTAGTTATTTCCAATACTAATAAAAAACTCTTCAACTTGGTAAGATAAGCAATTTTTGAACGAATGGCTATATTTTTTGAACATGGGATGGGATTTCACTGAATTTGACATATATTGTGCAGAATCTTGTCCTAAACAACATATTTCAACAGCAGAAACCAGCTTGATGAAATTCATTAGTTATTTCCACTCCGAATCAAAAACGCTTCAACCCGATAAGATAAGCACTTTTTGATCGAATGGCAATATCTTTTGATCTTATCGCTAGATTACACTGAATTTGACATGTGTTTTGCAGAATCATGTCCTAAACAACATATTTCAACAGCAGAAACCAGCTTGACGAAATCCATCAGTTATTTCCACTCCTAATCAAAAACGCTTCAACCCGATAAGATGAGCAGTTTTTGAACGAATGGCTATATCTTTTGAACTTGTGAAGGGATTATACTGAATTTGACATATATTGTGCAGAATCATATCCTAAACAACATATTTCAACAGCAGAAACCAGCTTGATGAAATTCATTGGTTATTTCCACTCCGAATCAAAAACCCCTCAATTCGGTGAGATAAGTTCTTTTGGAACGACTGGCGATATCTTTTGAACCTATGAAGGGATTACACTAAATTTGACATATATTGTGCAGAATCATGTTCTAAACAACATATTTCAACAGCAGAAACCAGCTTGATGAAATTCATTAGTTATTTCCACTCCTAATCAAAAACGCTTCAACTCGGTGAGATAAGCACTTTTTGAACGCATGGCTATATCTTTTGAACTTGTGAAGGGATTATACTGAATTTGACATATATTGTGCAGAATCATGTCTTAACAACATATTTCAATAGCAGAAACCAGCTTGATGAAATTCATTAGTTATTTCCACTCCTAATCAAAAACGCTTCAACTCGGTGAGATAAGTCCTTTTGAACGAATGGCTATATCCTTCGAACCTGTAATTGGGATCACACTGACTTTGACATATATTGTGCAGAATCATATCCTAAAGAACATATTTCAACAGCAGAAACCAGCTTGATGAAATTCATTAGTTATTTCCACACATAATCAAAATTGCTTCAACTCGGTGAGATGAGCACTTTTTGCACGAATGGGTATATCTTTTGATCTTGTCGCTGGATTACACTGAATTTTAAATATTTTCTGCAGAATCATGTCCTAAACAACATATTTCAACAGCAGAAACCAGCTTGATGAAATTCATTAGTTATTTCCACTCCGAATAAAAAAACGCTTCAACTCGGTGAGATAAGCACTTTTTGATCGAATGGCAATATCTTTTGAACTTGTCGTTGGATTATACTGAATTTGACATATATTGTGCAGAAATTTTTCCTAAACAACATTTTTCAACAGCAGGAACCAGCTTGATGAAATTCATTAGATATTTGCACTCCTAATCAAAAACGCTTTAACTCGGTCTCATAGAAACTTTTTAAACGAATGGCTATATCCTTTGAACCCATAATGGGCTCACAAGAATTTGACATATATTGTGCAGAATCATGTCCTAAACAACATATTTCAACAGGAGAAACCAGCTTGATGAAATTCATTAGTTATTTCCACTCCTAATCAAAAACTCTTCAACTTGGTGACATAAGTACTTTTTGGACGAATGGCTATATCCTTTGAACCTGTGATGGGATTACACTGAATTTGACATGTGTTTTGCAGAATCATGTCCTAAACAACAAATTTCAACAGCAGAAACCAGCGTGATGAAATTCAAAAGTTATTTCCACTCCTAATCAAAAACGCTTCAACTTGGTGAGATAAGTACGTTTTTATAACGAATGGCTATATATGTTGAACTTGTGAAGGGATTACACTTAATTTGACATATATTGTGCAGAATTATGTCATATACAACATATTTCAACAGCAGAAACCAGCTTGATGAAATCCATTAGTTATTTCCACTCCTAATCAAAAACGCTTCAACTCGGTGAGATAAGTCCTTTTTGAAAGAATGGCTATATCCTTTGAACCTTTAATGGGATCACACTGAATTTGACATATATTGTGCAGAATCATATCCCAAAAAACATATATCAACAGCAGAAACCAGCTCGATGAAATTCTTTAGTTATTTCTACTCCTAAACAAAAACGCTTCAACTCGATGAGATAAGCACTTTTTGATCGAATGGCAATATCTTTTGAACTTGTCGCTGGATTATACTGAATTTGACATATTTTGTGCAGAATCTTGTCCTAAACAACATTTTTCAACAGCAGGAACCAGCTTGATGAAATTCATTAGTTATTTGCACTCCTAATCAAAAATGCTTCAACTCGGTCTCATAAGCACGTTTTGAACGATTGGCTATATCCTTTGAACCTCTAATGGGCTCACAAGAATTTGACATATATTGTGCAGAATCATGTCCTAAACAACATATTTCAACAGCAGAAACCAGCTTGATGAAATTCATTAGTTATTTCCACTCCTAATCAAAAACGCTTCAACTCGGTGAGATAAGCACTTTTTGAACGCATGGCTATATCTTTTGAACTTGTGAAGGGATTATACTGAATTTGACATATATTGTGCAGAATCATGTCTTAACAACATATTTCAATAGCAGAAACCAGCTTAATGAAATTCATTAGTTATTTCCACTCCTAATCAAAAACGCTTCAACTCGGTGAGATAAGTCCTTTTGAACGAATGGCTATATCCTTCGAACCTGTAATTGGGATCACACTGACTTTGACATATATTGTGCAGAATCATATCCTAAAGAACATATTTCAACAGCAGAAACCAGCTTGATGAAATTCATTAGTTATTTCCACACCTAATCAAAATTGCTTCAACTCGGTGAGATGAGCACTTTTTGCACGAATGGGTATATCTTTTGATCTTGTCGCTGGATTACACTGAATTTTAAATATTTTCTGCAGAATCATGTCCTAAACAACATATTTCAACAGCAGAAACCAGCTCAATGAAATTCATTAGTTATTTCCACTCCGAATAAAAAAACGCTTCAACTCGGTGAGATAAGCACTTTTTGATCGAATGGCAATATCTTTTGAACTTGTCGTTGGATTATACTGAATTTGACATATATTGTGCAGAAATTTTTCCTAAACAACATTTTTCAACAGCAGGAACCAGCTTGATGAAATTCATTAGATATTTGCACTCCTAATCAAAAACGCTTCAACTCGGTCTCATAGAAACGTTTTAAACGAATGGCTATATCATTTGAACCCATAATGGGCTCACAAGAATTTGACATATATTGTGCAGAATCATGTCCTAAACAACATATTTCAACAGGAGAAACCAGCTTGATGAAATTCATTAGTTATTTCCACTCCTAATAAAAAACTCTTCAACTTGGTGACATAAGTACTTTTTGGACGAATGGCTATATCCTTTGAACCTGTGATGGGATTACACTGAATTTGACATGTGTTTTGCAGAATCATGTCCTAAACAACAAATTTCAACAGCAGAAACCAGCGTGATGAAATTCAAAAGTTATTTCCACTCCTAATCAAAAACGCTTCAACTCGGTGAGATAAGTCCTTTTTGAACGAATGGCTATATCCTTCGAACCTGTAATTGGGATCACACTGACTTTGACGTATATTGTGCAGAATCATATCCTAAAGAACATATTTCAACAGCAGAAACCAGCTTGATGAAATTCATTAGTTATTTCCACACCTAATCAAAATTGCTTCAACTCGGTGAGATGAGCACTTTTTGCACGAATGGGTATATCTTTTGATCTTGTCGCTGGATTACACTGAATTTTAAATATTTTCTGCAGAATCATGTCCTAAACAACATATTTCAACAGCAGAAACAAGCTTGATGAAATTCATTAGTTATTTCCACTCCGAATAAAAAAACGCTTCAACTCGGTGAGATAAGCACTTTTTGATCGAATGGCAATATCTTTTGAACTTGTCGTTGGATTATACTGAATTTGACATATATTGTGCAGAAATTTTTCCTAAACAACATTTTTCAACAGCAGGAACCAGCTTGATGAAATTCATTAGATATTTGCACTCCTAATCAAAAACGCTTCAACTCGGTCTCATAGAAACTTTTTAAACGAATGGCTATATCCTTTGAACCCATAATGGGCTCACAAGAATTTGACATATATTGTGCAGAATCATGTCCTAAACAACATATTTCAACAGGAGAAACCAGCTTGATGAAATTCATTAGTTATTTCCACTCCTAATCAAAAACTCTTCAACTTGGTGACATAAGTACTTTTTGGACGAATGGCTATATCCTTTGAACCTGTGATGGGATTACACTGAATTTGACATGTGTTTTGCAGAATCATGTCCTAAACAACAAATTTCAACAGCAGAAACCAGCGTGATGAAATTCAAAAGTTATTTCCACTCCTAATCAAAAACGCTTCAACTCGGTGAGATAAGTACGTTTTTATAACGAATGGCTATATATGTTGAACTTGTGAAGGGATTACACTTAATTTGACATATATTGTGCAGAATTATGTCATATACAACATATTTCAACAGCAGAAACCAGCTTGATGAAATCCATTAGTTATTTCCACTCCTAATCAAAAACGCTTCAACTCGGTGAGATAAGTCCTTTTTGAAAGAATGGCTATATCCTTTGAACCTTTAATGGGATCACACTGAATTTGACATATATTGTGCAGAATCATATCCCAAAAAACATATATCAACAGCAGAAACCAGCTCGATGAAATTCTTTAGTTATTTCTACTCCTAAACAAAAACGCTTCAACTCGATGAGATAAGCACTTTTTGATCGAATGGCAATATCTTTTGAACTTGTCGCTGGATTATACTGAATTTGACATATTTTGTGCAGAATCTTGTCCTAAACAACATTTTTCAACAGCAGGAACCAGCTTGATGAAATTCATTAGTTATTTGCACTCCTAATCAAAAATGCTTCAACTCGGTCTCATAAGCACGTTTTGAACGATTGGCTATATCCTTTGAACCTGTAATGGGCTCACAAGAATTTGACATATATTGTGCAGAATCATGTCCTAAACAACATATTTCAACAGCAGAAACCAGCTTGATGAAATTCATTAGTTATTTCCACTCCTAATCAGAAACGTCTCAACTCGGTGAGTTAAGCACTTTTTGAACGAATGGCTATATCTTTTGGACTTTTGATGGGATATCTCTGAATATGACATATATTGTGCAGAATCTTGACCTAACAACATATTTCAACAGCAGAAACCAGCTTGATGAAATTCATTAGTTATTTCCACTCCTAATCAAAAACTCTTCAACTTGGTGACATAAGTACTTTTTGGATGAATGGCTAGATCTTTTGAACCTATGAAGGGATTACAGTGAATTTGACATATATCGTGCAGAAACATGTTCTAAACAACATATTTCAACAGCAGACACCAGCTTGATGAAATTCAAAAGTTATTTCCACTCCTAATCAAAAACGCTTCAACTCGGTGACATAAGCACTTTTTGAACGAATGGCAATATCCTTTGAACCTGTAATGGGATCACACTGAATTTGACATTCATTGTGCAGAATCATATCCAAAAAAACATATTTCAACAGCAGAAACCAGCTTGATGAAATTCATTAGTTATTTCCACTCCTAAACAAAAAAGCTTCAACTCGGTGATATAAGCATTATTTGCACGAAAGGCTATATCTTTTTATCTTGTCGCTGGATTACACTGAATTTTATATATTTTCTGCACAATCATGTCCTAGACAACATATTTCAACAGCAGAAACCAGCTTGATGAAATTAATTTATTATTTTTACTCCGAATCAAAAACGCTTCAACTCGGTGAGATAAGCACTTTTTGATCGAATGGCAATATCTTTTGAACTTGTCGCTGGATTATACTGAATTTGACATATTTCGTGCAGAATCTTGTCCTAAACAAATTTTTTTAACAGCAGGAACCAGCTTGATGAAATTCATTAGTCATTTGCACTCCTAATCAAAAACGCTTCAACTCAGTATCATAAGCACGTTTTGAACGAATGGCTATATCCTTTGAACCTGTAATGGGCTCACAAGAATTTGACATATATTGTCCAGAAGAATGTCCTGAACAACAAATTTCAAGAGCAGAAACCAGCTTGATGAAATTCTTTAGTTATTTCCAATAGTAATCAAAAACGCTTCAACTCGGTGAGATAAGCACTTTTTGAACGAATGGCTATATCTTTTGGACTTTTGATGGGTTTTCACTGAATTTGACATATATTGTGCAGATTCATGTCCTAAACAACATATTTCAACAGCAGAAACCAGCTTGATGAAATTCATTAGTTATTTCCACACCTAATCAGAAACGTCTCAACTCGGTGAGTTAAGCACTTTTTGAACAAATGGCTATATCTTTTGGACTTTTGATGGGATATCTCTGAATATGACATATATTGTGCAGAATCTTGACCTAACAACATATTTCAACAGCAGAAACCAGCTAGATCAAATTCATTGGTTATTTCCAATACTAATCAAAAACTCTTCAACTTGGTGACATAAGTACTTTTTTGACGAATGGCTATATCCGTTGAACCTGTAATGGGATTTCACTGAATTTGACATATATTGTGCAGAATCATGTCCTAAACAACATATTTCAACAGCAGAAACCAGCTTGATGAAATTCAAAAGTTATTTCCACTCCTAATCAAAAACGCTTCAACCCGATAAGATAAGCACTTTGATCGAATGGCAATATCTTTTGAACTTGTCGTTGGATTATACTGAATTTGACATATATTGTGCAGAAATTTTTCCTAAACAACATTTTTCAACAGCAGGAACCAGCTTGATGAAATTCATTAGATATTTGCACTCCTAATCAAAAACGCTTCAACTCGGTCTCATAGAAACGTTTTAAACGAATGGCTATATCCTTTGAACCCATAATGGGCTCACAAGAATTTGACATATATTGTTCAGAATCATGTCCTAAACAACATATTTCAACAGGAGAAACCAGCTTGATGAAATTCATTAGTTATTTCCACTCCTAATCAGAAACTCTTCAACTTGGTGACATAAGTACTTTTTGGACGAATGGCTATATCCTTTGAACCTGTGATGGGATTACACTGAATTTGACATGTGTTTTGCAGAATCATGTCCTAAACAACAAATTTCAACAGCAGAAACCAGCGTGATGAAATTCAAAAGTTATTTCCACTCCTAATCAAAAACGCTTCAACTCGGTGAGATAAGTACGTTTTTATAACGAATGGCTATATATGTTGAACTTTTGAAGGGATTACACTTAATTTGACATATATTGTGCAGAATTATGTCATATACAACATATTTCAACAGCAGAAACCAGCTTGATGAAATCCATTAGTTATTTCCACTCCTAATCAAAAACGCTTCAACTCGGTGAGATAAGTCCTTTTTGAAAGAATGGCTATATCCTTTGAACCTTTAATGGGATCACACTGAATTTGACATATATTGTGCAGAATCATATCCCAAAAAACATATATCAACAGCAGAAACCAGCTCGATGAAATTCTTTAGTTATTTCTACTCCTAAACAAAAACGCTTCAACTCGATGAGATAAGCACTTTTTGATCGAATGGCAATATCTTTTGAACTTGTCGCTGGATTATACTGAATTTGACATATTTTGTGCAGAATCTTGTCCTAAACAAGATATTTCAACAGCAGGAACCAGCTTGATGAAATTCATTAGTTATTTGCACTCCTAATCAAAAACGCTTCAACTCGGTCTCATAAGCACGTTTTGAACGATTGGCTATATCCTTTGAACCTGTAATGGGCTCACAAGAATTTGACATATATTGTGCAGAATCATATCCTAAACAACATATTTCAACAGCAGAAACCAGCTTGATGAAATTCATTAGTTATTTCCACTCTTAATCAGAAACGTCTCAACTCGGTGAGTTAAGCACTTTTTGAACGAATGGCTATAAAGTTTGGACTTTTGATGGGATATCTCTGAATATGACATATATTGTGCAGAATCTTGACCTAACAACATATTTCAACAGCAGAAACCAGCTTGATGAAATTCATTAGTTATTTCCACTCCTAATCAAAAACTCTTCAACTTGGTGACATAAGTACTTTTTGGACGAATGGCTATATCCTTTGAACCTGTAATGGGATTTCATTGAATTTGACATATATTGTGCAGAATCATGTCCTAAACAACATATTTCAACAGCAGAAACCAGCTTGATGAAATTCATTAGTTATTTCCACACCTAATCAAAAACGCTTCAACTCGGTGAGATAAGTACTTTTTGAACGAATGGCTATATCTTTTGAACTTGTAAAGGGATTACACTGAATTTGACATATATTGTCCAGAATCATGTCCTAAACAACATATTTCAACAGCGGGAACCAGCTTGATGAAATTCATCAGTTATATCCACTCCTAATCAAAAACGCTTCAACTCGGTGAGATAAGTACTTTTTGAACGAATGGCTATATCTTTTGAATTTGTAAAGGGATTACACTGAATTTGACATATATTGTCCAGAATCATGTCCTAAACAACATATTTCAACAGCGGGAACCAGCTTGATGAAATTCATTAGTTATATCCACTCCTAATCAGAAACGTCTCAACTCGGTGAGATAAGCACTTTTTTCACGAATGGCTATATCTTTTAAACTTATCGCTGGATTACACTGAATTTGACATGTGTTTTGCAGAATCATGTCCTAAACAACATATTTCAACAGCAGAAACCAGCTTGACGAAATCCATCAGTTATTTCCACTCCTAATCAAAAACGCTTCAACCCGATAAGATAAGCAGTTTTTGAACGAATGGCTATATCTTTTGAACCTGTGATGTCATTACACTAAATTTGACATATATTGTGCAGAATCATATCCTAAAAAACATATTTCAAGAGCAGAAACCAGCTTAATGAAATTCATTGATTATTTCCACTCCTAATCAAAAACGCTTCAACTCGGTGAGATAAGCACTTTTTGAACGAATGGCTATATCTTTTGAACTTGTGAAGGGATTACACTGAATTTGACATATATTGTGCAGAATCATGTCCTAAACAACAAATTTCAACAGCAGAAACCAGCGTGATAAAATTCGAAAGTTATTTCCACTCCTAAACAAAAACGCTTCAACTCGGTGAGATAAGTACGTTTTGAACGAATGGCTATATCTTTTGAAGTTGTGAAGGGATTACACTTAATTTGACATATATTGTGCAGAATTATTTCATATACAACATATTTCAACAGCAGAAACCAGCTTGATGAAATCCATTCGTTATTTCCAGTCCTAATCAAAAACGCTTCAACTCGGTGAGATAAGTCCTTTTTGAAAGAATGGCTATATCCTTTGAACCTTTAATGGGATCACATTGAATTTGACATATATTGTGCAGAATCATATCCCAAAAAACATATTTCAACAGCAGAAACCAGCTTGATGAAATTCTTTAGTTATTTCCTCTCCTAAACAAAAACGCTTCAACTCGGTGAGATAAGCATTATTTGCAAGAGTGGATATATCTTTTGATCTTGTTGCTGGATTACACTGAATTTGAAATATTTTCTGCAGAATCATGTCCTAAACAAAATATTTCAACAGAAGAAACCAGCTTGATGAAATTCAAAAGTTATTTCCACTCCTAATCAAAAACGCTTCAATCGGTGAGATAAGTACTTTTTGAACGAATGGCTATAACTTTTGAACTTGTGAAGGGATTACACTGAATTTGACATATATTATCCAGAATCATGTCCTAAACAACAAATTTCAATAGCAGAAACCAGCTTGATGAAATTCATTAGTTACTTTCAATACTAATCAAAAACTCTTCAACTTGGTGAGATAAGAAATTTTTGAACGAATGGCTATATTTTTTGAACCTGGGATGGGATTTCACTGAATTTGACATATATTGTGCAGAATCTTGTCCTAAACAACATATTTCAACAGCATAAACCAGCTTGATGAAATTCATTAGTTATTTCCACTCCGAATCAAAAACGCTTCAACTCGGTGAGATAAGCACTTTTTGAACGAATGGCTATATCTTTTGAACTTGTGAAGGGATTATACTGAATTTGACATATATTGTGCAGAATCATGCCCTAAACAACATATTTCAATAGCAGAAACCAGCTTAATGAAATTCATTAGTTATTTCCACTCCTAATCAAAAACGCTTCAACTCGGTGAGATAAGTCCTTTTGAACGAATGGCTATATCCTTTGAACCTGTAATTGGGATCACACTGAATTTGACATATATTGTGCGGAATCATATCCTAAACAACATATATCAACAGCAGAAACCAGCTTGATGAAATTCATTAGTTATTTCCACACCTAATCAAAATTGCTTCAACTCGGTGAGATGAGCAATTTTTGCACGAATGGGTATATCTTTTGATCTTGTCGCTGGATCACACTGAATTTTAAATATTTTCTGCAGAATCATGTCCTAAACAACATATTTCAACAGCAGAAACCAGCTTGATGAAATTCATTAGTTATTTCCACTCCGAATCAAAAATGCTTCAACTCGGTGAGATAAGCACTTTTTGATCGAATGGATATCTTTTGAACTTGTCGTTGGATTATACTGAATTTGACATATTTTGTGCAGAATTTTTTCCTAAACAACATTTTTCAACAGCAGGAACCAGCTTGATGAAATTCATTAGATATTTGCACTCCTAATCAAAAACGCTTCAACTCGGTCTCATAGAAACGTTTTAAACGAATGGCTATATCCTTTGAACCCATAATGGGCTCACAAGAATTTGACATATATTGTGCAGAATCATGTCCTAAACCACATATTCCAACAGCAGAAACCAGCTTGATGAAATTCAAAAGTTATTTCCACTCCTAATCAAAAACGCTTCAACTCGGTGAGATAAGTACTTTTTGAACGAATGGCTATATCTTTTGAACTTGTGATGGGATTTTACTGAATTTGACATATATTGTGCAGAATCTTGTCCTAAACAACATATTTCAACAGCATAAACCAGCTTGATGAAATTCATTAGTTATTTCCACTCCGAATCAAAAACGCTTCAACTCGGTGAGATAAGCACTTTTTGATCGAATGGCTATATCTTTTGAACTTGTCGCTGGATTACACTGAATTTGACATATGTTTTGCAGAATCATGTCCTAAACAACATATTTCAACAGCAGAAACCAGCTTGACGAAATCCATCAGTTATTTCCACTCCTAATCAAAAACGCTTCAACCCGATAAGATAAGCAGTTTTTGAACGAATGGCTATATCTTTTGAACCTGTGATGTGATTACACTAAATTTGACATATATTGTGCAGAATCATATCCTAAAAAACATATTTCAAGAGCAGAAACCAGCTTAATGAAATTCATTGATTATTTCCACTCCTAATCAAAAACGCTTCAACTCGGTGAGATAAGCACTTTTTGAACGAATGGCTATATCTTTTGAACTTGTGAAGGGATTACACTGAATTTGACATATATTGTGCAGAATCATGTCCTAAACAACAAATTTCAACAGCAGAAACCAGCGTGATAAAATTCAAAAGTTATTTCCACTCCTAAACAAAAACGCTTCAACTCGGTGAGATAAGTACGTTTTGAACGAATGGCTATATCTTTTGAACTTGTGAAGGGATTACACTTAATTTGACATATATTGTGCAGAATTATTTCATATACAACATATTTCAACAGCAGAAACCAGCTTGATGAAATCCATTCGTTATTTCCAGTCCTAATCAAAAACGCTTCAACTCGGTGAGATAAGTCCTTTTTGAAAGAATGGCTATATCCTTTGAACCTTTAATGGGATCACATTGAATTTGACATATATTGTGCAGAATCATATCCCAAAAAACATATTTCAACAGCAGAAACCAGCTTGATGAAATTCTTTAGTTATTTCCTCTCCTAAACAAAAACGCTTCAACTCGGTGAGATAAGCATTATTTGCAAGAGTGGATATATCTTTTGATCTTGTTGCTGGATTACACTGAATTTGAAATATTTTCTGCAGAATCATGTCCTAAACAACATATTTCAACAGAAGAAACCAGCTTGATGAAATTCAAAAGTTATTTCCACTCCTAATCAAAAACGCTTCAATCGGTGAGATAAGTACTTTTTGAACGAATGGCTATAACTTTTGAACTTGTGAAGGGATTACACTGAATTTGACATATATTATCCAGAATCATGTCCTAAACAACAAATTTCAATAGCAGAAACCAGCTTGATGAAATTCATTAGTTACTTTCAATACTAATCAAAAACTCTTCAACTTGGTGAGATAAGAAATTTTTGAACGAATGGCTATATTTTTTGAACCTGGGATGGGATTTCACTGAATTTGACATATATTGTGCAGAATCTTGTCCTAAACAACATATTTGAACAGCATAAACCAGCTTGATGAAATTCATTAGTTATTTCCACTCCGAATCAAAAACGCTTCAACTCGGTGAGATAAGCACTTTTTGAACGAATGGCTATATCTTTTGAACTTGTGAAGGGATTATACTGAATTTGACATATATTGTGCAGAATCATGCCCTAAACAACATATTTCAATAGCAGAAACCAGCTTAATGAAATTCATTAGTTATTTCCACTCCGAATCAATAACGCTTCAACTCGGTGAGATAAGTCCTTTTGAACGAATGGCTATATCCTTTGAACCTGTAATTGGGATCACACTGACTTTGACATATATTGTGCGGAATCATATCCTAAACAACATATATCAACAGCAGAAACCAGCTTGATGAAATTCATTAGTTATTTCCACACCTAATCAAAATTGCTTCAACTCGGTGAGATGAGCAATTTTTGCACGAATGGGTATATCTTTTGATCTTGTTGCTGGATCACACTGAATTTTAAATATTTTCTGCAGAATCATGTCCTAAACAACATATTTCAACAGCAGAAACCAGCTTGATGAAATTCATTAGTTATTTCCACTCCGAATCAAAAATGCTTCAACTCGGTGAGATAAGCACTTTTTGATCGAATGGATATCTTTTGAACTTGTCGTTGGATTATACTGAATTTGACATATTTTGTGCAGAATTTTTTCCTAAACAACATTTTTCAACAGCAGGAACCAGCTTGATGAAATTCATTAGATATTTGCACTCCTAATCAAAAACGCTTCAACTCGGTCTCATAGAAACGTTTTAAACGAATGGCTATATCCTTTGAACCCATAATGGGCTCACAAGAATTTGACATATATTGTGCAGAATCATGTCCTAAACAACATATTTCAACAGCAGAAAACAGCTTGATGAAATTCAAAAGTTATTTCCACTCCTAATCAAAAACGCTTCAACTCGGTGAGATAAGTACTTTTTGAACGAATGGCTATATCTTTTGAACTTGTGATGGGATTTCACTGAATTTGACATATATTGTGTAGAATCTTGTCCTAAACAACATATTTCAACAGCAGAAACCAGCTTGATGAAATTCATTAGTTATTTCCAATTCGAATCAAAAACGCTTCAACTCGGTGAGATAAGCACTTTTTGATCGAATGGCTATATCTTTTGAACTTGTCGCTGGATTATACTGAATTTGACATATTTTGTGCAGAAACTTTTCCTAAACAACATATTTCATCAGCGGGAACCAGCTTGATGAAATTCATTAGTTATTTCCACTCCGAATCAAAAATGCTTCAACTCGGTGAGATAAGCACTTTTTGATCGAATGGATATGTTTTGAACTTGTCGTTGGATTATACTGAATTTGACATATTTTGTGCAGAATTTTTTCCTAAACAACATTTTTCAACAGCAGGAACCAGCTTGATGAAATTCATTAGATATTTGCACTCCTAATCAAAAACGCTTCAACTCGGTCTCATAGAAACGTTTTAAACGAATGGCTATATCCTTTGAACCCATAATGGGCTCACAAGAATTTGACATATATTGTGCAGAATCATGTCCTAAACCACATATTTCAACAGCAGAAACCAGCTTGATGAAATTCAAAAGTTATTTCCACTCCTAATCAAAAACGCTTCAACTCGGTGAGATAAGTACTTTTTGAACGAATGGCTATATCTTTTGAACTTGTGATGGGATTTTACTGAATTTGACATATATTGTGCAGAATCTTGTCCTAAACAACATATTTCAACAGCATAAACCAGCTTGATGAAATTCATTAGTTATTTCCACTCCGAATCAAAAACGCTTCAACTCGGTGAGATAAGCACTTTTTGATCGAATGGCTATATCTTTTGAACTTGTCGCTGGATTACACTGAATTTGACATATGTTTTGCAGAATCATGTCCTAAACAACATATTTCAACAGCAGAAACCAGCTTGACGAAATCCATCAGTTATTTCCACTCCTAATCAAAAACGCTTCAACCCGATAAGATAAGCAGTTTTTGAACGAATGGCTATATCTTTTGAACCTGTGATGTGATTACACTAAATTTGACATATATTGTGCAGAATCATATCCTAAAAAACATATTTCAAGAGCAGAAACCAGCTTAATGAAATTCATTGATTATTTCCACTCCTAATCAAAAACGCTTCAACTCGGTGAGATAAGCACTTTTTGAACGAATGGCTATATCTTTTGAACTTGTGAAGGGATTACACTGAATTTGACATATATTGTGCAGAATCATGTCCTAAACAACAAATTTCAACAGCAGAAACCAGCGTGATAAAATTCAAAAGTTATTTCCACTCCTAAACAAAAACGCTTCAACTCGGTGAGATAAGTACGTTTTGAACGAATGGCTATATCTTTTGAACTTGTGAAGGGATTACACTTAATTTGACATATATTGTGCAGAATTATTTCATATACAACATATTTCAACAGCAGAAACCAGCTTGATGAAATCCATTCGTTATTTCCAGTCCTAATCAAAAACGCTTCAACTCGGTGAGATAAGTCCTTTTTGAAAGAATGGCTATATCCTTTGAACCTTTAATGGGATCACATTGAATTTGACATATATTGTGCAGAATCATATCCCAAAAAACATATTTCAACAGCAGAAACCAGCTTGATGAAATTCTTTAGTTATTTCCTCTCCTAAACAAAAACGCTTCAACTCGGTGAGATAAGCATTATTTGCAAGAGTGGATATATCTTTTGATCTTGTTGCTGGATTACACTGAATTTGAAATATTTTCTGCAGAATCATGTCCTAAACAACATATTTCAACAGAAGAAACCAGCTTGATGAAATTCAAAAGTTATTTCCACTCCTAATCAAAAACGCTTCAATCGGTGAGATAAGTACTTTTTGAACGAATGGCTATAACTTTTGAACTTGTGAAGGGATTACACTGAATTTGACATATATTATCCAGAATCATGTCCTAAACAACAAATTTCAATAGCAGAAACCAGCTTGATGAAATTCATTAGTTACTTTCAATACTAATCAAAAACTCTTCAACTTGGTGAGATAAGAAATTTTTGAACGAATGGCTATATTTTTTGAACCTGGGATGGGATTTCACTGAATTTGACATATATTGTGCAGAATCTTGTCCTAAACAACATATTTGAACAGCATAAACCAGCTTGATGAAATTCATTAGTTATTTCCACTCCGAATCAAAAACGCTTCAACTCGGTGAGATAAGCACTTTTTGAACGAATGGCTATATCTTTTGAACTTGTGAAGGGATTATACTGAATTTGACATATATTGTGCAGAATCATGCCCTAAACAACATATTTCAATAGCAGAAACCAGCTTAATGAAATTCATTAGTTATTTCCACTCCGAATCAATAACGCTTCAACTCGGTGAGATAAGTCCTTTTGAACGAATGGCTATATCCTTTGAACCTGTAATTGGGATCACACTGACTTTGACATATATTGTGCGGAATCATATCCTAAACAACATATATCAACAGCAGAAACCAGCTTGATGAAATTCATTAGTTGTTTCCACACCTAATCAAAATTGCTTCAACTCGGTGAGATGAGCAATTTTTGCACGAATGGGTATATCTTTTGATCTTGTTGCTGGATCACACTGAATTTTAAATATTTTCTGCAGAATCATGTCCTAAACAACATATTTCAACAGCAGAAACCAGCTTGATGAAATTCATTAGTTATTTCCACTCCGAATCAAAAATGCTTCAACTCGGTGAGATAAGCACTTTTTGATCGAATGGATATCTTTTGAACTTGTCGTTGGATTATACTGAATTTGACATATTTTGTGCAGAATTTTTTCCTAAACAACATTTTTCAACAGCAGGAACCAGCTTGATGAAATTCATTAGATATTTGCACTCCTAATCAAAAACGCTTCAACTCGGTCTCATAGAAACGTTTTAAACGAATGGCTATATCCTTTGAACCCATAATGGGCTCACAAGAATTTGACATATATTGTGCAGAATCATGTCCTAAACCACATATTCCAACAGCAGAAACCAGCTTGATGAAATTCAAAAGTTATTTCCACTCCTAATCAAAAACGCTTCAACTCGGTGAGATAAGTACTTTTTGAACGAATGGCTATATCTTTTGAACTTGTGATGGGATTTTACTGAATTTGACATATATTGTGCAGAATCTTGTCCTAAACAACATATTTCAACAGCATAAACCAGCTTGATGAAATTCATTAGTTATTTCCACTCCGAATCAAAAACGCTTCAACTCGGTGAGATAAGCACTTTTTGATCGAATGGCTATATCTTTTGAACTTGTCGCTGGATTACACTGAATTTGACATATGTTTTGCAGAATCATGTCCTAAACAACATATTTCAACAGCAGAAACCAGCTTGACGAAATCCATCAGTTATTTCCACTCCTAATCAAAAACGCTTCAACCCGATAAGATAAGCAGTTTTTGAACGAATGGCTATATCTTTTGAACCTGTGATGTGATTACACTAAATTTGACATATATTGTGCAGAATCATATCCTAAAAAACATATTTCAAGAGCAGAAACCAGCTTAATGAAATTCATTGATTATTTCCACTCCTAATCAAAAACGCTTCAACTCGGTGAGATAAGCACTTTTTGAACGAATGGCTATATCTTTTGAACTTGTGAAGGGATTACACTGAATTTGACATATATTGTGCAGAATCATGTCCTAAACAACAAATTTCAACAGCAGAAACCAGCGTGATAAAATTCAAAAGTTATTTCCACTCCTAAACAAAAACGCTTCAACTCGGTGAGATAAGTACGTTTTGAACGAATGGCTATATCTTTTGAACTTGTGAAGGGATTACACTTAATTTGACATATATTGTGCAGAATTATTTCATATACAACATATTTCAACAGCAGAAACCAGCTTGATGAAATCCATTCGTTATTTCCAGTCCTAATCAAAAACGCTTCAACTCGGTGAGATAAGTCCTTTTTGAAAGAATGGCTATATCCTTTGAACCTTTAATGGGATCACATTGAATTTGACATATATTGTGCAGAATCATATCCCAAAAAACATATTTCAACAGCAGAAACCAGCTTGATGAAATTCTTTAGTTATTTCCTCTCCTAAACAAAAACGCTTCAACTCGGTGAGATAAGCATTATTTGCAAGAGTGGATATATCTTTTGATCTTGTTGCTGGATTACACTGAATTTGAAATATTTTCTGCAGAATCATGTCCTAAACAACATATTTCAACAGAAGAAACCAGCTTGATGAAATTCAAAAGTTATTTCCACTCCTAATCAAAAACGCTTCAATCGGTGAGATAAGTACTTTTTGAACGAATGGCTATAACTTTTGAACTTGTGAAGGGATTACACTGAATTTGACATATATTATCCAGAATCATGTCCTAAACAACAAATTTCAATAGCAGAAACCAGCTTGATGAAATTCATTAGTTACTTTCAATACTAATCAAAAACTCTTCAACTTGGTGAGATAAGAAATTTTTGAACGAATGGCTATATTTTTTGAACCTGGGATGGGATTTCACTGAATTTGACATATATTGTGCAGAATCTTGTCCTAAACAACATATTTGAACAGCATAAACCAGCTTGATGAAATTCATTAGTTATTTCCACTCCGAATCAAAAACGCTTCAACTCGGTGAGATAAGCACTTTTTGAACGAATGGCTATATCTTTTGAACTTGTGAAGGGATTATACTGAATTTGACATATATTGTGCAGAATCATGCCCTAAACAACATATTTCAATAGCAGAAACCAGCTTAATGAAATTCATTAGTTATTTCCACTCCGAATCAATAACGCTTCAACTCGGTGAGATAAGTCCTTTTGAACGAATGGCTATATCCTTTGAACCTGTAATTGGGATCACACTGACTTTGACATATATTGTGCGGAATCATATCCTAAACAACATATATCAACAGCAGAAACCAGCTTGATGAAATTCATTAGTTATTTCCACACCTAATCAAAATTGCTTCAACTCGGTGAGATGAGCAATTTTTGCACGAATGGGTATATCTTTTGATCTTGTTGCTGGATCACACTGAATTTTAAATATTTTCTGCAGAATCATGTCCTAAACAACATATTTCAACAGCAGAAACCAGCTTGATGAAATTCATTAGTTATTTCCACTCCGAATCAAAAATGCTTCAACTCGGTGAGATAAGCACTTTTTGATCGAATGGATATCTTTTGAACTTGTCGTTGGATTATACTGAATTTGACATATTTTGTGCAGAATTTTTTCCTAAACAACATTTTTCAACAGCAGGAACCAGCTTGATGAAATTCATTAGATATTTGCACTCCTAATCAAAAACGCTTCAACTCGGTCTCATAGAAACGTTTTAAACGAATGGCTATATCCTTTGAACCCATAATGGGCTCACAAGAATTTGACATATATTGTGCAGAATCATGTCCTAAACAACATATTTCAACAGCAGAAAACAGCTTGATGAAATTCAAAAGTTATTTCCACTCCTAATCAAAAACGCTTCAACTCGGTGAGATAAGTACTTTTTGAACGAATGGCTATATCTTTTGAACTTGTGATGGGATTTCACTGAATTTGACATATATTGTGTAGAATCTTGTCCTAAACAACATATTTCAACAGCAGAAACCAGCTTGATGAAATTCATTAGTTATTTCCAATTCGAATCAAAAACGCTTCAACTCGGTGAGATAAGCACTTTTTGATCGAATGGCTATATCTTTTGAACTTGTCGCTGGATTATACTGAATTTGACATATTTTGTGCAGAAACTTTTCCTAAACAACATATTTCATCAGCGGGAACCAGCTTGATGAAATTCATTAGTTATTTCCACTCCGAATCAAAAATGCTTCAACTCGGTGAGATAAGCACTTTTTGATCGAATGGATATGTTTTGAACTTGTCGTTGGATTATACTGAATTTGACATATTTTGTGCAGAATTTTTTCCTAAACAACATTTTTCAACAGCAGGAACCAGCTTGATGAAATTCATTAGATATTTGCACTCCTAATCAAAAACGCTTCAACTCGGTCTCATAGAAACGTTTTAAACGAATGGCTATATCCTTTGAACCCATAATGGGCTCACAAGAATTTGACATATATTGTGCAGAATCATGTCCTAAACCACATATTTCAACAGCAGAAACCAGCTTGATGAAATTCAAAAGTTATTTCCACTCCTAATCAAAAACGCTTCAACTCGGTGAGATAAGTACTTTTTGAACGAATGGCTATATCTTTTGAACTTGTGATGGGATTTTACTGAATTTGACATATATTGTGCAGAATCTTGTCCTAAACAACATATTTCAACAGCATAAACCAGCTTGATGAAATTCATTAGTTATTTCCACTCCGAATCAAAAACGCTTCAACTCGGTGAGATAAGCACTTTTTGATCGAATGGCTATATCTTTTGAACTTGTCGCTGGATTACACTGAATTTGACATATGTTTTGCAGAATCATGTCCTAAACAACATATTTCAACAGCAGAAACCAGCTTGACGAAATCCATCAGTTATTTCCACTCCTAATCAAAAACGCTTCAACCCGATAAGATAAGCAGTTTTTGAACGAATGGCTATATCTTTTGAACCTGTGATGTGATTACACTAAATTTGACATATATTGTGCAGAATCATATCCTAAAAAACATATTTCAAGAGCAGAAACCAGCTTAATGAAATTCATTGATTATTTCCACTCCTAATCAAAAACGCTTCAACTCGGTGAGATAAGCACTTTTTGAACGAATGGCTATATCTTTTGAACTTGTGAAGGGATTACACTGAATTTGACATATATTGTGCAGAATCATGTCCTAAACAACAAATTTCAACAGCAGAAACCAGCGTGATAAAATTCAAAAGTTATTTCCACTCCTAAACAAAAACGCTTCAACTCGGTGAGATAAGTACGTTTTGAACGAATGGCTATATCTTTTGAACTTGTGAAGGGATTACACTTAATTTGACATATATTGTGCAGAATTATTTCATATACAACATATTTCAACAGCAGAAACCAGCTTGATGAAATCCATTCGTTATTTCCAGTCCTAATCAAAAACGCTTCAACTCGGTGAGATAAGTCCTTTTTGAAAGAATGGCTATATCCTTTGAACCTTTAATGGGATCACATTGAATTTGACATATATTGTGCAGAATCATATCCCAAAAAACATATTTCAACAGCAGAAACCAGCTTGATGAAATTCTTTAGTTATTTCCTCTCCTAAACAAAAACGCTTCAACTCGGTGAGATAAGCATTATTTGCAAGAGTGGATATATCTTTTGATCTTGTTGCTGGATTACACTGAATTTGAAATATTTTCTGCAGAATCATGTCCTAAACAACATATTTCAACAGAAGAAACCAGCTTGATGAAATTCAAAAGTTATTTCCACTCCTAATCAAAAACGCTTCAATCGGTGAGATAAGTACTTTTTGAACGAATGGCTATAACTTTTGAACTTGTGAAGGGATTACACTGAATTTGACATATATTATCCAGAATCATGTCCTAAACAACAAATTTCAATAGCAGAAACCAGCTTGATGAAATTCATTAGTTACTTTCAATACTAATCAAAAACTCTTCAACTTGGTGAGATAAGAAATTTTTGAACGAATGGCTATATTTTTTGAACCTGGGATGGGATTTCACTGAATTTGACATATATTGTGCAGAATCTTGTCCTAAACAACATATTTGAACAGCATAAACCAGCTTGATGAAATTCATTAGTTATTTCCACTCCGAATCAAAAACGCTTCAACTCGGTGAGATAAGCACTTTTTGAACGAATGGCTATATCTTTTGAACTTGTGAAGGGATTATACTGAATTTGACATATATTGTGCAGAATCATGCCCTAAACAACATATTTCAATAGCAGAAACCAGCTTAATGAAATTCATTAGTTATTTCCACTCCGAATCAATAACGCTTCAACTCGGTGAGATAAGTCCTTTTGAACGAATGGCTATATCCTTTGAACCTGTAATTGGGATCACACTGACTTTGACATATATTGTGCGGAATCATATCCTAAACAACATATATCAACAGCAGAAACCAGCTTGATGAAATTCATTAGTTGTTTCCACACCTAATCAAAATTGCTTCAACTCGGTGAGATGAGCAATTTTTGCACGAATGGGTATATCTTTTGATCTTGTTGCTGGATCACACTGAATTTTAAATATTTTCTGCAGAATCATGTCCTAAACAACATATTTCAACAGCAGAAACCAGCTTGATGAAATTCATTAGTTATTTCCACTCCGAATCAAAAATGCTTCAACTCGGTGAGATAAGCACTTTTTGATCGAATGGATATCTTTTGAACTTGTCGTTGGATTATACTGAATTTGACATATTTTGTGCAGAATTTTTTCCTAAACAACATTTTTCAACAGCAGGAACCAGCTTGATGAAATTCATTAGATATTTGCACTCCTAATCAAAAACGCTTCAACTCGGTCTCATAGAAACGTTTTAAACGAATGGCTATATCCTTTGAACCCATAATGGGCTCACAAGAATTTGACATATATTGTGCAGAATCATGTCCTAAACCACATATTCCAACAGCAGAAACCAGCTTGATGAAATTCAAAAGTTATTTCCACTCCTAATCAAAAACGCTTCAACTCGGTGAGATAAGTACTTTTTGAACGAATGGCTATATCTTTTGAACTTGTGATGGGATTTTACTGAATTTGACATATATTGTGCAGAATCTTGTCCTAAACAACATATTTCAACAGCATAAACCAGCTTGATGAAATTCATTAGTTATTTCCACTCCGAATCAAAAACGCTTCAACTCGGTGAGATAAGCACTTTTTGATCGAATGGCTATATCTTTTGAACTTGTCGCTGGATTACACTGAATTTGACATATGTTTTGCAGAATCATGTCCTAAACAACATATTTCAACAGCAGAAACCAGCTTGACGAAATCCATCAGTTATTTCCACTCCTAATCAAAAACGCTTCAACCCGATAAGATAAGCAGTTTTTGAACGAATGGCTATATCTTTTGAACCTGTGATGTGATTACACTAAATTTGACATATATTGTGCAGAATCATATCCTAAAAAACATATTTCAAGAGCAGAAACCAGCTTAATGAAATTCATTGATTATTTCCACTCCTAATCAAAAACGCTTCAACTCGGTGAGATAAGCACTTTTTGAACGAATGGCTATATCTTTTGAACTTGTGAAGGGATTACACTGAATTTGACATATATTGTGCAGAATCATGTCCTAAACAACAAATTTCAACAGCAGAAACCAGCGTGATAAAATTCAAAAGTTATTTCCACTCCTAAACAAAAACGCTTCAACTCGGTGAGATAAGTACGTTTTGAACGAATGGCTATATCTTTTGAACTTGTGAAGGGATTACACTTAATTTGACATATATTGTGCAGAATTATTTCATATACAACATATTTCAACAGCAGAAACCAGCTTGATGAAATCCATTCGTTATTTCCAGTCCTAATCAAAAACGCTTCAACTCGGTGAGATAAGTCCTTTTTGAAAGAATGGCTATATCCTTTGAACCTTTAATGGGATCACATTGAATTTGACATATATTGTGCAGAATCATATCCCAAAAAACATATTTCAACAGCAGAAACCAGCTTGATGAAATTCTTTAGTTATTTCCTCTCCTAAACAAAAACGCTTCAACTCGGTGAGATAAGCATTATTTGCAAGAGTGGATATATCTTTTGATCTTGTTGCTGGATTACACTGAATTTGAAATATTTTCTGCAGAATCATGTCCTAAACAACATATTTCAACAGAAGAAACCAGCTTGATGAAATTCAAAAGTTATTTCCACTCCTAATCAAAAACGCTTCAATCGGTGAGATAAGTACTTTTTGAACGAATGGCTATAACTTTTGAACTTGTGAAGGGATTACACTGAATTTGACATATATTATCCAGAATCATGTCCTAAACAACAAATTTCAATAGCAGAAACCAGCTTGATGAAATTCATTAGTTACTTTCAATACTAATCAAAAACTCTTCAACTTGGTGAGATAAGAAATTTTTGAACGAATGGCTATATTTTTTGAACCTGGGATGGGATTTCACTGAATTTGACATATATTGTGCAGAATCTTGTCCTAAACAACATATTTGAACAGCATAAACCAGCTTGATGAAATTCATTAGTTATTTCCACTCCGAATCAAAAACGCTTCAACTCGGTGAGATAAGCACTTTTTGAACGAATGGCTATATCTTTTGAACTTGTGAAGGGATTATACTGAATTTGACATATATTGTGCAGAATCATGCCCTAAACAACATATTTCAATAGCAGAAACCAGCTTAATGAAATTCATTAGTTATTTCCACTCCGAATCAATAACGCTTCAACTCGGTGAGATAAGTCCTTTTGAACGAATGGCTATATCCTTTGAACCTGTAATTGGGATCACACTGACTTTGACATATATTGTGCGGAATCATATCCTAAACAACATATATCAACAGCAGAAACCAGCTTGATGAAATTCATTAGTTATTTCCACACCTAATCAAAATTGCTTCAACTCGGTGAGATGAGCAATTTTTGCACGAATGGGTATATCTTTTGATCTTGTTGCTGGATCACACTGAATTTTAAATATTTTCTGCAGAATCATGTCCTAAACAACATATTTCAACAGCAGAAACCAGCTTGATGAAATTCATTAGTTATTTCCACTCCGAATCAAAAATGCTTCAACTCGGTGAGATAAGCACTTTTTGATCGAATGGATATCTTTTGAACTTGTCGTTGGATTATACTGAATTTGACATATTTTGTGCAGAATTTTTTCCTAAACAACATTTTTCAACAGCAGGAACCAGCTTGATGAAATTCATTAGATATTTGCACTCCTAATCAAAAACGCTTCAACTCGGTCTCATAGAAACGTTTTAAACGAATGGCTATATCCTTTGAACCCATAATGGGCTCACAAGAATTTGACATATATTGTGCAGAATCATGTCCTAAACAACATATTTCAACAGCAGAAAACAGCTTGATGAAATTCAAAAGTTATTTCCACTCCTAATCAAAAACGCTTCAACTCGGTGAGATAAGTACTTTTTGAACGAATGGCTATATCTTTTGAACTTGTGATGGGATTTCACTGAATTTGACATATATTGTGTAGAATCTTGTCCTAAACAACATATTTCAACAGCAGAAACCAGCTTGATGAAATTCATTAGTTATTTCCAATTCGAATCAAAAACGCTTCAACTCGGTGAGATAAGCACTTTTTGATCGAATGGCTATATCTTTTGAACTTGTCGCTGGATTATACTGAATTTGACATATTTTGTGCAGAAACTTTTCCTAAACAACATATTTCATCAGCGGGAACCAGCTTGATGAAATTCATTAGTAATTTCCACTCCTAATCAGAAACGTCTCAACTCGGTGAGATAAGCACCTTTTTCACGAATGGCTATATCTTTTGATCTTATCGCTGGATTACACTGAATTTGACATGTGTTTTGCAAAATCATGTCCTAAAAAACATATTTCAATAGCAGAAACCAGCTTGACGAAATCCATCAGTTATTTCCACTCCGAATCAAAAACGCTTCAACCCGATAAGATAAGCACTTTTTGAACGAATGGCTATATCTTTTGAACCTGTGATGTGATTACACTAAACTTGACATATATTGTGCAAAATCATATCCTAAACAACATATTTCAACAGCAGAAACCAGCTTGATGAAATTCATTGGTTATTTTCACTCCTGATCAAAAACGCTTCAACTTTGTGAGATAAGCACTTTTTGAACGAATGGCTATAGCTTTTGAACTTGTGAAGGGATTACACTGAATTTGACATATATTGTGCAGAATCATGTCCTAAACAACATATTTCAACAGTAGAAATCTACAAGATGAAATTCATTAGTTATTGCCACTCCTAATCAAATTTGCTTCAACTCGGTGAGATAAGCACTTTTTGCACGAATGGCTATATCTTTTGAACCTGTGATGTGATTACACTAAATTTGACATATACTGTGCAGAATCATATCCTAAAAAACATATTTCAACAGCAGAAACCAGCTTGATGAAATTCATTGGTTATTTCCACTCCGAATCAAAAACGCCTCAACTTGGTGAGATAAGTTCTTTTGGAACGACTGGCGATATCTTTTGAACGTATGAGGGGATTACACTGAATTTGACATATATTGTGCAGAATCATGTTCTAAACAACATATTTCAACAGCAGAAACCAGCTTGATAAACTTCAAAAGTTATTTACACTCCTAATCAAAAACGCTTCAACTTGGAGAGATAAGCACGTTTTGAAAGAATGGCTATATCCTTTGAACCTGTAAAGGGCTCACAAGAATTTGACATATATTGTGCAGAATCATGTCCTAAACAACATATTTCAACAGCAGAAACCAGCTTGATGAAATTCATTAGTTATTTCCACTCCTAATCAGAAAAGTCTCAACTCGGTGAGATAAGCACTTTTTGAACGAATGGCTATATCTTTTGGACTTTTGATGGGATATCTCTGAATATGACATATATTGTGCAGAATCTTGACCTAACAACAAATTTCAAGAGCAGAAACCAGCTTGATGAAATTCAAAAGTTATTTCCACTCCTAATCAAAAACGCTTCAACTCGGTGAGATAAGTACTTTTTGAACGAATGGCTATATCTTTTGAACTTGTGAAGGGATTACACTGAATTTGACATATATTGTTCAGAATCATGTCCTAAACAACAAATTTCAAGAGCAGAAACCAGCTTGATATAATCATTAGTTATTTCCAATACTAATCAAAAACTCTTCAACTTGGTGAGATAAGCAATTTTTGAACGAATGGCTAAAATTTTTTGAACCTGTGATGGGATTTCACTGAATTTGACATATATTGTGCAGAATCTTGTCCTAAACAACATATTTCAACAGCAAAAACCAGCGTGATGAAATCCATTAGTTATTTCCACTCCGAATCAAAAACGCTTCAACTCGGTGAGATAAGCACTTTTTGATCGAATGGCTATATCTTTTGAACTTGTCGCTGGATTATACTGAATTTGACATATATTGTGCAGAATCTTGTCCTAAACAACATATTTCAACGGCGGGAACCAGCTTGATGAAATTAATTAGTTATTTCCACTCCTAATCAGAAACGTCTCAACTCGGTGAGATAAGCACTTTTTTCAAAAATGGCTATATCTTTTGATCTTATCACTGGATTACACTGAAGTTGACATATATTGTGCAGAATCATGTTCTAAACAACATATTTCAACAGCAGAAACCAGCTTGATGAAATTCATTAGTTATTTCCAATCCTAATCCAAAACGCTTCAACTCGATGAGATAAGCACTTTTTGAACGAATGGCTATATCTTTTGAATATGTGAAGGGATTACACTGAATTTGACATATATTGTGCAGAATCATGTCCTAAACAACATATTTCAACAGCAGAAACCAGCTTGATGAAATTCATTAGTTATTTCCACTCCTAATCAAAAACGCTTCAACTCGGTGAGATAAGTCCTTTTTGAACGAATGGCTATATCCTTTGAACCTGTAATGGGATCACACTGACTTTGACATATATTGTGCAGAATCATATCCTAAACAACATATTTCAACAGTATAAATCTACTTGATGAAATTCATTAGTTTTTGCCACTCCTAATCAAAATTGCTTCAACTCGGTGAGATAAGCAGTTTTTGCACGAATGGCTATATCTTTTGATCTTGTTGCTGGATTACACTGAATTTGACATGTGTAATGCAGAATCATGTCCTAAACAACATATTTCAACAGCAGAAACCAGCTTGATTAAATCCATTAGTTATTTCCACTCCTAATCATAAACGCTTCAACCCGATAAGATAAGCAGTTTTTGAACGAATGGCTATATCTTTTGAATATGTGAAGGGATTACACTGAATTTGACATATATTGTGCAGAATCATGTCCTAAACAACATATTTCAACAGCAGAAACCAGCTTGATGAAATTCATTAGTTATTTCCACTCCTAATCAAAAACGCTTCAACTCGGTGAGATAAGTCCTTTTTGAACGAATGGCTATATCCTTTGAACCTGTAATGGGATCACACTGACTTTGACATATATTGTGCAGAATCATATCCTAAACAACATATTTCAACAGTAGAAATCTTCTTGATGAAATTCATTAGTTATTGCCACTCCTAATCAAAATTGCTTCAACTCGGTGAGATAAGCACTTTTTGAAAGAATGGCTATATCTTTTGAACTTTTGGGGGATTACACTGAATTTGACATATATTGTGCAGAATCATGTCCTAAACAACATATTTCAACATTAGAAATCTACTTGATGAAATTCATTGGTTATTGCCACTCCTAATCAAAATTGTTTTAACTCGGTGAGATAAGCACTTTTTGCACGAATGGCTATATCTTTTGATCTCGTCGCTGGATTACACTGAATTTGACATGTGTTGTGCAGAATCATGTCCTAAACAACATATTTCAACAGCAGAAACCAGCTTGATTAAATCCATTCGTAATTTCCACTCTCAATCAAAAACGCTTCAACCCGATAAGATAAGCAGTTTTTGAACGAATGGCTATGTCTTTTGAACCTGTGATGTGATTACACTAAATTTGACATATATAGTGCAGAATCATATCCTAAAAAACATATTTTAAGAGCAGAAACCAGCTTGATGAAAATTCATTGATTATTTCCACTCCGAATCCAAAAACGCTTCAACTCGGTGAGATAAGTACTTTTTGAACGAATGGCGATATCTTTTGAACTTGTGAAGGGATTACACTTAATTTGACATATATTGTGCAGAATCATGTCCTAAAAAACATATTTCAACAGCAGAAACCAGTGTGATGAAATTCAAAAGTTTTTTCCACTCCTAATCAAAAACGCTTCAACTTGGTCTTATAAGCACGTTTTGAACGAATGGCTATATCCTTTGAACATGTAATGGGCTCACAAGAATTTGACATATATTGTGCAGAATCATGATCTAAACAATATATTTCAACAACAGAAATCAGCTTGATGAAATTCAAAAGTTGTTTCCACTCCTAATCAAAAACGCTTCAACTCGGTGAGATAAGTACTTTTTGAACGAATGGCTATATCTTTTGAACCTGTAATGGGATCACACTGACTTTGACATATATTGTGCAGGGTCATATCCTAAACAACATATTTCAACAGCAAACACCAGCTTGATGAAATTCATTAGTTATTTCCACTCCTAATCAAAAACGCTTCAACTCGGTGAGATAAGTACTTTTTGAACGAATGGCTATATCTTTTGAACATGTAATGGGATCACACTGAATTTGACTTATATTGTGCAGAATCATGTCATAAACATTCATATTTCAACAGCAGAAACCAGCTTGATGAAATTCATTAGTTATTTCCACTCCTAATCAAAAACGCTTCAACTCGGTGAGATAAGTCCTTTTTGAACGAATGGCTATATCTTTTGAACATGTAATGGGATCACACTGAATTTGACTTATATTGTGCAGAATCATGTCATAAACATTCATATTTCAACAGCAGAAACCAGCTTGATGAAATTCATTAGTTATTTCCACTCCTAATCAAAAACGCTTCAACTCGGTGAGATAAGCACTTTTTGCACGAATGGCTATATCTTTTGAACCTGTGATGTGATTACACTAAATTTGACATATACTGTGCAGAATCATATCCTAAAAAACATATTTCAACAGCAGAAACCAGCTTGATAAAATTCAAAAGTTATTTACACTCCTAATCAAAAACGCTTCAACTTGGAGAGATAAGCACGTTTAACGAATGGCTATATCCTTTGAACCTGTAATGGGCTCACAAGAATTTGACATATATTGTGCAGAATCATGTCCTAAACAACATATTTCAACAGCAGAAACCAGCTTGATGAAATTCATTAGTTATTTCCACTCCTAATCAGAAAAGTCTCAACTCGGTGAGATAAGCACTTTTTGAACGAATGGCTATATCTTTTGGACTTTTGATGGGATATCTCTGAATATGACATATATTGTGCAGAATCTTGACCTAACAACATATTTCAACAGCAGAAACCAGCTTGATTAAATTCATTTGTTATTTCCACTCCTAATCAAAAACGCTTCAACCCGATAAGATAAGCAGTTTTTGAACGAATGGCTATATCTTTTGAATATGTAAAGGGATTACACTGAATTTGACATATATTGTGCAGAATCATGTCCTAAAAAACATATTTCAACAGCAGAAACCAGCTTGATGAAATTCAAAAGTTATTTCCACTCCTAATCAAAAACGCTTCAACTCGGTGAGATAAGTACTTTTTGAACGAATGGCTATATCTTTTGAACTTGTGAAGGGATTACACTGAATTTGACATATATTGTTCAGAATCATGTCCTAAACAACAAATTTCAAGAGCAGAAACCAGCTTGATATAATCATTAGTTATTTCCAATACTAATCAAAAACTCTTCAACTTGGTGAGATAAGCAATTTTTGAACGAATGGCTAAAATTTTTTGAACCTGTGATGGGATTTCACTGAATTTGACATATATTGTGCAGAATCTTGTCCTAAACAACATATTTCAACAGCAGGAACCAGCGTGATGAAATCCATTAGTTATTTCCACTCCGAATCAAAAATGCTTCAACTCGGTGAGATAAGCACTTTTTGATCGAATGGCTATATCTTTTGAACTTGTCGCTGGATTATACTGAATTTGACATATATTGTGCAGAATCTTGTCCTAAACAACATATTTCAACGGCGGGAACCAGCTTGATGAAATTAATTAGTTATTTCCACTCCTAATCAGAAACGTCTCAACTCGGTGAGATAAGCACTTTTTTCAAAAATGGCTATATCTTTTGATCTTATCACTGGATTACACTGAAGTTGACATATATTGTGCAGAATCATGTTCTAAACAACATATTTCAACAGCAGAAACCAGCTTGATGAAATTCAAAAGTTATTTCCACTCCTAATCCAAAACGCTTCAACTCGATGAGATAAGCCCTTTTTGAACGAATGGCTATATCTTTTGAATATGTGAAGGGATTACACTGAATTTGACATATATTGTGCAGAATCATGTCCTAAACAACATATTTCAACAGCAGAAACCAGCTTGATGAAATTCATTAGTTATTTCCACTCCTAATCAAAAACGCTTCAACTCGGTGAGATAAGTCCTTTTTGAACGAATGGCTATATCCTTTGAACCTGTAATGGGATCACACTGACTTTGACATATATTGTGCAGAATCATATCCTAAACAACATATTTCAACAGTAGAAATCTTCTTGATGAAATTCATTAGTTATTGCCACTCCTAATCAAAATTGCTTCAACTCGGTGAGATAAGCACTTTTTGAACGAATAGCTATATCTTTTGAACTTTTGGGGGATTACACTGAATTTGACATATATTGTGCAGAATCATGTCCTAAACAACATATTTCAACATTAGAAATCTACTTGATGAAATTCATTGGTTATTGCCACTCCTAATCAAAATTGCTTTAACTCGGTGAGATAAGCACTTTTTGCACGAATGGCTATATCTTTTGATCTTGTCGCTGGATTACACTGAATTTGACATGTGTTGTGCAGAATCATGTCCTAAACAACATATTTCAACAGCAGAAACCAGCTTGATTAAATCCATTCGTAATTTCCACTCTCAATCAAAAACGCTTCAACCCGATAAGATAAGCAGTTTTTGAACGAATGGCTATGTCTTTTGAACCTGTGATGTGATTACACTAAATTTGACATATATAGTGCAGAATCATATCCTAAAAAACATATTTTAAGAGCAGAAACCAGCTTGATGAAAATTCATGGATTATTTCCACTCCGAATCCAAAAACGCTTCAACTCGGTGAGATAAGTACTTTTTGAACGAATGGCGATATCTTTTGAACTTGTGAAGGGATTACACTTAATTTGACATATATTGTGCAGAATCATGTCCTAAAAAACATATTTCAACAGCAGAAACCAGTGTGATGAAATTCAAAAGTTTTTTCCACTCCTAATCAAAAACGCTTCAACTTGGTCTTATAAGCACGTTTTGAACGAATGGCTATATCCTTTGAACATGTAATGGGCTCACAAGAATTTGACATATATTGTGCAGAATCATGTTCAAAACAATATATTTCAACAACAGAAACCAGCTTGATGAAATTCAAAAGTTATTTCCACTCCTAATCAAAAACACTTCAACTCGGTGAGATAACTACTTTTTGAACGAATGGCTATATCTTTTGAACCTGTAATGGGATCACACTGACTTTGACATATATTGTGCAGGGTCATATCCTAAACAACATATTTCAACAGCAAACACCAGCTTGATGAAATTCATTAGTTATTTCCACTCCTAATCAAAAACGCTTCAACTCGGTGAGATAAGTACTTTTTGAACGAATGGCTATATCTTTTGAACATGTAATGGGATCACACTGAATTTGACTTATATTGTGCAGAATCATGTCATAAACATTCATATTTCAACAGCAGAAACCAGCTTGATGAAATTCATTAGTTATTTCCACTCCTAATCAAAAACGCTTCAACTCGGTGAGATAAGTCCTTTTTGAACGAATGGCTATATCTTTTGAACATGTAATGGGATCACACTGAATTTGACTTATATTGTGCAGAATCATGTCATAAACATTCATATTTCAACAGCAGAAACCAGCTTGATGAAATTCATTAGTTATTTCCACTCCTAATCAAAAACGCTTCAACTCGGTGAGATAAGCACTTTTTGCACGAATGGCTATATCTTTTGAACCTGTGATGTGATTACACTAAATTTGACATATACTGTGCAGAATCATATCCTAAAAAAAGAATTTCAACAGCAGAAACCAGCTTGATGAAATTCATTGGTTATTTCCACTCCGAATCAAAAACGCCTCAACTTGGTGAGATACGTTCTTTTGGAACGACTGGCGATATCTTTTGAACCTATGAGGGGATTACACTGAATTTGACATATATTGTGCAGAATCATGTTCTAAACAACATATTTCAACAGCAGAAACCAGCTTGATAAAATTCAAAAGTTATTTACACTCCTAATCAAAAACGCTTCAACTTGGAGAGATAAGCACGTTTTGAACGAATGGCTATATCCTTTGAACCTGTAATGGGCTCACAAGAATTTGACATATATTGTGCAGAATCATGTCCTAAACAACATATTTCAACAGCAGAAACCAGCTTGATGAAATTCATTAGTTATTTCCACTCCTAATCAGAAAAGTCTCAACTCGGTGAGATAAGCACTTTTTGAACGAATGGCTATATCTTTTGGACTTTTGATGGGATATCTCTGAATATGACATATATTGTGCAGAATCTTGACCTAACAACATATTTCAACAGCAGAAACCAGCTTGATTAAATTCATTAGTTATTTCCACTCCTAATCAAAAACGCTTCAACCCGATAAGATAAGCAGTTTTTGAACGAATGGCTATATCTTTTGAATATGTAAAGGGATTACACTGAATTTGACATATATTGTGCAGAATCATGTCCTAAACAACATATTTCAACAGCAGAAACCAGCTTGATGAAATTCAAAAGTTATTTCCACTCCTAATCAAAAACGCTTCAACTCGGTGAGATAAGTACTTTTTGAACGAATGGCTATATCTTTTGAACTTGTGAAGGGATTACACTGAATTTGACATATATTGTTCAGAATCATGTCCTAAACAACAAATTTCAAGAGCAGAAACCAGCTTGATATAATCATTAGTTATTTCCAATACTAATCAAAAACTCTTCAACTTGGTGAGATAAGCAATTTTTGAACGAATGGCTAAAATTTTTTGAACCTGTGATGGGATTTCACTGAATTTGACATATATTGTGCAGAATCTTGTCCTAAACAACATATTTCAACAGCAGAAACCAGCGTGATGAAATCCATTAGTTATTTCCACTCCGAATCAAAAACGCTTCAACTCAGTGAGATAAGCACTTTTTGATCGAATGGCTATATCTTTTGAACTTGTCGCTGGATTATACTGAATTTGACATATATTGTGCAAAATCTTGTCCTAAACAACATATTTCAACGGCGGGAACCAGCTTGATGAAATTAATTAGTTATTTCCACTCCTAATCAGAAACGTCTCAACTCGGTGAGATAAGCACTTTTTTCAAAAATGGCTATATCTTTTGATCTTATTACTGGATTACACTGAAGTTGACATATATTGTGCAGAATCATGTTCTAAACAACATATTTCAACAGCAGAAACCAGCTTGATGAAATTCAAAAGTTATTTCCACTCCTAATCCAAAACGCTTCAACTCGATGAGATAAGCACTTTTTGAACGAATGGCTATATCTTTTGAATATGTGAAGGGATTACACTGAATTTGACATATATTGTGCAGAATCATGTCCTAAACAACATATTTCAACAGCAGAAACCAGCTTGATGAAATTCATTAGTTATTTCCACTCCTAATCAAAAACGCTTCAACTCGGTGAGATAAGTCCTTTTTGAACGAATGGCTATATCCTTTGAACCTGTAATGGGATCACACTGACTTTGACATATATTGTGCAGAATCATATCCTAAACAACATATTTCAACAGTATAAATCTACTTGATGAAATTCATTAGTTTTTGCCACTCCTAATCAAAATTGCTTCAACTCGGTGAGATAAGCAGTTTTTGCACGAATGGCTATATCTTTTGATCTTGTCGCTGGATTACACTGAATTTGACATGTGTAATGCAGAATGATGTCCTAAACAACATATTTCAACAGCAGAAACCAGCTTGATTAAATCCATTCGTTATTTCCACTCCTAATCATAAACGCTTCAACCCGATAAGATAAGCAGTTTTTGAACGAATGGCTATATCTTTTGAATATGTAAAGGGATTACACTGAATTTGACATATATTGTGCAGAATCATGTCCTAAACAACATATTTCAACAGCAGAAACCAGCTTGATGAAATTCATTAGTTATTTCCACTCCTAATCAAAAACGCTTCAACTCGGTGAGATAAGTCCTTTTTGAACGAATGGCTATATCCTTTGAACCTGTAATGGGATCACACTGACTTTGACATATATTGTGCAGAATCATATCCTAAACAACATATTTCAACAGTAGAAATCTACTTGATGTAATTCATTAGTTATTTCCACTCCTAATCAAAAACGCTTCAACTCGGTGAGATAAGTCCTTTTTGAACGAATGGCTATATCCTTTGAACCTGTAATGGGATCACACTGACTTTGACATATATTGTGCAGAATCATATCCTAAACAACATATTTCAACAGCAGAAACCAGTTTGATGAAATTCATTAGTTATTTCCACTCCGAATCCAAAACGATTCAACTCAGTGAGATAAGCACTTTTTGATCGAATGGCTATATCTTTTGAACCTGTGATGGGATTAAAATGAAGTTGACATATATTGTGCAGAAATCATTTCCTGAACAACATATTTAGACAGCAGAAAGTATCTTGATTCTTTTATTAGTTATTTCCACTGTGAATCATAAACGTTTCAACTCGGTGAGATAAGCACTTTTTGATCGAATGGCTCTATCTTTTGAACTTGTGTCTGGATTACACTGAATTTGATATATATTTTGCAAAATCTTGTCCGAAACAACATATTTCAACAGCAGAAACCAGCTTGATGAAATTCATTAGTTATTTCCACTCCTAATCAAAAACGCTTCAACTCGGTGAGATGAGTAATTTTTGAACGAATTTGTATATCTTTTGAACTTGTGAAGGGATTACACTGAATTTGAAATATATTGTGCAGAATCATGTGCTAAACAACATATAATCAAAAGCAGAAATCAGCTTGATGAAACTCATTAGTTATTTCCACTCCTAATCAGAAACGTCTCAACTCGGTGAGATAAGCACTTTTTGAAAGAAAGGCTATATCTTTTGATCTTGACGCTGGATTACACTGAATTTGACATATTTTTTGTAGAATCATGTCCTAAACAACATATTTCAACAGCAGAAACCAGCTTGACGAGATCCATCAGTTATTTCCACTCCTAATCTATAACGCTTCAACACGATAAGATAAGCAGTTTTAGAAGGAATGGCTCTATCTTTTGAACCTGTGATGTGATTACACTAAATTTGACATATATTGTGCAGAATCATATCCTAAAAAACATATTTCAACAGCAGAAACCAGCTTGATGAAATTCATTAGTTATTTCCACTCCGAATCAAAAACGCTTCAACTCGGTGAGATAAGCACTTTTTGATCGAATAGCTATATCTTTTGAACTTGTAGCTGGATTGCACTGAAAATGACATTTATTGTGCAGAATCATGTCCTAAACAACATATTTCAACAGCAGAAACCAGCTTGATGAAATTCATTAGTTATTTCCACTCCTAATCAAAAACGCTTCAACTCCGTGAGATAAGCACTTTTTGAACGAAAGGCTATATCTTTTGATCTTGACGCTGGATTACACTGAATTTGACATATTTTTTGTAGAATCATGTCCTAAACAACATATTTCAACAGCAGAAACCAGCTTGATGAAATTCATTAGTTATTTCCATTCCTAATCCAAAATGGTTCAACCCGATAAGATAAAAACTTTTTGAACGAATGTCTATATCTTTTGAACCTGTAATGGGATCACGCTGAATTTGACATATATTTTGCAGAATCATGTCCTAAACAAAATATTTCAACAGCAGAAACCAGCTTGATGAAATTCATTAGTTATTTCCACTCCAAATCAAAAACGCTTCAACACGGTGAGATAAGCACTTTTTGATCGAATTGCAATATCTTTTTGAACTTGTAGCTAGATTATACTGAATTTGACATATTTTGTGCAGAATCCTGTCCTAAACAACATATTTCAATAGCGGGAACCAGCTTGATGAAATTCATTAGTAATTTCCACTCCTAATCAAAAAAGCTTCAACCTGATAAGATAAGCAGTTTTTGAACGAATGGCTACATCCTTTGAACCTGTAATGGGCTCAAAAGAATTTGATATATATTGTGCAGAATCATATCCTAAACAACATATTTCAACAGCAGAAACCAGCTTGATGAAATTCATCAGTTGTTTCCACTCCTAATCAGAAACGTCTGAACTCGGTGAGTTAAGCACTTTTTGAACGAATGGCTATATATTTTGGACTTTTGATGGGATTTCTCTGAATATGACATATATTGTGCAAAATCTTGTCCTAAACAACATATTTCAACAGCAGAAACCAGCTTGATGAAATTCATTGGTTATTTCCAAAACTAATCAAAAATTCTTCAACTTGCTGAGATAAGTACTTTTTGAACGAATGGCTATATCTTTTGAACTTGTGAAGGTATTACACTGAATTTGACATATATTTTCCAGAATCATGTCCTAAACAACATATTTCAACAGCAGAAACCAGCTTGATGAAATTCATTAGTTATTTCCACTCCTAATCAGAAACGTCTCAACTCATGAGTTAAGCACTTTTTGAACGAATGGCTATATATTTAGAACCTGTGATGGGATTATACTGAAGTTGACATATATTGTGCGGAATCATGTCCTGAACAACATATTTCAACAGCAGAAACCTGCGTGATGAAATTCATTGGTTAGTTCCACTCCGAATAAAAAACGCTTCAACTCGGTGAGATAAGTACTTTTTGAACGAATGGCTATATCTTTTGAACTTGTGAAGGGATTACACTGAATTTGACATATATTGTGCAGAATCATGTCATAAACAACATATTTCAACAGCAGAAACCAGCTTGATGAAAAATTAGTTATTTCCACTCCTAATCAAAAACGCTTCTACTCGGTGAGATAAGTCCTTTTTGAACGAATGGCTATATCCTTTGAACCTGTAATGGGATCACACTGAATTTGACATATATTGTGCAGAATCATGTCCTAAACAACATATTTCAACAGCAGAAACCAGCTTGATGAAATTCAAAAGTTATTTCCACTCCTAATCAAAAACGCTTCAACTCGGTGAGATAAGTACTTTTTGAACGAATGGCTATATCTTTTGAACTTGTGAAGGGATTACACATAATTTGACATATATTGTGCAGAATCATGTTCTAAACAACATATTTCAATAGCAAAAACCAGCTTGATGAAATTCATTAGTTATTTCCACTCCTAATCAAAAACGCTTCAACTCGGTGAGATAAAGACTTTTTGAACGAATGCCTATATCTTTTTAGCCTGTAATGGGATTACACTGAATTTGACATATATTGTGCAGAATCATGTCCTAAACAACATATATCAACAGAAAAAAAACAACTTGGTGAAATTCTTTAGTTATTTCCAATCCAACTCAAACACGATTAAATTCGATAAGATAAGCAGTATTTGACCTTATGGCTATATCTTTTGAACTTGTAGCTGGATTACACTGAATATGACATATATTGTGTAGAATCATGTCCGAAACGACATATATCAGCAGCAAAAACCAGCATATTGAAATTCATTAACTATTTCCGCTCCATCTCAAAAACGCTTCAACACAGTGAGTTATGCAGTTTTTGAACAAATGGCTATATCTTTTGAACTTACGGCTGGATTACACTGAATTTGACATATATGTGCAGAATCATGTCCTAAACAACATATTTCAACAGCAGAAACCAGCTTGATGAAATTCATTAATTATTTCCATTCCTAATCAAAAACGCTTCAACCCGATAAGAAAAACACTTTTTGAACTAATGGCTATATCTTTTGAATCTGTGATTGGATTACACTGAAGTTGACATATATTGTGCAGAATCATGTGCTAAAAACAAAATATTTCAAACGCAGAAACCAGCTTGATGAAATTCATTAGTTATTTCCACGCCGAATCAATTACGCTTCAACTCGTTGAGATAAGCACTTTTTGAACGAAAGGCTATATCCTTTGAACTTGTGGCTAAATTACACTGAATTTGACATATATAGTGCAGAATAATGTCCTAAACAAAATATATCAACAGCAAAAACCAGCATATTGAAATTCATTAGTTATTTTCGCTCCAACTCAAAAACGATTCAACTCAGTGAGTTATGCTGATTTTGAACAAATGGCTATATATTTTGAACTTGTGGCTGGATTACACTGAATTTGACATATATTGTGCAGAATCATGTCCTAAACAACATATTTCAACAGCAGAAACCAGCTTGATGAAATTCATTCGTTATTTCCACTCCTAATCAGAAACGTCTCAACTCGGTGAGATAAGCACTTTTTAATGAATGGCTATATCTTCTAAACCTGTGATGGGATTACACTGAAGTTGACATATATTGTGCAAAATCATGTCCTAAACAACATATATCAACAGCAGATACCAGCTTGATGAAATTCATCGGTTATTTACACTCCGAATCAAATACGCTTCAACTCGGTGAGATAAGCACTTTTTGAACGAATGGCTATATCTTTTGAACTTGTTGCTGGATTACACTGAATTTGATATATATTGTGCAGAATCATGTCCTAAAAATATATTTCAACAGCAGAAAACCAGCTTGATGAAATCCATTAGTTATTTCCACTCCTAATCAAAGACGCTTCAACTCGGTGAGATAAGTCCTTTTTGAAACGAATGGTTATATCTTTTGAACCTATGAAGGGATTACACTGAATTTGACATATATTGTGCAGAATCACGTCCTAACCAACATATTTCAACAGCAACAACCAGCTTGATAAAATTCAAATGTTATTTCCACTCCTAATCAAAAACGCTTCAACTCGGTGAGATAAGTCCTTTTGAACGAATGGCTATATCTTTTGAACTTGTGAAGGGGATTACACATAATTTGACATATATTGTGCAGAATCATGTCCTAAACAACAAATCTCAACAGTAGAAACCAACTTGATGAAATCCATGAGTTATTTCCACTCCTAATCTAAAAACGCTTCAACTCGGTGAGATAAGCACTTTTTGAACGAATGGCTATATATTTTGATCCTGGTAAATGGGTTACACTGAATTTTACATATATATTGCAGAATCATGTGCTAAAGAACATATTTCAACAGTAGAAACAAGCTTGATGAAATTCATTAGTTTTTTTCACTCCGAATCAAATACGCTTCAACTCCGTGAGATAAGAACTTTTTGCACGAATGGCTATATCTTTTGGACTTTGGAGGGGTTTTCACTGAATCTGACATATATTGTGCAGAATCATGTTCTAAACAACATATTTCAACAGCAGGAAACCAGATTGATTGAATTCATCAGTTATTTCCACTCCTAATCAGAAATGCTTCAACTCGGTGAGATAAGCACTTTTTGAACGAATGGCTATATCTTTTGAACTTGTAGCTGGATTACACTGAATTTGACATATATTGTGCAGAATCATTTCATAAAAAAAATATTCAAAAGCAGAAACCAGCATGATAAAATTAATTAGTTTTCCACTCCTAATCAAAACGCTTCAACTAAGTGATATAAGCCCTTTTTGAACGAATGGCTATATCTTTTAAACTTGGGCTAGATTACACTGAATTTGAAATATATTGTGCAGAATCATGTCCTACACAACATATATCAACAGCAACAACCAGCATATTGATATTCATTAGTTATTTCCGCTCCAACTCAAAAACGCTTCAACTCGGTTAGATAAGTCCTTTTTGAACGAATGGCTATATCTTTTGAACATGTTATGGGATCACACTGAATATGACATATATGTGCAGAATCATATCCTAAACAACATATTTCAACAGCAGAAACCAGCTTGATGAAATTCAAAAGTTATTTCCTCTCCTAATCAAAAACGCTTCAACTCCGTGAGATAAGCACTTTTTGAACGAAAGGCTATATCTTTTGATCTTGACGCTGGATTACACTGAATTTGACCTATTTTGTGTAGAATCAAGTCCTGAACAATATATTTCAACAGCAGAAACCAGCTTGATGAAATTCATTAGTTATTTCCACTCCTAATAAAAAAAGGTTCAACTCGGTGAGATAAGCACTTTTTAACGAAAGGCTATATCTTTTGAACCTGTGATGGGATTACACTTAAGTCTACATATATTTTGCAAAATCATGTCCTAAACAACATAAATCAACAGCAGAAACCAGCTTGATGAATTCCATTAGTTATTTCCACTCCGAATCAAAAATGCTTCAACTCTGTGAGATAAGAACTTTTTGAACGAATGATTATATCTTTTGAACCTATGAAGGGATTACACGGAATTTGACAAATATTGTGCAGAATCATGTCCTAAACAACATATTTCAACAGCAGAAACCAGCTTGATGAAATTCAAATGTTATTTCCACTACTAATCAAAAACGCTTAAACTCGGTGAGATAAGTACTTTTTGAACGAATGGCTATATCTTTTGAACTTGTGAAGGGATTACACTGAATTTGACATATATTGTGCAGAATCATGTCCTAAACAACAAATCTCAACAGTAGAAAACAACTTGATGAAATCCATTAGTTATTTCCACTCCTAATCTAAAACACTTCAACTCGGTGAGAAAAGCACTTTTTGAATGAATGGCCATATATTTTGATCCTGTAGCTGGGTTACACTGAATTTGACATATATATTCCAGAATCATGTGCTAAAGAACATATATCAACAGTAGAAACCAGCTTGATGAAATTCATTAGTTATTTCCATTCCGAATCAAATACGCTTCAACTCGGTGAGATAAGTACTTTTTGAACGAATGGCTATATCTTTTAAACTTGTAACTGGATTACACTGAATTTGATATATATTGTGCAGAATCATGTCCTAAAAAAATATTTCAACAATAGAAACCAGCATGATAAAATTCATGAGTTTTCCACTCCTAATCAAAAACGCTTCAACTCCGTGAGAAAAGAACTTTTTGAACGAATGGCTATGTCTTTTGAACTTTGGAGGGGTTTTCACTGAATTTGACATATATTGTGCAGAATCATGTCCTAAACAACATATTTCAACAGCAGAAACCAGCTTGATGGAATTCATTAGTTATTTCCACTCCGAATCTATTACGCTTCAACTTGGTGAGATAGCACTTTTTGAACGAATGGCTATATCTTTTGAACTTGTGGCTGGATTAAACTGAATTTCATATATATTGTGCAAAATCATGTCCTAAAAATATATTTCAACAGCAGAAACCACCATGATAAAATTCATTAGTTTTCCACTCCTAATAGAAAACGTTTCAACTCAGTGATATAAGCCCTTTTTGAACGAAAGGCTATATCTTTTGAACTTGGGCTAGATTACACTGAATTTGAAATATATTTTGCAGAATCATGTCTTAAACAACATATATCAACAGCAACAACCAGCATATATATATTAATTAGTTATTTCCGCTCCAACTCAAAAACGCTTCAATTCGGTGATTTATGCGGTTTTTGAACAAATGGCTATATCTTTTGAATTTGTAGCTGGATTGCACTGAATTTGACATATATTTTGCAGAATCAGGTCCTGAACAACATATTTCAACAGCAGAAACCAGCTTGATGAAATTCATTAGTTATTTCCACTCCGAATCAAAAACGCTTCAACTCGGTGATATAAGTCCTTTTTGAACGAATGGTTATATCATTTGAACCTAAGAAGGGATTACACTGAATTTGACATATATTGTGCAGAATCATGTCCTAAACAACATATTTCAACAGCAGAAACCAGCTTGATGAAATTCAAATGTTATTTCCACTCCTAATCAAAAATGCTTCAACTCGGTGAGATAAGTACTTTTTGAACGAATGGCTATATCTTTTGAACTTGTCACTGGATTGCACTGAATTTGACATATATTGTGCAGAATCATGTCCTAAACAACAAATCTCAACAGTCGAAACCAACTTGATGAAATCCATTAGTTATTTCCACTCCTAATCTAAAACGCTTCAACTCGGTGAGAAAAGCACTTTTTGAATGAATGGCTATATATTTTGATCCTGTAGCTGGGTTACACTGAATTTGAATTATATTGTGCAGAATCATGTGCTAAAGAACATATTTCAACAGCAGAAACCAGCTTGATGAAATTCATTAGTTATTTCCACTCCTAATCAAAAACGCTTCAACTCGGTGAGATAAGTCCTTTTTGAACGAATGGCTATATCCTTTGAACCTGTAATGGGATCACACTGACTTTGACATATATTGTGCAGAATCATATCCTAAACAACATATTTCAACAGTATAAATCTACTTGATGAAATTCATTAGTTTTTGCCACTCCTAATCAAAATTGCTTCAACTCGGTGAGATAAGCAGTTTTTGCACGAATGGCTATATCTTTTGATCTTGTCGCTGGATTACACTGAATTTGACATGTGTAATGCAGAATCATGTCCTAAACAACATATTTCAACAGCAGAAACCAGCTTGATTAAATCCATTAGTTATTTCCACTCCTAATCATAAACGCTTCAACCCGATAAGATAAGCAGTTTTTGAACGAATGGCTATATCTTTTGAATATGTAAAGGGATTACACTGAATTTGACATATATTGTGCAGAATCATGTCCTAAACAACATATTTCAACAGCAGAAACCAGCTTGATGAAATTCATTAGTTATTTCCACTCCTAATCAAAAACGCTTCAACTCGGTGAGATAAAACCTTTTTGAACGAATGGCTATATCCTTTGAACCTGTAATGGGATCACACTGACTTTGACATATATTGTGCAGAATCATATCCTAAACAACATATTTCAACAGTAGAAATCTACTTAATGAAATTCATTAGTTATTGCCACTCCTAATCAAAATTGCTTCAACTCGGTGAGATAAGCACTTTTTGAACGAATGGCTATATCTTTTGAACTTTTGGGGGATTACATTGAATTTGACATATATTGTGCGGAATAATGTCCTAAACAACATATTTCAACATTAGAAATCTACTTGATGAAATTCATTGGTTATTGCCACTCCTAATCAAAATTGCTTTAACTCGGTGAGATAAGCACTTTTTGCACGAATGGCTATATCTTTTGATCTTGTCGCTGGATTACACTGAATTTGACATGTGTTGTGCAGAATCATGTCCTAAACAACATATTTCAACAGCAGAAACCAGCTTGATTAAATCCATTCGTAATTTCCACTCTCAATCAAAAACGCTTCAACCCGATAAGATAAGCAGTTTTTGAAAGAATGGCTATGTCTTTTGAACCTGTGATGTGATTACACTAAATTTGACATATATAGTGCAGAATCATATCCTAAAAAACATATTTCAAGAGCAGAAACCAGCTTGATGAAAATTCATTGATTATTTCCACTCCGAATCCAAAAACGCTTCAACTCGGTGAGATAAGTACTTTTTGAACGAATGGCGATATCTTTTGAACTTGTGAAGGGATTACACTTAATTTGACATATATTGTGCAGAATCATGTCCTCAAAAACATATTTCAACAGCAGAAACCAGTGTGATGAAATTCACAAGTTTTTTCAACTCCTAATCAAAAACGCTTCAACTTGGTCTTATAAGCACGTTTTGAACGAATGGCTATATCCTTTGAACCTGTAATGGGCTCACAAGAATTTGACATATATTGTGCAGAATCATGTTCTAAACAATATATTTCAACAACAGAAACCAGCTTGATGAAATTCAAAAGTTATTTCCACTCCTAATCAAAAACGCTTCAACTCGGTGAGATAAGTACTTTTTGAACGAATGGCTATATCTTTTGAACCTGTAATGGGATCACACTGACTTTGACATATATTGTGCAGAATCGTATCCTAAACAACATATTTCAACAGCAAACACCAGCTTGATGAAATTCATTAGTTATTTCCACTCCTAATCAAAAACGCTTCAACTCGGTGAGATAAGTACTTTTTGAACGAATGGCTATATCTTTTGAACATGTAATGGGATCACACTGAATTTGACTTATATTGTGCAGAATCATGTCATAAACATTCATATTTCAACAGCAAAAAACCAGCTTGATGAAATTCATTAGTTATTTCCACTCCTAATCAAAAACGCTTCAACTCGGTGAGATAAGTCATTTTTGAACGAATGGCTATATCCTTTGAACGTGTAATGGGATCACACTGACTTTGACATATATTGTGCAGAATCATATCCTAAACAACATATTTCAACAGCAGAAACCAGTTTGATGAAATTCATTAGTTATTTCCACTCCGAATCCAAAACGATTCAACTCAGTGAGATAAGCACTTTTTGATCGAATGGCTATATCTTTTGAACCTGTGATGGGATTAAAATGAAGTTGACATATATTGTGCAGAAATCATTTCCTGAACAACATATTTAGACAGCAGAAAGTATCTTGATTCTTTTATTAGTTATTTCCACTGTGAATCATAAACGTTTCAACTCGGTGAGATAAGCACTTTTTGATCGATGGCTCTATCTTTTTAACTTGTGTCTGGATTACACTGAATTTGATATATATTGTGCAAAATCTTGTCCGAAACAACATATTTCAACAGCAGAAACCAGCTTGATGAAATTCATTAGTTATTTCCACTCCTAATCAAAAACGCTTCAACTCGGTGAGATGAGTAATTTTTGAACGAATTTGTATATCTTTTGAACTTGTGAAGGGATTACACTGAATTTGAAATATATTGTGCAGAATCATGTGCTAAACAACATATAATCAACAGCAGAAACCAGCTTGATGAAACTCATTAGTTATTTCCACTCCTAATCAGAAACGTCTCAACTCGGTGAGATAAGCACTTTTTGAACGAAAGGCTATATCTTTTGATCTTGACGCTGGATTACACTGAATTTGACATATTTTTTGTAGAATCATGTCCTAAACAACATATTTCAACAGCAGAAACCAGCTTGACGAGATCCATCAGTTATTTCCACTCCTAATCTATAACGCTTCAACACGATAAGATAAGCAGTTTTAGAAGGAATGGCTCTATCTTTTGAACCTGTGATGTGATTACACTAAATTTGACATATATTGTGCAGAATCATATCCTAAAAAACATATTTCAACAGCAGAAACCAGCTTGATGAAATTCATTAGTTATTTCCACTCCGAATCAAAAACGCTTCAACTCGGTGAGATAAGCACTTTTTGATCGAATAGCTATATCTTTTGAACT